>NW_027556098.1:74902938-75502938 GCF_003287225.1 Phascolarctos cinereus
CAGGCATTTATAAAATGTTTAATGTGTGCCAACCACTATGCTGAGCTCCATAGATTCAAAGAAAAGCAAAGTGCTCATCTCTCCAAGTCTTCATCTGACCATGAATGTGTCCTGTGTGGAGAAACTTAATTCCTATTGAGATAGTCTTTTCTCCACCCCTAAGCCTTAACTTTTTTTTTCTTTATGTCAAATTATACCTCTGCTTCTCCCAACTATGGCTGTGTTCAGTGGGGCCAAGCAGAACAAAAGTTTAATCCCTCTTCTTTATGACCGTTCATTATGCAATTGAAGATGGGGCTAACAACTCAAAACTCTATCCAGAATAGTTTGTTGGGGAAAAATAATTATTTTATAGACTCAGATGATATATCTGTTTTTTTTTTAAATTTAGAAAGATATCTATACCAAATATGAGAGAGACATTCTAATTTGTTAGAATTGTTTATTAAACTGAGAATTAACCACGTTGATCATGTAAAATCTATTGACACTGCCTTTTGGTTCACTTAGCTAAAGGGAACAATTTCTGAAAACCTTGATAAAAATAATATAATGTTTATATTGTAACATGAAATAGTATAATTTTATAATGAAAATAAGATTCTTTTGAAATAAATCATCCAGTCACTTAATTGTTGACCTTAAGTAAATGTTTCAGCTTATCTCACTAAAGTTTCTAAATCCAAAGTGGTATGATTTCTCACTGGTTGTGGTTAAAATGTGATGAACATTACATAAAATGTTCAAATTTACCTTTATTGTGATAGTGTTGGAAATTAGGAAATACTTCTTTCATATGATTCTGAGTTCAACTTCTTACAAGTTAGACTTCTGACTATTTTACTTTATTAGCATTTTAAAAGAATATGCTTTAAAATGCTAGACACTCCATCCCCCTTTTGATATCTCTCTCATTTTGGCCTACAAATAGAAGAAATATGGTGGATTTAGAGGCATTTGGTTTAAATGCAAGACTCAATAATAGTTCTTTGTTATGATCTAATTTTAATTTCTGGCCGCTTAATAACTTTAGCAGTAATTTCTGCATTCACACCAGACTCAGACATTGCCTGAGGGAATGGGTAAGGCTAATTCAGGGCAAGTACTCTGGTCTGATTAAGAATGAAAGTTGATTGGTATTGTTGGGAGTATTTTTCTCTTCTGTTTGATAGATGACTTAATTTCAATGTGACATTTAAAGAAAGTTAACAAACAGAGAAACAGGGACCTTAAAGCACCCTAAAATTAAAGTATCTTCATCATCTATGCGTATGAGAAACAGAGACAAAGGTAGGGCCAAGAAGTCAGAGAGACAGATGGAGACAAAGACAAATATGGAGATGCTGAGAGAAGTGTTATTAAGATAACTAAGATTACCTTAAGATAATTATCTTAATTACCAAATAATGTGTCCTGCCAGGCACTTTTATAGAATTTTAGCATTGAAAGAAACCTTGGAGACCATCTCTTTCAACTTGCTCACTTTGCAGAGAGGAAAGAGTTGTCTGGAGCAGTAAAGTCATACTTGTTCAAGGTCAGACGGCTAGTTAAGTATTTATAGCCTTGATTGAAATAGAGATCCATTTCTACTATATCAACACAGCTGATTCCTTTCAAGAGCACTTTAGATATGGTTGCATTATCTTCTCAAAATATACAGACATGGTACATACCTTATATTTATATGCATACAAAAGACATCTGGCTTATACTGTAAACACACAAAGATAATATGTCAATTGTATTATAAAGCATAGTTGTCTGACATAATACTAGGCTCTCATTACCAAGATTATTATTTGTTTTTTGGCATCATTGTCCTTAACAGCAAGCATTTATTGAACATCCACTTTATATTTAGAAGTGGACATAATCAACTTTTATATTCCTCTTAGTATATTAGAGGACATAATAGAAAACCTCCATTGAGAGATAGGAGGAGAAATCTGTTAAATTCTATCTCCTTTGAGTGTTCTTTCCACATCATAAAAACTATGCTTGTTTAGAAGACAGAATGACTATAGGAAGCAGTCTTTATCATTTTTACCTATTGTCATTTCTGTCTCTATTTTCTCTGTTGTATTCCCAGACAGAATATAAGCTCTTGGAGGATAGAGATTGTTTCATTTTTATCTTTGTACCCCAATACCTAGAACATAGTAAGTGCATAACACATTCCATTTAATCACTTAACATATTTACTTAAAAAATATAGCAAGAATCAAAGTACAAATATTCCCCCTTAATACATCACTTCCTATACCTACTTAGGGAGAGTAGGCTCAGACCTTGCTTCTACCTACAGAGCACTGGCACTCCTAAATTCAGATCCAGATGTGCTATGGCTGCTAGGTGAATACTCATCTCAGCTAACAACGGACTGGTTCTTGAAAGTTATTACTTTCTTCTTGAGTTACTAATGCATAGCCAGCAACAGCATTTGAGGTGGACTCATCTCTCAGACACTTCAGACTCCTGAACTCTCTTGGAATTTGAATGGCTTGCTCTCTTGACCTTTCAAATCTCGGTAGGCACTACATTCCTTCACTTACAATTTGGAAAGGTACAAACATCAAGGGAGGTAAGTAAAATGAGTATTTCCAGGCCACATATTGGGCCTTGAGAGAGAGGGCTCATGGCTTCATCTCTCTTTTACATCATTGCCTCTCACTGAATACTGACAGTGAAGAAATTAAACCAAAAGCAGAGATCAGCCAAGAGAGAGCAACTATGGAAAATGGCCCAGTCCCTTGCCTTTTGAAGGCATTTCTGGCTATGCAAACCACTCTAAGAGGCTCCCATTCATCATTCGGTTAGCAGATTAGAACCAGTGGTATAATGTTTCAGCATTCACCAAATCTCTCCGAGACACTTCTTGTACACTTCATTATGATTCTCCCCCCAGATTCTTCCAGGTGGGGAACTGTATCACTGGTAGTCTGTGCATGTACCAGTTGACCAGCATACTGCCCTGTAACATCTTGTGATCATGTACTTTTCTGATGTCATTTCATATTATTCTTGTTCCCATCTCTCTACCCTAATCAAAACAATCTGGTAACTGTTCTGTGTTCATGCCATTCCATTTACTACTTCCGAACATTTTAACAAGTAGTATCCATGTCTCCCTCTTTATTAGAACATTCCTAGCCTCCTTCAAAGTGCATGTCAGGATTTATATCTTATATACGGTTTCTCCTGATTCTCCAATTATTAGTAATCTGTCCTCTTAAAATTATTTGTTAGTTCACATTGTGAGTCATTTGTAAAATGAAAGTGTTAAGCTAGATACTTTTCAGATCCCTTTTTAATTTAAAATTTCATGATTTATGTTATTTTCAGTTGTGTCTGACTCTGTGGGGTTTTCTTGGCAGAGAAACTGAAGAGATTTGCTGTTTCCTTCTCCAGCTCATTTTACAGATTAGGAAACTGAGGCAAGCAGGGTCATACAGCTAATAGTGTCTCAGGACAGATTTGAACTCACAAAGATGAGTCTTTCTGACTCTAAGCCCAGTGCTCCTTCTATTGTGCTACCTTGCTGCCTTTTTTACTTCCCTTATGTTGTGACTAAAGTCATGTCTTCATGGCAATTCAGGGAGAACTTTTGATCACAAGATAAAAACAAACAAACATAAATAGAGAAATAGCATTTTTAAAGTACAACAAACTTCACAGCTCACCAAGCCTCATGACCACTTTTCATCAGTGAGCTTTTTACTTAACCACTGAGGTTTCTTTTGTAAATCAAATTACTTGCATTCAGCAGCCAGCAAACATAGACTCCACTTCAACTTTGTGGTTGTAAAGTACTAAACATTTGATGTTCAAAGTATGTTTCCTACTGACAAATGTAACTTTCAATTTCTCTGACAAAGATGGAAAGAAAAGGGAGAAAAAGAAGAAACAAGCTGAGACTATCAAGTTGTTCTTAGCTAGACTGCTTAAATCATGGAGTTAATTATAGCTTCAGTTTCCCTTTGAAATATGTTAGAAAGAAAAAAAAACTGCATTTTTGATAAACTTACATTTTTCTTTTGAATTTTCACTGATAAAAAAGGCAAAACTGTGTAGTGGTAATAGAGTCACTCATATTTCTATAGTGTTTTAAGGTTTATAAAGTACTGTCTTCTCAACATATTTTTTTAAAAAAGATGAGGAAATACATGAAAGCAGAATTCTTGATGGAGAGTTGTTTTAGTGAAACTTTGTAGTAAAAGGAGAACTGGAAGAAATTGCTAAAATCTTGCCCTTGAAGGCAGTAGGATTTTAGTGAACAGATGCCCTACTTGTGGTAGATTTGGCCTACTTTCCCCACAAGTCAATCTTCTTTGTCCTTCTGCAAAATGGCCAATGTCCTACTTTTTCACACGGCTGCAAGTGTGTGCGTCCAAACATTTCAGATTGAAAAGTAAGGCATCCTAATAACAAAAAAGGTAAGCTTTTAAGTCCACTAGGGATACATTCATCCTTGGATGGGTAGCACTTTTGGAATTAAAACAAATGGTGGTTATCTGTATGCTCTAATGCAGTATTCTCCAAATGTGTTGCAAAAGACCTGAAACAGTCCAAGTTTTTTTTTTCCTTTTTCAAAATTGAAACTTATGATGCTTAATTATAAGCATTAAGTAATAATTTTTAAAGGATTTTACTACAAGGTACTGCCAAAGTTTTGTTTAAAATAAGGAGTTGTACCATGGTGGAAAAGTTTGAGAACCATTGCTGTCATGTAAATATAACATGCTGTAAAATTTAAACAATTTTAGGGCATTTCCTACATTCAACCCAAGGCTTTGTAAAGGCAAGACAAATATCAGAACAACATAATTAGTTTTCCTTTTCAGTGGTTTGGTTTTTGAATCTTATTATCACACTAGAAAATTGGCAATAACAATATAAAACTGGCACATTTCTTTAAAATTGCCTTCAATGTAGAAAATAAAATATTGGAAATATTTTTTTCCTTTTTTGCATTAAAATTTAGTTTTGTTTTTAATTTATTTCAGTTGTGTTATTTTAGAAATTAACTCTGTGTGGTTTTTGCTTGCAGTAATCAAGCAAGGGGAGGTGGGGGTGCCAATGCTCTTATGTGTTTTTTTGTGCATATTTTCCTCTGAAGTATTTATATGTCTTTCATACTTAAATATTTTCAAGATCTGTTTATGATTGTATGTATGTGTGTGTGTGTACATATATATGTATATATCTATATATACATATACACACACATTTATAAACCCATGTATACACACACATAAATACATATTTTCAGGATCTCTTTATGTATGTGTATATGTGTATATAATATACACATGCAAATACATACACGTATACAGAGAGTACTCACTCCATCATTGCAAATGATGTGCCTCCTTGTCTTAGTAAATGGTGGTCCTCATATTCTGTGACTTAATGGATTCACTAGTAGCCAAACATGTGATTTAATGAATTTAATTGACATCTCTGTGCTGATGATCCCCAAATATCTTGATCTAGATGTCCAGTAGATTTTTTAAACTTAATTTGTTCAAAATGGAATTATCTTTCCATTTTATCCCTCCCCACCCTTCGCTATTACTGCAGACCACAACACTATCCTCCCAGTCCTTTAGGCTTGCAATCTAGGCTTGGCTCCCTCACGCTCTCATCCTCCATATCCAGTCTGTTGCCAACACCTGTCAATTGCACTTTTGCAAAATCTCTCATTCTCCTCTGACACGCTACCAATTTAATGCAGGTCCCCATCACCTCACACCTGGACTATTGTAAGTCTGTTGGTGGATTTGCTTGACTCAAGTCTCTCCCTACTCCAATCCATTTTCCATTCAGCCACTAAAGTGATTTTCACCAAATGCAGGTCCAATTATATCACTCCCATATTTAATCCTGAATACAACAAACTCTATTTAACATTCAACACCTTTCCTAACCTAGCCCCTCTCCTACCTTTGTAGTATTTTTATATCTTACTCCCCACCACATATTCTTCAGTTCAATGACACTGGCATCTTGGGTTTTCGTCAACAACAGACTCCATCTCTTGGCTGCTGGCATTTTATCTGACTGTCCCTCATTTCTGGTGTGTTCTCCCTCCTCTGCCCTGCCTGTTGACCTCTCTGGCTTCATTTAAGCCCTGACTGAAGTCTTAGTCTTTTACTGGAAGTCTTCCTCAACCCCTCTTAATTCTAGTACCTTCTGCTGATAGTTATTTCCTATTTATTCTGTATAAAGCTTGCTTTGTATATATTTGTTTGCATGTTGTGTACTTCATTAAGCTGAAAGCTTCTTGAGATCAGGGAATGTCTTTCCCACTTTTTTGTTCTTCTAGAGCTTAGTAGCATATAGTAAAAGCTTATCAATTGTTTGTTCATTGATTGGTTGATTAGGAGCATTTCCAAACTTACCTAGCCTGGGCTTCAGACAATAAATTTCCTCTATTGTCAAGGCATACTTGAAACATTTCCATTAAGAAAGGATGGCACATTCATTGTTTTTGCTTCCTCCACCGCCATAGGCAATAATGGGTGCACTCTATTTCAGGATTTGGAATTGGCTTTACTGAAAGAATATGTATGTATGTGTGTCTCATTTGTATACAAATACATATATCACTCACTCATGGAGACATACATACATACACATACACATGTGTCTTCATGTGTGAATAATGCATATTTTACATTCAAATGAGGTAAATCTGTATAAATACATGTGTGTTTATGTATATATGTATGTATCTATAAAATACTGTTTATCAAATACTTTGCATATGCATATATATTACAATCAATGACATCACAAATATATTTCAGCATTTGAGATACACACATATACACACTCATATATAAAACATTACACTTACATAAATATACACACATATTAAACTCAAATTCTGAACCATACTGTGATGTCACTGATTTTTGCTGTTCTCTCTAACAATACAGATCACAACTCATCCTTGCCCACTTGTTGCATGTGACACTTGTCCATGTCCTCCAATAAATTGCTCATAGATTCACCCAACATGCTTGAAAACCTGTTTTTTTTAGTTCTGACACAATGAGGATACCAGTGGATAGTTAAGCTGTCAATGTGACATCACTCACCTTTCACATGTGACCAGCCCCTTTTGTTTTTGAACCATACCATTTCCTGGTAACATCCTTTACTAGAGATCATAGTTCATCACATTTATTGTCTGTTATAACTAGCTCACACCCACCACATACTTCTATATTGTTCCCTGCATGTGATAAATTTTTAATTTTTCAGAGGCTATTGAGCTCCAGATCACAAGCTCATACAGCAATAAAAGTAGAATATTTGTGTTTTGAAAAATGTAGCCTTTTGGAGCAGCTAGGTGGCACAGTGGATAGAGCACCGGCCGAGGATTTAGGAGGATCTGAGTTCAAATGTGGCTTCAGACACATAACACTTACTAGCTGTGTGACCCTGGGCAAGTCACTTAACCCCATTGCCTAGCCCCCCCCCAAAAAAAAATATAGCCTTTTGCTTGTAGGAGAAATTTGGGTCATTAAAGAAGTTTTTCAGTTTCTTTATAGAAATCCAGTCTGTTTCCCTCTTCCTATTTAATTATGGACCTAATTATATGTCTCAAATATACAGATAAATAGACAAACTCAACAGGTTGTCCATTCAAATGCCTGTCATAATCAGAACGATACAAATTCCCCACCTACTTGATTTTTTTCTCTATGAATAATCAGACCAAAGTCAAATGACTTTGTAGTGAATACGGATCCTGCCTATGAAACCTTAAAGAGCTCCAGAGTTTGTTGCAATCAGTTAAATGCCATCTACACAATGGCTGAATTCCCCATGAAAAGAGATTTCTGTTACCTTTGGATAATAGAATAAGCTGCATTAATTCCTTTTTTTTCAATTCTCCAAGGACTAGCTTTTCATTTTGCTGCAACTTCTTTCTTCTTTCTTCATTTGTAATTATAATATAAAGATTTATGTGGTTTAGTTCTTCCAGTAACATATGCATTAGCTCTTCAGTGGATAAGGGTTTCACATTATAATGCCAACAATCAAGTGAGTTTATGCAGATGACGTAAAAACAGTCATTATTGACACTGGATGGCACCTTTTCTATCACTCTGTTATTATACAAACAGATGTAGAAGAGGGTCACAAACATTGTTGGGTTGCAGTTGTATTTATATGGGGTGTATCTCTCAGATAAAATAATAGATGTAAAGCACTTTACAAACTCTAAGGTGATATATAAATGCTTTCTTCCCTTCTCCTCTTCCTCCTTCTTCTCCTTCTTCTTTCTTATTGTTGTTATTGTTGTGGTGGTTGTTGTTGTTAGCCTCAAGTCACCTGGCCTTCAGTCTGGTGATGAATTCATTTCCTGGGCCTTCTATTACATTCCTGCTAAGGTCAAGCAATGGTTATAAAATAATACGAGGATTATATTTGTAAATGTTTAACACCTGGAATATCAAAAATATTAATAATAATATTATATATTCACACACTTTGAATTATAATTTGCATTATTAACACTTTGTAGAAATCTAGACAACCAGCTAAACAGTATAATTGAGCCCTGATTTGTAGAGATTGCTAATTTCTGACTTGTGAATGTTAACATTGAACATTTAACTCTTGCTGGTTAGAGCTGGCTCCAGCATACCCAATCATACATGACTGGGGGCCATTTTCATTTTACTTTGTTTCCTGAGTTGTCAAAGGCAGTGTTTTATCAACAAACCATTGACCTACTGGTGGTAAACCTCTCTGTTGTAGCTAATGTGGTCTTCAGAAAACAAATTTCAGAAGTGGCTGGGACAGTAGTTGACACTCTGGTGAAACTGCCCCACTTTGTGCTCTCCTGGCAGAAACTTCAAGAACCCAAGAACCAACATATACCACGATGAGGCATTGGAGTAGAATTTTGTAAGGGATTGCTTGATTTTCCTTAAGGTCACATCTGACCATGTCCCTCCCCTACTCAAAAAACTCCAGTGGATTTCTGTTACCTTAAAAATTAAATATGAATTTCTCTGCTTGACTTTGAAAACACTTCCCTACCTAACTTTCCATCTTAAAAATTACTCCTCATCTTCCACTCTGTGGTCTAGCCAAATTGACCTTCCCGTTATTTTTCACACTCTAATTACTTATGTCCATGCTTTTGCACTTGTCTTCTCCTATGTCTGAAATAAACATTTTCCTCAGTGCCCCCTCTTAAATCCCTTACTATCTTGAAGACTCAGATGTAGTACCAGCATGAAACCTTTCCTCATTCCTCCAAATTTTGGTGTCTTCCCTCCCTAAATTACCTAGGATTTATTTTGCATCTATTCTATATATATACATGTATATCTTCCATAGATGAATGTGAATGTATACATATATAGATAAATAGATATGTCTACATATCTATATCTATAGAGAGAAGAGTATTTATTGTTCTATTTAGATCTATCTATCTTAACAACAAATCTATATAGATAGCTGTAGATTTTACAATTAAATAAAGTTTTATTTAGGGAAAATAAAACTGGTTTTTACAGATCTAATTTTTCCATATTTCTATCTCTAAGAAAGAGATCTGCTGAATCATTGTCAGCTGCTCCCTAGTAAACCCATTTGGTGTTGCCATTGACTAATATTTATATATAAGCAGGTTGGCACAGGATTTGGTCATCTTCTAGAAAAATATTTCAAATTGTGTGTGATTATATAAGTCTTCATTCTTATGTATTGAATTATGCTTTATATTCATAAGAAAGTTTTGTTCATAAAAAACTGCAGACTTCATTGTATTAAATGTGCAATTAGCCTATAATTATTTGGGCTTTTTACTGGTAATCCAATAGCACCACATTTGAATTTCAAATTCTGTTCCAAAAGTTTTATGAGGTTAATTGTAACATGATGATTAATTCATGGCAATTTCATTTGAAAACAGAAATGCAAATGAATTTCAATTTTACTTAATACTTTTTCCCTCCTAAGGAGGATAACAATGATGATGATGATGATGATGGTGATGATTTAGATCATACTAATATCTCCCTAACTCCCCCGATTCCTTAACACTAGACACATACCTTCTATTCTGGTATGGGCACTGACTTCACTATTCCATTAAAAATAACATTTATTCATGTTTATTAATTTAATGTCCCCCATACCCATTTTGGGACTTTGTGCAAGTCCTATACTTCCTTAAAATGCTTTCTCTTTCCTTTCTTTGCTGTATAAATCTCAAATTTAATCTGTTTTGAAAAAAAAAAACGATAAAGTCACCATTTAAAGTTTAAAGCAAGGATTGTCAACCTGGTATTGATGAACACTTTTGAGTCTCTGAGTGGATTATCAGAAGGTACATGAAGATGAATAGAGATAAATACTTTTCATGTTATTATTATTTTTACTAATCTTTAACTGAAATTTTGCATTTCCTTCACTTATTTAAAAATATTATTCTTAGAATGGTCCATAGACTTCCAAATGAGTCTCTCACACTGTAATTCATTGGACTCTAGAGCTGCATTCTTTCAATACATTCAATTTTTGATATTTTAAGGGAAAAAAAGAAAAGTGGAATTTTGTAGTAGATAGTGTACTGGGATCAAATTCAGGAAAATCCAAGTTCCAATTCTCTCTCTGTCTTTCTCTGTTTCTCTGTTTCTGTGCCTGATTTTCTCTTTCCCTCTTTCATTGTACATTGTGCCTCTCTAGTTTAAGAAGAAAGAAGACCCCTCTCCCACTGCATTGTAATTTTACTGTTTTCCTGCCTAATCAGGATTGGTATCATATTTCAATATCATGGTGACCAGCTTCTTTTCTGTGATAGTGCCAAATTTTCCTTGTCCTTTTGTGTATTAGAGAGAGTATCTGGGTTTTATATTTTTTATAAAAGTCTTTGCATTTCAAACATAACCCTAGACTGAATCTTTTTCCTAACTAAAATGACATCTCTTCTCCACCCTCCCCCTTAAAGGAGCCAATTTGTTGTCATCTTTCATTCTCAAAGAGAACCAAAATGACATCACTGAGTTAGGGTCAAGTTGCAGTGTGTCCAACTTGACTGATCAAACCAATATGAACTGAGAATGTTCCACCACAGGTTGGGCACAAATAGCCCATGCGAACACTTGGGTGGATTCTTGCCTTGTATGAGTTCTTCATAAAATAGTCTTTTAGGCAAGCATATGTTTGGCATTCAAACAATGTGGCCAGCCATCAGAGGTGCGTTTCTGCAGTAGAGTTTGAATGCTTGGCAGTCTAGTTTGAGACCTTATCCTGCCAGGTGATCTTCAGAATTTCCTAAGACAATTCAAATGGAAGTGATTCAATTTCCTGGCATGGCACTGATAAATTGCAGGTTCCACAGGTATACTACGATGAGGTCAGCACAACAGCTCTGCAGACCTTCAGCTTGGTAGTCAGCCTAATACCTCTTCTCTCCCACACTTTCCTTCAGAGCCTCTCAAAAACTGAGCTAGCTCTGGCAATGCATGTATCAACCTCATTATCAACATATACTGCCAAGGAAAGTGAACATATCCATAGCATTCAAAACTTTCCCATTTACTGTAACTGGTGGTTCCACACACAGATGGTGTGGTGCTGGATTGTGGAACTCCTGTGTTTCCTTGGTGTTAGTTATTAGGCCAAAAATAGCAGAAGCAGCAGAGAAGGGATTAATACTTTGTTGCATTTCAGCTTCAGAGGCTACATTGAGTACACGATCATCTGCTAACAACAAAAAAAAATCATGTGCCAACTCTCCCTTCACTTTTGTAGTCTTGGCTTGTAGCCTCTTCAAGTTAAGTAAGTTAGCATCAGTGTGGTAGCTGACCTTGATGTCATGTTCATCTTCATTGAAGGTATCTAACAATACTGCTGAAAATACTGTGCTAAAAAGCATGGGAACAAGGGCACAGCCTTGTTTTACCCCACTGGTGACTGGGAAAACGCAAGAGCATTGTCCATTATCCCGAACCCAGGCAAGCATGCCATCATGAAATTGGCATATGATACTGAAGAATTTTTATGGGCAACCAAATTTTGAGATAATTTTTCACAAGCCCTCAGGACTGACAGTGTCAAAGGTCTTGGTCAGATTGACAAGGAGCCGATTACTGTTTGATTATTTTTTAGTTCAATTCATGCATATGATACCTCAAAAATTTTTCAGAAGAATACTGGAAATACTATAGTTAAGTTTTTTTCATGCAAGGTGCATCTTCATCCATTGCCTATATGAAATCTCCTAACTGTTACTTACCAGATCAAGAATTTCTTCCTTCTAACTCCAATATAATTTTTTATTTTATGGCACACAATTTGACTCTTATTTACATCCTGAATTTTTTCTTCACAGATAGTCATGTACCTGTTTATTTTTTCATGACTGGCTTATAAACTCCTTGAGGGTACAAACCATATTTTATAATTATTCATTGTTATTCACTGGGCTTAACACGGTTTGTGGTACATAATTGGTACTTAATAAATACTTGCTGACTACTGGATGATTCTTCATCTATTATGGTGAAGAAATAATTTTATGTTTCTGTTTGTAAAGTTTATTATAGTCTGTATAAATTTGTTGAAAGGAGTAAACTCAATGAAAGATATACATTCTCTATCTAGTGGAAGCTAGTCCTGAGTGTCCTCAAAGCCAGTTATCAATCAGTAAAGCAAATTATACAGATTGAAACCCAGTGAGAAGAAAGAAGCTTTCAGTAAATTGAAAAAAAAATTCTGTTTTTATTGGGAAGAGTCAATTATGGATCATCTGTGCAGACCAGTAGAATCATATGGCAGCTGTCTTTCTTCTATTGGTGCATTATCCCCTTTCTCTTTTTGCTGAAACAATAGCAAAGAGAGAGAGAGAGAGAATGAGACAGAGAGACAGACACACACACACACACAAAGACAGAAAGACACACAGAGACACACACACAGAGACAGAAAGACAGAGAAGAGACAGAGAGCAGAACTGAATTGTTGTTGATGTTCAGTTGTATCCAGCTCTTTATGACGCCATGAACTGCAGCACACCAGGCCCTTTTATCCTCCAATATCTCTCAAAGTCTATCCAAGTTCACATTCACTGTTTCCATAACACTCTCTATCTCATCTTCTGCTGTCCCTTTTTCCTTTTGCCTTCAATCTTGCCCAACATCAGTCTTTTCCTATGAGTACAGACCATCTTCTCATTATGTGATCAAAGTATTTAAGCTTCAGCTTCAATGTTGACCTTCCAGTGAAAAGCCTGAATTAATTCCTTTAAGAATTGACTGATTTGACCTCCTTGCTGCCCAGATGACCTTCAAAAGTTTTCTCCACAACCACAATGCGAAAACATCAATTTTATGGCAATCAGCTTTCCTTGTAGTCCAACTCTCACAGCCATACATTGGTGCTGTAAAATCATAGCTTTGAGTAACTATACAGATTTTTTTTGGAAAGATAATATTTCTGCCTTTTGCTATGCTGTCCAGATTTGCTGTAGCTTTCCTTACAAGGTGCACTGTCTGTGATGATCTTTGAATCCAAGAACATAAATTCTGACACTGCTTTCATTTCTTCTCCCTCTGCTTGCCAGGAAATGATGGGACCAGTTGCCAAAATCTTATTATTCTTATTATTTTTTGATAAACTTCTAGTTAGCTTTGACACTCTCCTATTTCACTCTTATGAAGAGGCTTCTTAATTCTGCCACTTTCTGCCATCAGAGTAGTAGCATCTGCATATCTGAAATTGTTGATATTTCTCCAGGCAACCTTAATTCCAGCTTTTGATTCATCCAGCCTGGCATTTAATGTGATAAAGTACATATAAGTTAAATAAATAAGGCGGCAATATATAGCCTTGTCATATTCCTTTTCCAGTCTTAAACCAATCAGCTATTCCATGTTTGGTTCTAACTGTTGCTTCTTTGACCTGCATACAGGTTCCTCAGGATGGAATGAAACAAACTACCGTGACAGCATTTGCCCAGAACACGATCAGAGTTATGCCGCCCACTTCAGACCAACTACATGTGCTGTCTCAGTGTTGAAGGGTTTGGGTGCTTTGGGGATGACAAAGTAATCTTTTTATAGGCTATTATGGATGAAGGACTGATGGCTTCACTGGACCTTCAACAATGGAGTGGCTCCAATTTTGTCTTTTTCTTCCTTTAACCTTCCAGATGACATCATCTGGATGGCATGTTCTTCTAGGACATCTCAGAAGGGGTAGAGGGTTAGCCCTACCCCAGAAATAGATTAATTACTCTCACATCACACCTAAGACAGGGAGGTTCAACTAACTAAGCATGATTGAGCCTGGTCCTCTGGATGCCTCTGTGTTCCTTCCTTGAGCATGTATCTGGTCTGTCAATTTAAGACGTCCAGAGCAGATCATTTTTGGTTGAGGCTGACTGACAGCTGGGAGGAACTTCTGCTTTTGATATGGCCATAGACAAGAGAAGGAACCCTAACACTGGTTTAACAGTACTTCAAGCAGCAATTTGAACTTTGAGGGGACAGTGCAGATGTAAGGTGAAATGTTGGTTAGTCATTCAGCCAAGTCTGGCTACTCGTGACCCCATGGACCATAACATGACAATATTTCCACAGGATTTTCTTGGCAAAATTCTGAAATGGTTTGCCATTTTTTTTCTCCAGGGGATCAAGGCAAACAGAAGTTAAGTTTCTTGCTAGGGGGCTACATAGGTAGTATCTGCGTGAATTCAAGTCATTCTGACTCCAGGCCCAGCACTCTATCCACTGAGCCATCTAGCTGCCTTAGATGAAATGTAGCACAGCCTATTTAGTAGTTCAAAAACTTCTTTATGCTATGATGAGTTTCAGTCTTAAAGTCCTAGGAGAATATAATAATTGTTATAAGTCAAATTATTGAATCCTGTTTTAAGACTTTGTATCAGGGCACACTTGTGAGGGGTTTGTGTTTAGCATTTCTTTTATGTGAAGGACAAATTCAAATTGTACATTGTATGCCTTTCAACCCCTCATTTTATGGAGACCCTAGGAATGAGCCAAAATCCAGTCCTTAAGAAAATTCTTCCTTGGGGGACCAGAGTGAGGGTGCAATGATCCAAGCAATGTGAGAAAAACAAGCCTGAGCCCTCTTCTTAAAGGCCAAGTTCTTCCTACAACTGAACCTAGTCCAAACTATATAAACATATTCCAAGTAGATAGGACTCTTGTGGAAACAGAATGGGTGCACTGATCCATCTTTCTAGGTACAGCAGTAGTCCTAATTATAACACTTTGAAGAATAAACTTTTTAAATAATAATAAAGTTTTTAAATCTTTTGAAAAATTAGGATAGATGGACATATGTAACTTAACAGAGTATATATAGAAGTTCCAACTCAAGGAAAACATAGCTTGGGATTTTTGGTGCCCCCATGTGAGCCTCTACAATCCTTGTCCAAGGCAAGAAAGTTATATGGTAAATTCAAGTCATGAGAAAGTCATGATAGGCTAAGTAGTTATTAAAAACAGCTAAAGATTAGTAAAGAAGACATATAATTGAATCTAGGTGTATAGATTTCTTTAAAGTTGGATGTGTCATCTATTTAAATATAATGATTAGTAATTCTAGTAAATTGTATACTTGGCTATTTGAATAAAGAGTTATGTTTTCTATTTTTGAGAAAGTAGAAAGTAGAAAAGCATTCTAAATTCTTTGGGTTCAAATCAATTTAATAAGCCTTTATTAAATGGCTACAGCAATATATGCCAGGAACTGTGATAAATGTTGGTGATAGGAAAAACAAAAACCAACAAAAGTTTGTGCCCTTAAGGTTTTTACATTATAATGAGTGACTGGTGAAAGGAGCTTGTGGTATACTATGAATAAAGATAGAAGATGCAGTGTAGAAAATTGAACAAAAAATTTGGAAAGATGGAACCTGGGTTCAAATTCTGATAGCTCCTTAATGCTTGTAGAATTTTGAGCATGTCACTTAACATTTCTTAGATATGATCATATCCTTACCTATAAAATGAGGGTGTTTGACTAAATGACCCATAATTCCTTTTATATCTCTAAGTCTATGATTCTAAGTAAATACAAAATAAATATGAGGCAAATCAGGAGCTGGGCCCCACCACTAGGGAAATTAGGGAAAGCTGCTTATGGCAGATGACAATTGAACTGAGTTTTGTAGACAGTTGAAGACTTCAAGAAGGGTGGGAGAACATTCACAGTCAATAGTTATAGTCAATAAACATTTTTAAAGTGCTTACTGTGTGCCAGGAACTGTGTTAACCCTGGGGATACAAATATAAAAAAGAGGGACAGTCTCTGCCCTCAAAGAGATTGAAATCTAACGGGAGAAGACAACATACAAAATTAAGTTGAAAAGGGAAGGGAGAGGAAGGTACAGCATAAGAGCTCATGAAGAAGTAACAAAGAAGTCCAAAATGAGTGCCATGGGAGAAGTCAATTAAATGCAAAATAAGTGCATTCAGGTATTCTGGGCATTAGAGAAGTCTATTCAAAAGTATGGAGATAGGAGATAGAATGACTGGTATGGGTAGCACCAAATAGGACATTTTTTTCTGGAATATAAAGTACAAGAAAAGGATAAATATGTAATCACTTGGGAAAGATAGGTTGGAGTCAGAAAAGTTGAACTAGATGGTTTTTAAGGTCCTTTCCAACTTATCATCTTTGTTGTTGTTCAATTGTTTCAGTTATGCCCAATTCTTTGTGACCCCATTTGGGGTTTTCTTGGTAAACTTACTGGAGTGCTTTGTCATTTCCCTCTCCAGCTCGTTTTAAATATGAGGAACCTGAGGTAAACAGGGTAAAGTGACTTGCTAAAGGTCACACAGCTAGTAAGTCTTTCGGGCCAGATTTGGATTCAAGTCATCCTGACTATAGGCCCAGTGCTGTATCCACTGCACCTGGCTGCCTCTAACTCAATATCTATTGTGTGGTCACTCTGTACTTAGCTATGGAAAGTTTACATATACCAAACAAAACACCTGATGACAGTTCACATGTATGTCAAATATATAACATATAATAAAATAATAGACTTCATAATATTAGCCCTGAAAACTCAAATCTATAAATGATGGTTAATAATAGATTAATAAAATTAAAATCTGATGTGTAGAGAAATTTATGTAATTACTAGAAAAGTTAAAAAGTCAGCTTTAATCAATAATACCATTTTCTATCTTAGCATTTCCTCTAATTTTTAGGACCAGATTTCGATATAATTTTCTCTCTTTTGTTCATCTGTTGGTTTCTTCATCTACAAAATGAAAGGTTTTGGTTATGTGATATGAAAGTTCTCTTTCAACTACAAATCTGTGTTCCTATGATCCTTGAGGGCAGACAGTGTTATTTACCACTAAAATCGTACCTGTAATAAGACCTGGGTTCAGATCCTGCTATCTCTACTTAGTAGCTGTATGGCCCTTGGCAAGTCATTTAACCATTCTTTGCCATTGTTTTATCACATAAAATTAGGATAATAATATCTATCTTATGAATCTTAAATGACACAATGTGTGTAAAGTGCTTTGTAAATCTTAAAGCACTATGTATATGTCAGCTCTTATTATGCTATAAAGTTAAAGTAATATAGGACATAGTGCAGAATAAAAGGGTTATCCAATTTGAAAAAAAAACTAGGGAAAAATTATTTGAAATGTGAAAAATGTTCCTGAAATATTATAAAAATGTCCATTAGGACCTTTGCCAGGTAACATCATGCCATTTTTCATCTATAACTAAAGTTATATGTATACAACATAAATGAATTATAGTCAGTTATTGAATTAATTAGATCAATATAGGTGTTAGAAAAAACCCATTTTAGAGATTACATTATTCAGTTTGAATGGACATGTTGATCAAACTGGTCATTTTTTTTTCCATGTAAATATATTAACATACTTGACAATGACTAACAATGTGGGAGTTGAAGAGATCTGAGAGGTCATCTGGTCTAATCTATTACCTCTTGTGGGCATCTAGGTGGTACAGAGGATAGGTCAGGCCTAGAGTCAGAAAGACTCATCCTCCTAAGTTCAAATCTAGCCTCTACCTGGGTGACCCTGGTTAAGTCACTTAACACTGTCTCAGTTTCCTAGAGAAGGAAATGGCAAAGCATTCCAGTATGTTTGCCAAGAAAACCCCAAATGCCATCATAAAAAGTCAGAGGTAACTAAAAAACAACAGAACGATGACAAAAATACCCCATGTAGATATCATCCTAGCTGATAGTTATATACCTTTTACTTGAATACTTCCTTCACGAAACAGCCCATTCCCTGTTTGGATAATTCTAATTGTTAGAATATTTTCATTATTAAGCTAAAATCTGTCTTTCTAAACTTCTACCCACTAATCCTAGCTTTTGTCCTTAATCAACTTTCTTCAGCAAAGTTACTACAGATATTTGAAGGTATCTGTCATGTTTCCCCTAAGTCTTATTTAATTCAACACATTTATTGAGGACTGGTTTCACAACCCCTTCTGTTCTTTAGGCCAAAGATTCTGTCTCTCCAATTTATACAAAATCACTTCAACTGATCAATGAACAAGACTTTATGCACCTACCATGTTCTAGGTACTGTGCTAAGTGCTGAGGCGCTAACTATAGAACAAAAAATTAAGTCACTCTGATCTCAAGAAGCTTATATTCTAGATAGACAAAACATTTGTTAATCAGTTATTATGTGCCAGACACTGTACTAAATATTGGGGATTGCAAATTTAAACAACCACCATATTTTCTGCCCTTGAGGAGTTGATGAGGGAAATCAACACATAAATGACAAATGGAAAAGATTTGAGAGTAATACAACCTTATGGTAGAATGGTGTGGAGATGATCTGAAGGCTTATTTTTAGGCAGTGTTGAGTTTAAAAAGTTCACCTAAGAGGACTTTGACATCCCAGAGGCAGAGTTCAAGGCTCCAGTTGGTTGTGGTAGGGATTAGACTGACTGTAATGCAGGGGAGACAGTGGCATGTATGGGGTGTTTAGTGAGGACTAGCACCTCTGGTGTGAGGGCTTGCTGAATTCTTTTTCAGTACTACTCCTTCACTTTTGGCTGGAATCTTTTTCAACAACCCAAAAAGTGACTTTACAGAAGGTTATCACCAGGTGGTCAACATAGAAATCAAATTAATTATATACTTTGCTGCCAAAGGTGGAGAAGCTCTACACAGCCAGTTAAAACAAGATCTGGAGCTGACTGTGACTCAGATTATGAGTTTCTTTTTGCAAAATTCAGACTTAAAATGGAAAGAAGTATGGAAAACCATCAGAGCATGCAGGTATGAGCTAAATAAAATCTCTTCTGAATAGGAAGTGGAGATGATGAATAGATTTAAAGAATTAGATCTGGTAGATAGAGTGCCTGAAGAACTGTGGACAGAGGTTGGCAAAAATGTACAGGAGGCAGCAACAAAACAAATATATATTTCAAAGAAAAAGAAGAGTAAGAAAGCAAAATGACTGTCTGCTATGGCTTTACAAATAGCTGAGAAAAGAAGGAAATCAAAAGGTAAAGGAGAAAGGGAAAGATATACCTAGCTGAATGCAAAATTCTGAAGTATAGTAAGGAGACATAAGAAGGTTTTCATAAATGGGCAATGCAAAGAAATAGAAGAAAATAATTGAATGGGAAAGATGAGATGTCCTCAAAATAGAGATATCAAGAGAAAGTTTCATGCAAAAATAGGCATGATAAATGACAAAAATGGTAGGAATTTAACAAAAACAGAAGAAATAAGAAGCGATAGCAAGAAAACACAAAAGAACTATGCAAGAAAGATCTCAACATCACTGATAACCATGATTGTGTGTTTACTGATCTAGAACCAGACATCCTGGAGAATGAAGTCAAGTGAACCTTAGGAAACATTGCTAGCAATAAGGCTGGTAGTGGTGATGGAATTCCAGCTAAGCTATTTAAAACTCTAAAAGATGATGCTGTTAAAGTGCTGCACTCAATAGGCCAGAAAATTTGAAAAACTCAACAGTTGCCACTGGATCAGAAAAGATCAGTTTATGTCCCAATCCTAAAGAGTGGCAATGCCAAAGAATGTTTACATTTCTGAACAACGACACTCATTTCACATACTAGAAGATTCTGCAAGCTAGGCTTCAGCAATATGTGAACTGAAAATTACCAGATGAGAAGGTTGGTTTTCAAAGAGGCAGAGGAACTAGAGACCAAATTGTCCACATTCACAAAATTATAGACAAATCAAGGAAGCTCCAGAAAAAATATCTACTTCTGTTTCACTGATCACACTAAAGCCTTTGACTGTGTGGATCACAACAAAATGTGGCAAATCCTCAAAGAGATGGGAGTACAAAATCATCTTACTTGTCTCTCAAGGAAACAAGAAGGAACAGTTACAACTGATGGAACAATTGATTGGGTTAAGATTGAAAAAGAAGGCTGTATATTGTGACCCTGTTTATTTAATTTATGTGCAGAGTACATCATACAAAATGCCAGGCTGGGTAAATCAAAAGCCAGAGTTAAGTTTGCTAGGAGAAATATCAATAATTTGAGATATGATAACAGTTCCACTTTGATAACAGAAAGTGAAGAGGAATTAAGAAGCCTCTTGATGAGGGTGAAAGTGGACAGTGTAAAAGCTGGCTTGAAGCTTAACATCATAAAAATTAAGATCATGGGAACTGGTCCCCTCACTTCCTTGCAAATAGAAGGAAAAGAAATGAAAGGAGCATCAGAATTTATGTTCTTGGGATCAAAGATCAATGTAGATGGCAACTGAAGCCATGTAATTAAAAGGCTAACACTCCTTAGAAAGAAAGCTACAGAAAATCTGGACAGCACACTAAAAGGCAGAGACATCACCTTTCCAAAAAAGGTCTGTATTGTCAAAGTTATGGTTTTTCCAGTAGCCATGTATGGCTGTGAGAGTTGGACTACAGGGAAAGCTGATTGCCATAGAATTGATGCTTTTGAATTATAGTGCTGGAGAAGACTTTAGAAAGTCCTTTGGACAGCAAGGAGGTAAAATCAGTCAATACTTAACAGGAATTAATTCAGGCTATTCACTGGAAGGTCAAATACTGAAGCCAAAGCTTAAATTCTTTGACCACATAATGAGAAGATGGGCCTCAATGGAAAAGACTCTGATGCTAGGCAAGATTAAAAGCAAAAGAAAAAGGGGACCACAGAGGATGAGATAGAAAAGAAGTATCATGGAAACAACGAATGTGAACTTGGACAGACTTTGAGAGATAGTGGAGGGTAAAATGGGTTAGTGTGCTATGATCTATGGAGTTACAAAGAATTAGACACAACTGAACGACTGAAAAATAACATCTATCTTTGGTATTCACCTTTCACCCAACTCTTACTTGTAACTCCATGAAGCTGTAGTATGCGCAAGGCTACACCTGGGTAAAATTGTCTTGGTAGACAGGTTAAACCAGGTTGAGGATAACTAACAGGCCTCAAACTCATTGGTGAATTAGGGGACATCTACCCCAAACATGTTAATACTTCCCCAGGCAGAACAGTCGGAGGAGAACAAGTCGTTTCAATGGCAATGAAGGGGGCTGAAGCAGGTACTGTGGAGCACTTGGAGCTGGGTCAGATAGCAATGATGTCAAAGTCATCCACTGTAAATAGGGCCATCTCTATTTGTCTTGACTTTTGTCTTGCCATTGGACTTAGATGACTCTGGAAGAGAGAATAAAACTGATGACTGTGCAACTCTGCCTCATATAAATCCAATTCATAAACAAGTCAAGAGATTACCCAGTGATGTTATTGGACCTTTTTGAAATGAAGGATGAACAACAATAATATAAAAACCTACAAAAAGGTATAAAAAAAATACAAGGTAATTTTTTATGGTAGAAAGTTTCCTTGTAGAATTTGGGGGTCAAGCTAAGTTTTGAATGGAAACTAGGGATTCCAAGAGCAAGATTTCAAAATGAAGTACAAGGAGAGCAACCTGTGTAAAAATAGAGATATGTGAGGTAAAGCTAGAAGTCCAAGTTGGCTGGAGCACAGAGGGTGTGAAGGAGAGTAATACAAAATGACTAGAATGGTAGATTGCAATTATGTAATATAGGTTTCAAATGCTAAATAGAGCAGTTTTTATTTGACCACAAAAGTAATTGGGAGCCACTGGAATATACTGAGCAAAAGAGTGACATTGTCAGACCTGTGTTTTAGTAATATCACTTTGACCAATGTAGAGAATGGATTATAGAAGCCGAAAAAGGTAGATGAATTAGAAAGTAATTGCAATAGTCTACCAGAAGGGTAATAAGAGACTAAACTGCGGTGATAGCTTGTGTAAATTGAGAAAAAAGATTGTGGATTCCAAAGTGGCTGTCAAGGTAGAATTTACATGTTTTGGCCACCAATTAAGTTGGGGTAAGGAAGAGCGAGAAATAAGGATCAATTAATAAGTATGTATTAAGTTATTAACTCTAGTTCAAATACAAAATCTCTGTTTGGCATTATTTGTTCAAATCCTAGCCCCTTTCTTTCTTTCCAGTTTTCTTACACTTTACTTCCCTCCACATACTCTATAATTTGAGAACACTAACCTTTTTTTTTGCTGTTCCTCACATGGCTCACTATCTCTCAGTTTTTACACAGGAAATCACACCTCGCCCAGATGGCCTATGCCCTTCCCCCCCCCCCCCCCCCCCGCTCCCTCTACTGGGTTTCCTGGTTTCTTTCAAATCTCAGATAAATTTCCAACTACTGCAAGAAGCCTTTCCTGCCTTACCCCCCGTCATCGCCAATGCCTTCTCTCTGACAATACCTTGCATCTATTCTACATATGTGTTATATGTACATCATTGTTTTCATTTTGTCTCTTCCATCAGAATGTAAACTCCTTGAGGTTAAGGACCACATTGTTGCTTTTCTCTGTATCCCCAGTGCTTAGCACAGTATTTGCTTCAGAGTTTAATAAAGGTATTTTGAAAGATGTACTATGTATCAGGTGCTGAGCCTTGCAAATACAAATAGAAAAATAGATGGTTGTTATCCTCAACATGTTACTATCCTCAAGATCTTCAAGGGAAGAAAGCACATATGGAGTAGTAGTAGCCATGGAAAGAAGTTTCGAGTTAGTATGCCACAGGGATGACTCTATGCATTACATAGTCAAATAATGTGTCATTTCCAGAAGATATACTACTATTGATTTTGTAACAGTTCAGAGCAAAATATGCAAAATAGGCATAGCATGGGGAGAGGCTAATTTAAGATGGCAGCAGACATAGGTTCGGATGATCTGGATGGAGAGATGGATGAGTTGTCTAGATGAAACAGAGTGTAGCAAATGTGCTCACTCTATGAGGAGAATATCCCTCAGGCTTCCAGCTTTTCTGAAGGTTTGGAGATCTTTGTATTGCCATTGTCTTGAATCTCCACTAGCTGGTTCTTCCTAATGGCTAGGAGCCATTGATTATAAATGAAGTGTGACTGCAAATGTATATGTGTATATATACATATCTACATCAATCTATCGATCTATTGATCTGTTGATCTATCTATCTATCTATCTATCTATCTATCTATCTATCTATCTATCCATCCATCCTACATCAACTTAAATGACGAGAACAATGAAAACAAAACAATTAAAACTGTATGCTGAAAAATTTGACCAACAAAGCTTAGCTCCAGAAAAAGATGAAGTTTTCTATTTTGTTTTTGCATAGGTGTGAAAACATGACTGAGAAACATTGCATATAATATATACATTTACATACATATGTGTGAAACATCATACATATATTTATATAACATATATGTATAAATGTATAGGTGATATATGTAGTATTTCTCATATATATTTCTCATATATATGATGTTGATGTATCATATTTAATGTTATATGCAGTATTTCTCACATATTGTGTGTGTGTGTGTGTGAGAGAGAGAGAGAGAGAGAGAGAGAGAGAGCTTTGAGGAAACTAAAAAAAATTCTCCCTCTTTACAAAAATTTTCTTTATGATAAGAAGTGGAGCAGGATGTAGTAGAAAATATAAGTGATCTAAAAGCAATATTAATAAATTAATGTATATAGAGAAAAAGAAATTATTTCAAAATTGCAAATAGAACAACAGCAACAATGACAACAACAAGAACAACTAAACTGCTTTAATCTCAAGAGGAGATGTGAAAATGCATGTCGCCTTATTTGCAGAGATATTGAGTATGAGTGGGGAACAAGTCAATTTAGGAAGCATTTATCAAGCACTTATATGTTCCAGGTTATGTGCTAAATGCAGGGAATCTTAATACAGTAGAAAATAGTCCTTGCTCTCAAGAAGTTCATAATCTGATGTGGGAGCTAAAATGCAAGCAGCCATATAGAGATTGTATAGATATACATACAAAGGATAACTTTACTTGAGATACATATAGATAGTACCTCCCCTCAAGAAGCTCACAATATATGTAAATAAATATGTGTATATGTATACACACACATACATATGAATTGTTCATAGATGATTGTGCACTCAATACAATTTCTCGGGCTGAGATACAACAGAGTATTGATTGATTCTCTGCAGCTTGTGCTAATTTTGGCCCAACAATTAACATCAAGAAAACACAGGTTCTCCACCAGGCAGCACCACCACCATATGTGGAACCATAAGTTACAACAAATGGAGACATTTTGAATGTTGTGGATACGTTCGCTTACTTTGGCAGTATACTTTCTAGAGATGTACAGATAGATGATGAGGTTGACACACATATTGCCAGAGATAGTTCAGCGTTTGGGAGGCTCTGAAGGAAAGTGTGGGAAAAAAAATACTTCACTGCTTACTAAACTGAAGGTCTATAGAGCTGTTGTATGACATCATTGTTTTTTTCATTGTTGTATGACTGTGAAACCTGGACAGTATACCAGAGCCATGATAGGAATTTCTTAGGAAGATTCAGAAGACCACCTGGCAAGATAAGGTACCAGACGCTGAGGTCTCTTTTTAAAATTTTAGTTTTTAATTTAAATTGAAAAAAAATACTATGATTATTATTTTTTACTGAGGTCTTTTCTTGAGCTAAACTGCCAAGCATTCACATTCTATTACAGACAGCACAACTCCAATGGTCTGACCAATGAGCTGCCAAACATATATTTATCTAAAAGACTTTTACAGAGATCTCATGCAAGGTCCCTGCTCACATGGAGCTCAAAAATGACTCAAGAACACTTTCAGGGTCTCTCTGAAGAACTTTGAAATCAATTGTGAGGCATGGGAGACACTGGCACAGGACCTCCCAGCATGGTGTGGCTGCATCAAAAAAGGTTCTGTGCTCTATGAGCAAAGCAAAACTGAAGTAGCTCAAAAGAAACATGAAATGCATAGATTTAGACACATTTGCACTCCAAATGTGCTTGTGGACTATTTGTGCATGACCTGTGGTAAAACCTTCAGAGCTCATATTTGTATGATCATCCACAAGCAGACACACTGTACCTTGACCATGACATAGTGATATCATTTTATTCTTCTTCAAGAACAAAGGACAACTTACCAATCACTGTATGTATAATGTCTCCTTGGAATGTGAGCTCCTATATATAATATAGACATATACATACATACATACATATATATATATATATATATATATATATATATATATATAAACACAACAATTTTACGTCATACGTACATGCAAACATGTATATGGAAAGAGAGAAATACAACTTGGAAGTATTACTTGAAGGTAACAAGGGAGGGAAAGAACTAACATTATGTTAAGGGGAACTGAGAAAGATTTGCAGAAAGTGAGATTTTAGCTGAAACTAGAAAGAAGCTAGGAAGGCAGGGGGTAGAGAAGATAAGAGTAGAATAAAATAAAACTATAACCTCTCCTCATATTCTAGACATTACACTTCTGAGGGTGCAGCCTAGGTTTATATTAGATATTATAAAAGTTATGTCATAGTGTTGCATTCATACTAAACATATGATCAAGTAAAATCTCTCTTTCATTGTTGAACAGCTTAAGTGCAATACGGTACCTTTGCAAGTGTGAGGGATTTTTTTTTTAATGGCAGAAATGGAAGGTGTAAAGGGTAGACAATCCTGGGTTTCAGAATGTATTCATTTGGAAGAGTAAGACAGAATAAATGTAGTGAAGTAGTTGACTTGGAGATAAGCTCTTCCCTACAAGTTTGAATAGGATTAAGAAACCATAAACATTTAGTTTCCTTTTTTTTTTTTGAGTGGCCCTTGACCAAAGCACTGTATCATTACATCACCTTAGTGGCTCATGTCTGAATCGAAAATCACTATGTCTTACAAGAGCAATAGTTACATCACATAAATTGTGTTGTTTTTTATAAATAGGAAAACACATGTTTGAACTCTGCTATCACTATTACGTAGTGAAAACTGCTGAATAGTTAAGAACAAAACTTTACTTAGTTCCTTTTTTCTTTTTTGTATTTCCTCCCTCTTAGCAAATACCTTCATTTTCTCCACATGAATTTTATTTTTTGTAGCAACCAAACAAGGCAAAAGGTTCTACAAGATATTTATGGAAAAGAAAAATATGTGAAAAAAGACGAAAGGAGGAATCTTGTAAGACATAATACCTAGAAAATAAAATCAGGAAATGCCAGGTAGTTTCAGGCCTAAATTCAGTTGATTATATTTTCCATTGGATTAAAAAGAATTTTAGGTTAATAATTAAAAATTTAATTATTAATTGCTCTGAATAAATAATTTTACATAAGCATTGTTAAAATGTATAGAAATGTCAGCATCACTATTGGTTGTAAGTGCTCATTGCTCTCCTTATTTCTTGTTTGTAAAAACTGGCATTAGAGTTTCTGAAACCCAATTTCCAACATGCTGATTTTCTAAGCTTTATCTGGAATTTTCCCCAACACCAGAGCAAATAATATTATCTATTCCTCATATAGTCAACAAGAACTAGTAACAGCATTCAATTTTTTTTTCTTTTTGGTGAGGCAGTCAGGGTTAAGTGACTTGCCCAGGGACACACAGCTAGTAAGTGTCATGTGCCTGAGACAGGATTTGAACTCAGGTCCTCTTGACTCCAAGGCCAGAGCTCTATCCACTGCACCACCTAGCTGCCCCAACAGCATTCTAAAAGTTTTTATGAGCCAAGCATTGCAACTCACTGAAAATTTTGAAAAAAATGAATTGTCTTATATTTCTGCTAAACTATATAGAATAAAAGAAAATAGTGGTGAGATTGCTGTGTTAACTTCCCGTATGTGACAAACATCTAGCTCTTGACCTGTAGGGATTTTAGTAAAACCTCTAAAAAAAATCACTTCTGGGATAAGACCAAGCCTGAGAAATTTCAGGTTCCAAAGGTAAATTTTAGAGTCACAAATAACTAAAAAATATGGATATAGAATGAATGTACTCTCTCAACCTAAGTTGTAGTTCTGATAATGTCAAGCTTGAAGGAAACTGATTATACCTTTGCTGGTCTTATAAAACATTGAAATCATAGGTAGCAACAAGGAAAACAAAACAGTTTGAAAGTATAACCTATAATCTACGGTAAAATGAATAAGAGTTTTCAACCAGCACTCAATTATCTGTTAATTGCCAATTGAAAATTACTTCATTCTGACTATCAGCATGGACAAGTTTTCTGAAGAACTTCAGCCACTGGCCTAATCTTTGTTACTACACACACACACACACACACACACACACACACACACACACACACAACACATACATTTTTGCATTTGCAGTAGAAGAGCTATTTTCTCCAGTGAGTCATGAACAGCTTCACTGGGAAGAGCTTCCAGATTTGTTCAGCATGGCCAGTGCTTTCTCAAGGTAGCCATGATCTAACTTAAATGGGCTGGACCAACAGTTCAGAAGGAATATGAGCTGGGAAAGGGAGTGAAGGAGCCCTTAAATTCAAGAATTCAGGCACTCAATAAGCATTTATTAAGTACTAACTGTGTGCCAAGTACTGTTATAAGAATTGAGAGACAGAGAAAAGCAAAATTATTGTCCCTGCTCATAAGCTCCTCACACTTGAATATGGGAGATACCATTTAAACATTTATATACAAACAAAAAAAGTGCATATATATACATACCTTTGTATCTCTATATATGTAAATGTATACGTATAGATATGAGTATATGCATATATACAAGCATGCATTCATGCACACATATATGTTCACAGCAGATTGCTTCAAGTTTCTGGTGTAGTAGTAATCAAATTCCTGAGGTGAGAGCACAGGGTGTTTGGGGAGAATGAAGAAAGGATGGACAGTTTTGGAATAGTTGGATGTTTTGAGTGAGATGGATAATATATAATGATGAGCAGAAGTGGAAAAGCCCTCATATGTATACTTTATATAATATTCACATGTCATATATATATATATATATATATATATATATATAGCATATATATATATAGCATATATGCATATATGGTATATACTTACTTGTGGCATATGTTTATGTTTCACACACACATATATATATATATATATATATGTGTGTGTGTGTGTGTGTGTGTGTGTGTGTGTGTGTGTGTGTGTGTGTGTATGGACTAATTGTTTCATACAATTTCAGTATCTTTTAAGAATAATGCTAAGTTATCCTATATGAGATAGAGTGTGTATTAGTTATACAGTGTTAAGATTAGAAATTTCAAACTCTAAGGAAATACCAGAAAAGGGTTAAAAAAAACCCTTTAGAAGTTAAGCTCCTCAAGGCAGGGGCTATTTCTTTTTTGTTCTTCTCTTCCTAGAACTTAATGCAATGTTCCACCCAGTCAAATACTTAATAATGTTTGTTAAATACTTTTTAATCATAGTATACTCATAACAACAAAATAATTAATTCACTTAGGAAACATGAATACAAAACAATATTAACCAGAACATGGAACAAAATGCTAGAAGAAAAATATTCTTGAAGTTACAAGACATTTTGCTGTGTCTCTTTTATCTGAGTTGTGCTTCTTGCCTTATCCTTGCTTCTCTAAATATCAAACTATTCTCTACTATTTTACACAGTCAATCTCAGCATCTCAATACATTTGTAATGAGGGACATCTCATGGAACATGATCTGTAGTCCTTCCTGATTGCAGTCAATTACACATGTTTACTCAGCAGTTGTGTACTTTGGGGATGAACCAATCATGGTTGTGACTTAATTCGTACTAAAGGATTCTGCTCTTTGAACTGATGAAGCAATCTGCTCACTGGCTGCTGAGCAGAAATGCCAATGACTCAAATGCCAATGAACTCCTCCTCCAAAAACAAACAAGCAAAAAACAATAACAAAACCAGAATTGCCCACTGGCTTGTTCTCTTGCTTTGATAACATCTTGTGGACAAATAATGCTTTTTGTTATTAAAGTCTCCATGATGGGGGTGAAGAGATGATCACTTTCTCCCAGCCCATGCCAACTTTCACATAAAGGGCGGACACAATTAGCTGACTTGTACCTGGTCCTATGAGGACCTTTTCCATTTTTTTTTTTTTGGTTTCCTTTCCTAAGTAGCTGATTTCATGTCATTCTTTAATATTTATGTCTTAACTGGCTGCACTACTTTAGTAGTCCTCTGATTGACTTCCCTGTCATGCACCAGGAAGTGCTTCATTGGGACAACCTCATCATCCTGTAAGATCTCCTGAGTCTTGATATTTCACCTCGTCACTACCCTTTGCTCCTCGAAAAGAGCTTAGTTCAGGTACCTCCTCATTTCTTACCTGGTTGCACTACTTTGAGTAGTACTCTGACTACTCTGACTGTAGAGAAATTCCACCATGCCTCTGAATCAGAGGTGCCTTTTCCTCTATCACTAGCCCTGAACCTCACCCCAGCTTTTCAGCTTCTTTTTGTGTGTTTTACCATTCCTCATTAGATTGCAAGCTCCTTTGAGGACAGAGACTGTCTTTCTTTTTTAATACTTGTATCTCTACACTTAGCACGGTGCTTGGCACAAAATAGGTGCTTAATAAATGCTTATTGATTGATTGGATATGACCAGGCCTGGAGGTAACCCCATGTGACTCAGAGGTCTGGAAGTCCTAGTTCCAATAGTGGAGATGTGTGACAACTTTTACATCACAAAAGACAACCAACAAAAAAGATAAGTATAGGAAGACAAGACAGAGTCCTGGTGAAATTTCAAAGTCAAATTAGTAGTCATTTAAGTTGTTTTATGTTGTTGGGAGGTTTAAGTATAAGTCTCTTAGCAGATTGTAACACTAGTAATAACTTGGTATTGAATCTTTTTAAGTCTTTTCCTCAGTACAAGATGTGCACCTTTTGTGTTTATTAGTACTTCTTTTATGTGTCATACGAATACTTCTCTCATAACTGATTTATAATGCACACTTTAAAAAAAGTTTATTTTTTATTATCTATTATAGTTTAATGAATATTTAATGAAATACTTTGTTTCTTCTTCCTTCTTATTCCCACCTTCTTTCTAAAAAAATAAACAAAAACAAAAGCACACATTAACACAAACCTCTTGTAACAAATATTCATAGAAAAGCAAAAAAAAAAATCCCCGAATTTGCCATATCCAAAATAAAGATATGCCTCAGTCTGCACTCAGAGTTTATCACTTCTCTTTCAGGAAGTAGGTTAAATGCTTCATCTTTGTTCATCTGGAATCGTGGTTGGTTATTGCATTGGTCAGAGTTCATAAGTCATTCAAACTTGTTTGTCTTTTAGAGTGTTGTTGTTATTACAGAAATTTTTTCTGATTTTGGTGACTTTACATCCTTTCGTGTTTTCCTGAGTTTCTATGAAACTATGATTGTCATCATTTTTTGTGGCACAGTAGTACACCAATATGTACACATTCCACGCCATTCTTCAACTTAAGGGCACTCCCTAGATTTCCAATTTCTTTTTCCTGCCATGCACATACACATACATATGCATATTACACATTTACATATATGTGCATATGTACACACATATATTCACATATAAACATACAATATGCAACACAACATCGGTACATATTATATTGTGTAAATATTTATAGGTTTTTGTATATACACATATTTGCAAATGTTATTTATATGTTTCCCCCTCTTTTTTGTAGTCTTTGGATTATAGGCGTATTAGTAGTATTGCTTCCTCAACAGACATGCACCTTCAAATTGCTTTCCAATTGTACCTACAGTGCATCAATACACTTATTTTCTTCCAACATTGTAATTTTCTTTTTTTTTTTAATAAACTTTGTCAATCTGTTGGGAATAGATTCTATAATTATGAGTGAATTGGAGTTTTTATTTTTATATGACAATTGATAACTTGCATTTCTTCCTGCCTCTTCATATGCTTTTTTTCCATTTGTCAATTGGCAAGTGACTTTATTTTTATAAATTTGAATCAATTTCCTTTCTATATTGGAAAGAAGGAAGGAAGGACTATAAAGAAAGAAAAGGAAGGAAGTTTTTTTTTGGTTTTTGTTTATTTGCTTTTTGCATAAGTGAAGTCATGCAAAATCTAGTCTCATATTGGTCATGTCCAACAATAAATTTCTTATTCTGCACATTATTCTGTTATCTCTGTGTTATGAGGTAAATAGCAACCTTCTTTATCTATCCCCTGGAATTGCATTTGTTCATTTATTTTGTGAGTTTATAATTTTTCAAAATTGTTCATTTTTATAATGCTAGTGTGATAGTATGATTTTTTCTTCCAATCACCATCACTTCCCTCTGCATCACTTCATCCAAATCCTTCCATTTTTCTCTGAAATCATCTTTTTTCCCCCATTTGTTTCTTCCAAGTAATCTGTACACAGTTTCATTGACATGGAAGCATAAACAAATTAATTTTGGTAGTATTGTAATTTTTATTATATTTTTCACATACATTTTATGTTAAGTAATTTTCCTTTCCCCCACTTCGAGGAGATCTTATGCTTCTCCACTTTGAGCAGCCAAATCTAAACTTTAAATAATTTGGTCCTAGATTTGCTAGGGAGGGTGTGAGGCTTAATGTCCTCAAGAGTATGAAAAATGGGAACTTAGCCACTTTCTCAATACAGCCCAGACTTAAGCTTGAGCCCAATTGGACTATTTGTATGGGATTAGAACAAACAGTTCAGTGGAAAGGTAGTAGTAAGTGCTACCACATCTTGAATTTAAAGGGTCATATTATTTCTCAAATTAAATCATTTTTGGAGCAACATGGCCCACCTTTCCTATTTCCTCCTATATTTCTTACGCATCCCCCTCTTTCTCTCTGAGTGTATAACTCTATAGCCTGGAAATTTACAGGTATCCAATTATGTTGAACCACCATCAGAATAGGTTAGATATAGTTAAATCATTTAAGACAACAATTTAAATTCGTGTCCCAAAGTTCTTTAAGTCTAAGCTTCAGGAGAAAAGAAAAATGAACAAAAATGTTTTACCATTAATAATTCTATTGTGAAGAATAATTATTAATTTTAAGTGGAACTTTTGTTCTGATTATAATTATTAATAGACAGAAGTGTTCAATATACCTTTCTGTATGTGAAATAAATTCAAGATGTGACAATTAAAACACATTCTTCATTACTTATAAATGACCTTAATCAAGGTAGAATGTTTATTCATGAAAACATAAATCATTAACCTTGACAAAAGGACTATATACAGGACAGTAACTGATAAATATGTTGTTTCTCTGTGTTGTACATTAACTCAAATTAAATAAATTTATATATGTGTGTGTATGGCTTGCTTGGATTTTGTGTATTACATTATTCATCATAGCAAATTTAATTCAATAAATATCGATCTGATGCTTACTCTATGTTTATCACTCTGTTTGGTGTTATGTGGAGATACAACTGTTCTTAGCCTCAAGAAATTTAAAATCGACCTCAGGCTAACCATCTTAATAGGGTAAAATTAAGTACGCATGTTTGAAATTTGATGCTTAGGGGCAGCAGGGTGGCACAGTGGACTCCAGACCCAGAATCAGGGAGACCAGAGTTCAATACTAATTAGCTGTGTGACCCGTGGCACATCACTTAATATCTATTTGCCTCAGTTTCCTCATCTTCAAAATGGAGATAACCATCTTCTCCTAGGGTTGTTATGAAGCTTACATTAGATAATATTTTAAAGTGCTTAGCATAGTAATTAGCAACTAGTAGGTGCTATATAAACACTAAATATTATTATTATTTTACAACAGCACCTATTATCAATGAAATTAAAATTCTTCAGAATCTGTTTCAGAGTTTAAGGCCTTGGTGGTCAAGTAGGAAGCCTTTAACATTGATTTTCAACTACAATCCATTTGAAATTAAAAATCCCCCTTAGGGCTCCTTTACTTTCCATCACTCTGTGAAAAATTAATGTTCTCAGTTTGCCTTTTGTTTTTCCTTAATTACTTGCTATTAATGAAGTTTTCTAGAGTACTTCAGGCAGCTGCCTTTGGGAAAGTTCTTAAAACTGAAGTTAGTTTTCTTTCTTTCATTTCAAGTGACAGTTGGTCAGGTGAAATAATAAGAAAAGAATAAGAGGACATCTTCAGATCAAATCAGATGCGTGTAGATCAATATTCAGCAACTTAGATGCCTTTTCTAAATAAGTTGAACACTTTGCTTTTCAACTTTGGCTGCAATTTGGCTGAAATGAGATTTTTATTTTTTATAAGGTTGCCAATGCCAAGTGACACAAAATGAGTATGTGTGCTGATTGTGTAAATAAATCAAGTCATACCACCCCACTTCAAGTAAATGATGAAATACCATAACCAGGTGAAAACAACCAATCTCAATTGTATCTTTTAGATCAGGAATTCTTAAACTTTTTTTTTGTTTGTTTTATAGACCCCATTGGCAATCTGGTGAATTCTATGAATCCCTTTCTTGGGAATAATATGTTTAAAAGCTGCTACATCCAAAGCCTGAAAAAAAATATGAATTGGTCTCAGGCCATGAAGAAGCTCAAAAAGTATTTTTAAAACCAAGTAAAAGAAGCGGAGGAAAATTTGGGAAGAGAAATGAGAATGATGCAAGAAAATCATGAAAACCCAAGTCAACAGCTTGCTAAAAGAGACCCAAAAATACACTGAAGAAAATTACACCTTAAAACATAGACTAACCCAAATGGCAAAACAGGTCCAAAAAGCCAAAGAGAAGAATGACTTAAAAAACAGAATTGGCCAAATGGAAAAAAAGAGGTCCAAAAGCTCACTAAAGAAAATAATTCCTTAGAAATTAGAATGGAGTAAATGGAAGCTAATGATTTTATGAGAAATCAAGGAACAATAAAACAAAACCAAAAGAATGATGAAATAGAAGACAACATAAAATATCTAATTGGAAAAACAACTGACCTGGAGAGACAATTTAATCCAGGAGAGATAATTTAAAAATTCTGGATTACCTGAAAGCCATGATTAAAAAAAAAAGGGCCCAGACATCATCTTTCAAGAAATTATCAAAGAAAACTACCGATATTCTAGAACCAGAGTGTAGAATAGAAATTGAAAGAATCCATTGATCACCTCCTGAAGGAGATCCCAAAAGGAAAACTCCTAGGAATACTATAGCCACATTCCAGAGTTCCCAGGTCAAGGAGAAAATATTGCGAGCAGCCAGAAATAAACAGTTCAAGTATTGTGGAAACACAATCAGGATAACACAAGATTTAGCAGCTTCTACATTAAGGGATTGGAAGGCTTGGAATATGATATTCTGGAGGTCAAAGGATATAGGATTATACCCAAGAATCACCTACCCAGCAAAACTAAGTATAATCCTTCAGGGGAAAAATGCATATTCAGTGAAATAGAGGACTTTCAGTATTCTTGATGAAAAGATCAGAGCTGAAGAAGAAATTTGACCTTCAAATACAAGATTCAAGAGAAATATAAAGAGGCAAATGGGAAAGAGAAATCATAAGGGACTTGTTGAGGTTGAACTGTTTACATTCTTACATGGAAAGATAAGCTTTGTAACCCATGAGATCTTTGTCAGTATTAGGGTAGTTGAAGGGAAAAAAAAATTATATGTATGTATAGATAGATAGATAGATAGATAGATAGATAGATAGATAGATAGATAGATAGAGGTCACAAGGTAAGTTGAAGATGAAGGGATGATATCTGGAGAATAAAATTAAGGGGTGGTGAGTGAGGATTATAACGGGAGGAGAAAGGGAGATGTAGAATGGGGTAAATTATCTCACATAAAACAGACAAACAAGAAAAGGCTTTTACAGTGGAGGGCAAACAGGTGAGAGGTAATGAGTGAATCTTATACTCATTGGATTTGGCTTAAAGAGAGAATAATGTACACACTCAATTGGGTATGGAAATCTATCTTATCTACAGCAAAGTAGGAAGGAAGGAGATAAGAGAGGGAGAGATGATAGAAGGAAGGGCAGATTGGGGGAGGGTTAATCTGAAGCAAATACTTTTGAGGAGATGTAGGCTTAAAGGAGAGAATAGAATAAATAAGGTGGGGGTGGGTGGTGGGATAGGATGGAGGGAAATATAATTAGTCTTTCAGAACATGACTGTTATGGAAGTGTTTTGCATGACTACACATTTATAACCTATATCGAATTGCTTGCCTTCTCAATGAGGGTGGGTAAGGAGAGAGGAAGGGAGAGAATTTTGAACTCAAAGTTTTAAAAACAAATGTTAAAAGTTGTTTTAACATGCACCCGGGAAATAAAATATATAGGCAATGGGGTATAGAAATCTATCCTGCCCTATGAGAAAAAAGAAGTGAAAGGAACTAAGAGCAGGGACAGGGGGTGATAGAAGGGAGGGCAGAGTAGGGGAACGGGTATTTAGGATGCATGCCATCTTGGGGTGGGAGAGGGGAGAGATGGGAAGAATTTGGAATTCAAACTACTCTTGTGGAAGTGAATGTTGAAAACTAAAAATAAATTAATTACTTAATAAAAAAGAAAAATAAATTTAAAAAAAAGCTATTCACCTTCCTTAATGTGCTCTAAAGCAGGGTTGTTGTGTAAGGAGGGAATGAAATATTTGTAAAGTCTTTCAAAAATTTTAAAGCACTATATTCAATGTGAGTTATCATGATCATAACTATTATGTCATATTACTATTAACAGTCAAAATTCAAGAAAATATTAATTTCCTCTTTTCCTTAACATCCCATATATTTATCAACACCTTGAAGTTTAGTGTATAGCCATGTCACTTGAATGAAACTGCTCCATTCAGATTTAAAAACTGAAAACCTTTTCTTAGTACAAATTCATCCTATTGAACTATCTCCTGTTTTTTGATACTGTCAAATATCCTTTTTACCTGCATATATACTTTCCCTTGGCTATCATGAAATTTTTTTTTTCTGGTTTTCCTTGTACATTTCTGAAGGCTCCTTCTCAATCACACTGCCTGGTTTTTAATCTACTTTTCCCACTTTAAATTGGTCTGTCCTAGGGCTTTGTTGAGGTCCTCCTTTTCTTTCTGTACTCTTTCTTTGTGAGCTCACAGGCTTCATTGCCTCAATTGTCTCTCTGCAGATATCTCTCAAAACTGTGTCGATCCAGCCATAATCTCCATAATCTCAATTGGGAACTTCATTATCACATTCCCAATTGTGTGATGCGTATTTCACTTATTAGCAAACTGATCTGGGAGTTAAATGCTTTTGGTATCTCATCTCTGGGTTACCAAACCAGAGGTCAGTTTCAAAAAGTAAGAAGTGTAGTGAACTAAATTAACTTGTCAAGTACTTTGCATGTGTATGGCTGCCTATTTTAATTAATTACTACTAAAAAAGATAAACACACAGAGAGACACATACACATATGTATATATGTTTAGATACATTTAATATATTTATTTGTGTACCTGTGTCACATGTATAAACATATAACATATTACACTGTAAAACATATATATATATATATATATATATACAAATATATGTATACTTCTGAACTGTTTTTTAGGGAGTCACTGATCGACCTAATTGTCATCTTGCTGTTATCAGTAATAATGCTCTTTTTCTCTGCACATAATATTTCAATGTGAAACACAGCAGTATATTAATCCACATTTTGGTTCTGTTTCCCATTTCTGTAACTTTTCCAAGCAAAATATTCCTCCCTAACCATCTTTTCTATATATGCTATCTCTTCATTTTAGAATATATATTTTTTGAGAGCAGAGATTATTATTGCTTTTGATTTGCATGATCTATGACTAACGCAATGCTTGGCACATATTGAGCAATTAATTGCATTCAGATTCATTTATTTAATCAATCTGGGGAACCCAATGAAATCTCAAGCATAATATATAAAAATATAATTCATTACTTCTCACTCACCAAATCAACTTCTTTCCCAAATATCACCATTTCTGCTGAATACTCAAACTGATGGGTTTGCAACTTTAGAATCACCCTTGACTCTTCCATTTCCCTCACCTCTTCATATCTAATCAGTCACCAAGTTTTATTGATTCTATCTCAATAACACCTCTTCATCTATCTTAGACAAAAGACAGGTTCAATTCCAACAGCCACTCTTCAAGTACAGGCCCTCACCTTCCGTCACCTAGATTATAGATTCCTGTATGGTCTGTCTGCTTCTAGTGTTTTCCTTTTGATTCAGCCTCCACACAGCTCACAAAATAGTTTTCTAAATCAAAGGTTTGTCCATCTCACTCCCTGACACAGAAATCTTCAGTAAGTCTTTCTTCTAGTTCACAATTAAAATTCCTCTGGCTGGCATCTGAAGCTATAATCTAGATTTCCAAATCTACCTTTTCTGCCTCTCTTGACCTTTAGTCTTGTGACTCCAATTGCCTTTCAGACATCTTGAACTAGCAGAGCTCTTAAACTCCATATGTCCAAAACAGAATTCTTTTTCTTTCCCCCCAAATCTTCCCTACCTTTGACTTTCCCTACTTTTATAAAGGACAACACCAACCTCCCAGTCTCTCAGGTTCACAACCGAAGAGTCATCTGGGATCACTTACTATCTCTCATTCCCCATATTCAAGCTGTTCTCAACGTCCATTGATTTCACCTCTCCAATGTCTCTTCAATATGCCCCCTTTTCTCCTCTGACACTACCACCACTCTAATGCAGGTTTTCATCACCTCCTGCCTGGATTATCTCGATAGCATGCTGGTGAGTCTACCTGCCTTACATCTCTCCCCTGTCTAATCCATTTTCCATTAAGCCTCTAAAATGATTTTCCTAAAATGTCTGATCATGTCACCCATCCATACTTAATAAATCGAAATAGCTTCCTATTGCCTCCAGGAACAAATATAAAATGCTATTTGGCATTCAAAGTGCTTCATAACTTAGCCCATACCTAACTTTCCAGTTCTCTAATACCGCATTTCCTGATATGCCCTCCTCCATCCAGTGACACTGGGCTTGTGGCTGTTCCACAAAAAAGCACTTTATATCTCAGCTTTGAGCATTTTCTCTGACTGACCCCCATTCCATGAATGTTCTCCCCACTCCCCTCCAATAACTGACCTCCCTGTCTTCCTTTAAGTCCCAATTGAAATTTCACAAAAGGCTTTCCTAGGCCTTTTTAATTCCAGTGCTTTCTCTCTTCTAATTATTTCTGGTTTACCCTACATATAGCTTGCTTTTTATATATTTGCTTGCAAGTTGTCTCCTCCATTAGATTTAAGGTCCTTAAGGGCAGGGACTGTCTTTTGCCTCTTTTTGTCCCCTAGCACTCAGCATAGTGGTTAGAACATAGTAGATACTTAATAAATATTAATTGAATTGAATTGAATCTACCTTTGCAGCTTACTTCTTATTGTTCCCTGTTACACATACTTTTTTCCAACTGTTTCCTGAACCTCACATTACATCTTTCATCTCCATATTTTGCAGGGCTATATACCATAAAAGGAATGTATAGATTTTTTTTCTACCTTTTTAGCTTCTTTAAGCCTTAACTCCAATGCTCCCTCCTGCATGAATGCATCTCTAATCCTACTAGGTACTTAGGCTCAAATTCTAGCTCTTTTATTTACTGCCTCTATGACCTTTGGTAAATTATATGGCCTCTCTGGACCTGAGTTATCTGTAAAATGGAGGACTTGGGACAGATGACCTCTCATCTCCCTTTCAGTTCTAAGTCTGTGATACTATGATGATACAATTGATTAAATGTAAATTTAGCTTTTGCTCTGAGATTACTACTAATATGATAGTAAAATGTTGGACTAGCCAAGAATAAATACAAACAACTTAATCATCACAATAGCTTTATTGAATGTTAATAATGACTATTTACCCTACTGTGCTTATCTTGAAGCAGTGGCTACACATTTTTTTTTTAAATTTAGTGTTACACTATCAATCAAGATCATGTTTATTTAAAACACATGAATCATTACAGTAAAAAATGTATTAAGTACGAAAATATGTGTAGTTCAGTTCATAATTAAGAAAATAAGCACTTTTCACACAGCCAAATGTATTTTAAACACATTATAACAGTAATGGTAATAGCAGGAGAGTGCAGTATTAAAAGCTTGACATCTTTGAAACTAAACAGACTGCCAATTTTAGATTTCTGCTGACTTCGTATCTATGTGTTGCAGAATATGATGTTAGCATACTAGAGTTTGTGGAAATGAACAAAAAAAGTCTGAATTTTATCACAGTGACTATAATACAGCCACAGAATGCTATGAATGGGATGGAGTAAAGGTAGAAGATGATATAAGGCATGGAAGATCAGGACATCCATGTTTTTAATTTTTATCAATAATTTGCTTGAAGACATGTTTGTCCAATGAGAAAATGTCTGTAAATGGGTCAAATGAGATAATGTCTGTAAAAGTATTTGGCACAGGGTATGGCTCATAGTAGGCACTTAATCAGTGCTTGTTCCCTTCTCTCCCAACACCATAACCAACTCAGTCTCTCTCTTTAATATTCAATGGGTTGCTCTCTACTGGCTTACTGGCACCTTCCCCATAACCAAGTTGGCCCTTATGCACAAATAAAACAAACAAAATCTCTCTTACTAGACCCTACCATCCCATTCCCCCCCTCCTTTTTGTTATATTCCTAGGGGAAAGAAAATCTAACTTAGTTATTTCTACTTCCTTTTCTCTTACTCATTTCTGAGTACCTTCCAATCTAGCATTTGACCTCATAATGCAACTGAAACTTCTCTCTCCAAAATGACCAATGATTTCTTTAAAAATGATAGCTTTTTTTTTGTTCATTACCTTCCCTTTTAAATATATTTGTATCCCTCCCCTACTTGGTAAGGCATCTCTTACAACAGAGAATATTTTTAAAAGTTCAGTAAAACCCACACACATTTTGAGTCTGAGAGTATTTATGAAGTCCTATACCCATAATCCTCCATTAACTTTTACAAAAGAAAAGGAGGGTGCATTTACTCAAATTTTCTCTAGAGCCAAGCATAATTACACAACCTGAAACTTCATGTTTGCAATCAATAACTGATCTTTCAGTTGCCAAATCCAATGACTTTTTCCTCAGCCCCTATGCTTCTTGACCATTCTCCTCTCCTGGTCCTCTATCCTATCAGAGTTTGTAACACAGTTCTCTCTCTCTTCTTCTTCTTTTTTTTTTTTTAACATATCTGCTTAGTTATTATTTTCCAATCTCCTTTTTTTTTAAATAATTTTTTTTAGGCAATTGGGGTTAAGTGACTTGCCCAGGGTCACACAACTAGTAAGTGTCAAGTGTTCCATCTGAAGCAAGATTTGAACTCAGGTCCTCCTGACTTCAGGGCCTGTGTTCTATCCACTGTACCACCTAGCAGCCTCCCTCCAATCTCCTTTACTGGATCATCATGAATTCCTTGCCCTCTAATTGTAGGAACACTTACTCATAAGGTTTTATTCTAGGACTTCTTCTTTTAAACATTCTCTTATAATATCTCATAGTTTCAAATATCATATCTGTGAACATAATTCTCATATCTCTATATCCAGCTCTATTCTTTTTTTCTTGAGTAAACTATAGCAGTCTATATGACCAGCTGCCTAATGGATGTTTCTAACTTGATATTCTGTAGGCATCTCAAATTGAACATACCTACGTAAGAACTCTACCTCCCTCTTTAGAGGTGTCTCAGTGGACAGAGCACTGGGCCAGGAGTCAAGAAGTCTTGAGGTCAAATCCATCCTTAGCCACTTAATAGCTCTACGACCCAAGACAAATCACATAACCTCTGTCTGCTTACTTCCTCAATTGTAAAATGAGGATCAAATGAGCTACTGTATTTAAAAGTGCTTAGTCTTCCCAAACCATCTAAAGGAACCATTTGCAATTAAATATTGCTTGGAATAAATCTTTGTAGGTCTTGGGACTATATCTTCTACTGAAGGATCATGACATCTGGTTGCACAGAGAAGGGATTGGTGGAATATTAAAAAATCTTACCTAGGTTCCTTTTTCGCATTACTGCCTATACTTTGGTCCATGGTAAATGGCTATGTTTAAGTCCTAGGAATACACTAGAAATAATAAAAGAATGGTCACTAGTACACATTTATTCCCATAATGCCATCTGGTATTTGTGAAAGGGAATTTTCTGCTGCTGTGGTGATTGTGGTGGATGGGATGATATAAAACTAATCTTACAGTCATACGCTTTAGTGATTCTCATAAATGACATTTTTTTTTGTTAAACACTCACTTCTGTCCTATCTATAAGCACAGAACCAAAAATAGAGGTCATTCCTGAAAAATACTTGCCTATGAATGCCTTCTTAAGACATGCCTATTTTTATTGATTGGCCTGAAGCCTGATGGTACCAAGATTTCTAAGAATCATAGCAAATACCAAAGAGGTAAAAGGTGTATTTGTTCATTGTTATAGCATTAAGCTGATGGAAATTTCTCTTGTTAGTTAAAGAATACACGAGGTATAGAAAGTGTGGAGCTGGCTATGGATTTAATATCTTAAGTGAATCCCTGACCCTCCTTCAAACACTCTATTTCCTCTTTTGCCAATCTTAATACTTGTATTTACTCTTTTGAATTTGTAGATGCCTGTATTTTAATTTTAGCACATAGCCATTCTATCTCAGAGAGCTGAAAATCTCTTAGAAAACTTGGTACAGGGTGTGGATAATAGGAGACAGGGAATTTGTAGAAAATTTTACATGGAAAGACAGATGAAAGGAAGACCATCTTAAACTGGTGAGTGCTATTTCCTTATTTTCCCTTATGTGCTATGTAACTAAACCATTGGGTAATTCATGTTGTGAAAAATTCAATTCAAGAAACATTTATTATGGACTAGTTACTTTGTTTCAGGCACTGTGCTAAAAATAAAATTGCTCAACTGTTCATCAAAAATCCTTGTGACTATCTAAGTTCCATCTTTAAGGGTGGTATGAACTGATTTTGTCTCATTCTTAGACAAAAGATTAAAATTAATTGAAAAAGGGGTTGCACTGATTTGGTTTGGTGACATAATCTTTTAACTCAGTAGAACCCGTTATGCAGGTAGTTCCTCAAAGAGTAAAGCTGCTCCAAAGGGAAATTGACTGGGCTGCACTCTGCCATTAGAGTCACAAGATACCTCATTTATTATTTTCTGTGACAAAGTAAAGTTCATTTTATTCCCCTGTTGTGACTTTTGACATTTCAATATTACCACCAGCCACAAGCCGTCATTGTCCATGTCAATATATGTGTAAATATATATACCTTGATGGAATGTAAGTTTCTTGAGGCAAAGGACTATTGGCTTTTTTGTCTATGCATCTCCAGCTCCTCACAGTGACTATCACATAAGTATGTGATAATTGCTCATTAATTATTTTAATATATGTGCTGGTATTACCTCTTTTTTTTACAAATGAGGAAATTATAACCAGTGTTATGCTACTAATCACAACCTGAATAGGATTTGATTGAAGATCTTCAATTTCAAAATTCTGTTGACATCAAATGCTCTATTACACCATGTTGCTTCACTCAAGATATATAAAAGAGGAAGCATTGTGTAGTAGATAGAGGGTTGGCCTCGGGCTCAGTAAAAGTTCAAGTACTGCTTGTGACATTTACAAGCTATGTGATCAGGTCTAATAAAGTCACTTTAGGTCTCAGTACTTCAAGCAACTTTCCCTTCTACTGTAAGTTACCAGTTAGTTGTTGAGCCTCGGTAGGGCTATAATTTCTATATTATGAGTTTCCTAGACTAATAAAATCACAGATCAAGGCCAAAAAGAATACACACACACACACACACACACACACACACACACACACACACACATACATCTATATTATATATATGTATACATATATTACATATATACATATATATGTAATTATTGTTAATAAAAGTTTAAAAACAATATCTCATGACTACTGAGGTGTATGTTTATTCCTTCACATATGGATATCCCAAATGTTTCCATTACTGTAGATCTTAAGAAACTAACAGAGTATCTTTCAAGTATGTATACCTTATAATAGCCAACTCTTCTTTCTGTTTTGTCTTCCCCTATTAGGAACTAAACACCTTCACAGTAGGAATTGTCTTGTTTTCTTTCTCCCTGGTTTTTAGCACAGTTCTAGGCACATAGTAACTACTTAATAAAAGCTGTGTGTACAGAGTGCATACATACACACATGTATGTCTGTTTATCTGTCTATCTATCTATCTATCTAGCTATCTTTGTATCTATGACATCACCCTAAATGCTTTTATGAGTGTGGTATTCTTTTAAGTCTGTAAGTACTGGCTAGTTTTTACTGATTTGGTAGAAGGAATATTTGAGCATTCTATTCAGGAGGTTAGAACTGTAAGGAACCTTTAGGATCATCTAGTTCAATCCCCTGAATTTACTTATGAGGAGGTTGAGGAGCAGACAGATGAAGTTGACTAATCAAAGATGATATTAGTAAATGGTGGAGCAACAGCTTAAATCCCAGTCTTCTCACTCCAAAGTCTGTTCTCTTCTCTAAACCATTATTTTTCTTTTTATATTATCTGATACAAAAATTGATACAGAACATTACCTAGAGATTTCAATAATCCTAGAGCCCCCTGTTTTGATTCTTTCAGTCAAGAATCTAATGTTAATTACTTGCCCCTCTTTGCCTGTGCTTGTAGCAAGAGTATGGACTCCCAGATTGGCTTACCATTTTCCTGTCTGGATAAAGAAGATTTTGCTCTTTGGTACTGAACTCTAGCAAAGCCTAAGGATATTGTGCTGCTACTGCCACCCTTTGCTGATAGCAGATAACCTGGATAGAAGTTGATTTTGCTCTTGACTTTGCTGTTCTGAGGTCATGGGGCATTCATCCAGCTTCTCTAAAATATGTGATTAAAAAAAAAAAGAAATTCTTAGAGTAGTATTTTAAATCTGAGATTTTCTGAAAAAAAGTTTATTTTTAAAGAACACAGCATCAAGTTTGAATTATAATGAATTCATCCTGTATATTATCCAACATTTCACTTGAAATAATTCATATTCTAGCCATTAATTATATAATGGCTAGAATATGAATTGTGTCAATTGAACTGAAACAAGGAGCAGTACTATAAAGAGGGGGTAATGATAAACAACACGTCATCATATAAGTAGGAGTTATCAACAGCAAAGCTGTAAAACATAGGTCAGTATTCAGACCTATTGTTGGAATCTTCATGAAAAAGACATAGGTAAGAAAAAGAATATTAATTTAATCAGCAAATAAGAAAATGTTAAGATAAGATCCAAACACTGGCAAAGGAAAAGAGATTATACTTAGGAACCTAAAAGCTTTTTGAACAGGGTTTTCTTTTCTATAATTGAACTGCAAATTCATAGCAACATAAATGGTACTATATTGTTTAAATGCATTCATTCCACCATTGACTGCTTATTATGTTTAGCACTGTATTGGGTGCCAATCTAAATAACAAGCTAAAATGAAATAAAAATATAGTACACATATGATGGGGTATCACAGCTTCCTTTCCTAGTTCATCAGAACCTTGGTCAATATTAGTAGGGAAAGTCCCAGCCATATATTTTTTTTAACAATGTAGATCAGTGAGATAACAACAACAAACAATAAAACAATGATACAACAACAATAAGAATTGATATGATATTCACATAACATTAAAATTTGCTAAGCAGTTTATGTTTGTTATCTCTTTTGATTTTTGTAACACTTTTATGATGTAAGCAATAGAGACGTAGGAGTGTGTGGAGTCTGGGAGCAGTGATTCTGCCCAGACTCTAGGCATCCTGTGACTACAAGTACCATAGCTCAGATACTTGATCATTGTAACACAAGTATTAAATTTTGGATGCCATATTTTAATATAGATCTTCCTTAATCTAATCTAATGGCACTATACTATTTAGTATACCACACTGTCTACTATGGTATTTTCCTGTCTTAGGGCAATTGCCTCTGTAATATGAGAAGAGTGGGCCAATCCTTGGCTTATCCTCTGTAATTTGACAAATTAAAGGAGACAATTTTTCAAATTGCCAAACTGGTAACTCAATTGCTAACAAATTTTAAAAATCTCTTCTGCTTGATTTTTGAAAAATTTAAATCCAGTGCTGGCCTGACTTGAACACCTCTAAAGGTAGATACCGCGAGCACATGTGACACAATAAGTCCCTGTTTTGACATTCCTGTTTTACCCAACACAAATACAGAATAAAGCCTCTGGACTCTAAGTTCTACATAGAGATATATCAAGGGGTCAGAACTACTAACACCAGGAATGAAGATGAAGGAAACCCAAGACCACTGTTGACATAGGAGCTTCTAGGAGCCGTGAGTCTGCTCTAATCTTCTAAAGACCATTTATTCCATTTATATTTACGCTATACAATTTCTTTGGTTTATCCATAACTAGCTGAGTTAGTCTAAATAATGGTCACCAAGATTTATTGTGGTTCTGTGGTTACTTACAGAGCTCTGTTCCAAATGAGTAGTTAGCAACAGCTGTCCTCTATTTCCTGGCTGTTCAATTCTACAGTCACCTACAGATTCCTTTGCTAGCAGGTAAGTCAGCCAGCTTTCTACACTTCAGTAGGGGAAGGGCATTGCTCTCTTATGTTTCTAAGGAAAGAAATATGTTTCCTAGGTGTAAGTTTTCCTTTGTCCTATATCCCTAGTCCTAGGGTTTACGGAGTGTTTGAGAAGAACTAGCACCTATGGTGTGAGGGCTGCCAAGCCCTTTTCAGGGCTGCTTATTCACCTTTGTTATCCACCTGCCACCCAACTGTCACTTGTAGCTTCAAGAAGCTGTAGCATGTGCAGTGGCTGCACCCTTGTAAACCATTTCAGCAGATGGGTTAACCAAGTTGAAGGAAACCAAAGGGCCTCAAACCTGTCAGTAAGTTGGGGGGGTATCTACCCAAGCACATGAAGACTTTCCCCAGCAGAATGAATGGATGAGAACAATTTGTTTCAATGACCATGAAAGCAACTGAAGCAGATATGGTGGAATGCTTAGAGCTCGGTCATCTGCTGCATTCTGGGCCATCACCAGTCATCTTGACTTTGGTCTCGTCACTGAATTCTGATAACTCTGGAAGAGAGAGTGAGGCAGATGACTTCGTGTAACTCTGTCTCCCTTAAATCCAATTTATGGGTGAGATGAAAGACTTCACCCATACCATTTTACCATTTTTACCTACCTTGAAGTCCTGTGATGATGGGCATGTGACAAAACAGCAGAGATAGAGATGTAGTCACAACCTTGCACACAGATAGCACAGGCAGTAGGGTTGTCTTCTCACTAGATTTAGGCAGCAGTGGGATTCAGCAGTCCCCTGGTTGTGTGATAAACCTTTTTAAAGGACTGCACTGCTTACCTCCTGACATGAGGAAGGGGCTAGAAAAAGTGCCTGGGAAATTGTCTGCTTCAACTAACCTAACCCTAGCCTGCTTATTGTAGCATTTGGGGATCTCACTCTGTGGCAGAAATACAAAAAAGTACGAAAACTGTTGAAAAGATGATTCCACTTACCACTGGTACATGGAATGTGTGCACACTTATGGGCAACATGAAATCCAGTAGACTTGAAAGGCAAACAGCTCTTAGTGTAAGAGCACTCAGCAGGTATTAACATCCAAATAGCAGTCCTGAGAGCAACAAGGCTAGCAAATGAAGGCCAGCTTAGCAAAGTTGGAGCTGACTACCTATTTTTCTGGAATGGCTGCAGTGATGAGGAGTGCTGTGAAACTGGCATAGGTTTGCAATCAAAACTAACTTAGTCAACGAGCTAGTATGCCTCCCAAAAGGAGTGAATAACAGGCTCATAGTAATGCAATTGCCACTTTCAGGAAAGCCCCACACCATTGTCATCAGAACATATACTCCTACCATGACAAACCCTGATGAGGTCAAAGAAAAATTTTATGAAGGCTGGAGATCTTCATCATCAATGTACAGAAAGAGGATAGGTTTATAATTCCGAGTGACTTTAATGTTAGAGTAGTCACAGACTATCAGACATGTTAGGAAGTCCAAGAATGGGAAGAATGGAGTCAGCAACAGCAACAGCAATAGTCCTTATTGCTGAAAATTTGTGCGTCTCATAATTTTCTCATCAACAACACTGTCTTCTAGTTACCCAAATGCAATAAAACATTGTGGATGCACTCTGGCAAACATTGGCATTTAACAAACTATATCAATTGTAAGAAGAAGATAGAGACACAATGTGAGAATGATGAAGGTGATGTGGGGCACATAGCGCTGGACTGATCATTGACTTATCCTCTACAAGCTAAACATTTGCATTAAAAAAGTGGTGGTACCAAGACAAGGCAATTATCAGAAGACTTAAGTCAGCAAATTAGAGAGCTTCTCCATGCGTGAACAGTTTCTTGCTAACTTGGAGGGAAAGCTGAGCCAACACACTACTGGCAACAATGGAGCAGAAAAGGAGTGGGCAGCTTTTAGAGATTTGGTGTACAATGTTGCATTTACTCATCTAGGCCAGAACACTCACTGATAGCAAAACTGTTTTAAGGGGGAAAAAATGGGGGAATTCAGAATGTGTCTAAATGAAAAAAAAAGTGAGAACTCTCTAACATTTATTAGCAGGACAATTCTTCTGTCTCTAAAAGGCATCACTTAACTCCATCAAAAGTAAAATACAAGAAAGCTTAGAGAGATGCAGGATTTTTGGCTCAGTAAGAAGACAGATGAAATTCAGTTTTATGCTGTTAGTAACAATCTAAAGTCTTTTTATGTTGCCCTGAAGGCCATTTATGAGCCAAATACTTATGGTCCATCTCAACTACTCTGTGCTGTTGGAGCCACACTGATTAGTGATAAGGCCATAATCCTGGATAGATGGGCTGAACAATTCCATAGTGTTCTTAACGCATTGTCATCAACAATGCTGAAGATACCAACCTCGGGTTGAAATCAATCCCTCTCTAGTCAAACTTCCAACTGAAGAAGAGGTTTTGAATGCCATTAGGCTCCTCTCATATGGCAAAGTACCTGTTGCTGGTTCTATTCCTGAGTAAGGGGTCCACTGCTCATATAAAAGTTGACTGAAATTTTCAGGGTTATATGGCAAGAGGAGGATATTCCCCAGGATTTCAAGGATGCCTCCATTGTCCATCTCTGTAAAAGTAAAGGAAACAGACTTTCCTGTGACAATCACAGGGTGGGCCTCTCAGTATTTGCTGGCAAGATTCTTGCCAGAGTCCTCCTTAATTGGCATATTCTTCACCTAGAAAATGGCTATCTGACCAAAAGCCAGTGTGGTTTCAGAAAAAGTTGAGGAATGGTCACTATGGTGTTTGCTGCCCAACAACTCCAGTAGAAATGTCAGGAGCAGAATGGAGGTCTGTACATAATGCTCATTGATCTGTCCAAGGCTATAACTATTATCAGTCATGAGGATTTGTGGAAGGTTGTGGCAAATTTTGGTTGCCCAGAGAAGTTCATCAGCATTGTATGTCAGTATCATCTTGGCAAACTTGCACGCATTCTGGATAATGGATGTTGTTCTTATGCTTTCTCAGTCACCAATGGAATGAAGCAGGATTGTATGTTTGCTCTTGTGCTTTTTACTAGGATGTTTTCGGAGATGTCAGATGACTTCAATGAGGACAAAAATGGCATCAAGGTCAGCTACTGCATTGATGGTAAATTATTTAACTTGAAAAGGCTCGTACATGACTTTTTGTTAGCAGATGATTGTGTACTCAGTGCAGCCTCTGAGACTGAGATGCAATGAAGTTTGTATTGATTCTCTGCTGCTTGCGCTAATTTTGGCCTGATAATTAATACCAAAAAAACAGAGGTTCTCCACTAGCCACTACCACATCATCTATATGTAGAACCATTGGTTACAGCAAATGGAGAAGGATGTAGAGAAGGTCACTTACCTGGGCAGAATACTTTCCAGGTATGTACACATTTTGCCAATTGCTCAACACAGAGAGCGTGTTTGCCATCTCATTGTCCTGTCAGACTGGAGTGCTACATACACATTGTAGATGTCATAACCACAAAGAGAAGCCAGTTTCTGAGTCAGCATTTACAAGGAGATAGGGTTGGGCTGGATCGTTTTTAATCACAACTTTCTAAATTAAATCTAATGCCTAATTTACTACTACCAGCCTACATTTTTTCTTTGACTTCTTCTCTTTCTGTGTTTGCCTAATGTCTGAAGTTTAAACTGCCAGGAACCACTTTCCCTCAAATTGCTGAGAATGTACTTGAGGAAGAGTTTGGCATAGTGGCACAGCCTGGATAATGAGCTGGAGCCATAATGACCTTTGTTGGAATCTCGCTTGTGATGCTCTCTGTGAGCCTCAGTCTCCTCATCTCTAAAATGGAGATGATAGTTCCCTTACAATCTACCTCATAGGGTTGTTGTGAGGCTCAAATAAACTAATATATGTAAAGCACTTTGTAAAAAAATAACAATGGCAACAAGAAAAAATGCATACATTGACAGAGCTACTTCAGTGTTTGGGAGGCTCTGAAAGAAAACATGGGAGAGAAGAGGTATTAGGCTGCCTACCAAACTGAAGGTCTGCAGAGCTGTTGTGCTTACCTCACGGTTGCATGTCTGTCAGACCTGGGCACTATACCAGCCACATGCCAGGAAACCAAATTGCTTCCATTTTTATTGTCTTAGGAAGATTAAGAAGATCACATGGCAAGATAAGGTACTGGACACGGAGGTGCTTTCTTGAGCTGAACTGCCAAGCATTTAAACTGTACTGCAGAAAGCACAATATGATGGATTGGCAATGTTGTTTGAATGCCAAACTTACATTTGCCTAAAAGACTATTTTACAGAGAACTAACACAAGGTAAGAGCTCACATGGAGGTCAGAAGAAGTGATACAAGGAAACTGTCAAGGTCTTTCTGAAGAACTTTGGAACTGATTGTGAGACATGGAAAACAATGGTACAGGACCACCCACCATAGTGTACCCTGATCAAAGAAGGTGTGATGCTCTATAAGCAAAGCAGAATTGTAGTCACTCAAAAGAAATGTGAGATGCACAAATTTAGAGACATCTTCCTTCAACAAATGTTCATATGGACTATTTGTGCCTGACTTGTGGTAAAGCCTTTTGAGCTCTTGTTGATCTGATCAGCTACAGTTGGACACGTTGTACCTTGACCCTGACATAGTGATGTCATTTTGGACCTCTTTGAACACACACACACACACACACCCCAACCATTTTCTTTGTGGCTGCTAAGATTCCCTTCACATTCTTGAAGAATGTTGCACCTGTTCTCTCCATTTTCTTTTTCTAATTCTAATAAAGCCTCCTTCTTGTTACAATGTTTCCTGGTACCTGTTGCCAGCTTTGTTTTGCTTTGTTTTTGTTTTGTTAATTCCTGACATGTGAAACATAGGAATCATTGGTTTGAATGAATCTGGAAAGGGTGAATATATATAAATATGTGTGTGTGTGTATACACACACATGTATGTATGTATGTATGCATGTATGTATACATACATATATGTGTATATATGTATGTATACATACATACTTACATATGTATGTGTGTGTCTATAAAATTAACAATTTGAACCTTTTTTTGTTAGTGTAAGATTCAAAAAAAACCCCACCAACCTCAGTCACCATGATTGACTCAGGAATATGTTAGCTACATTATTAGTTGGTGTAAATAATTTATGTATGGATTTTGCCAGACCAAAACAAAATGAAACCAAAAACGAAACCTATTCTATATTCAACAGCACATTATTGAAATAATGATGTGACACTGTTTGAATTTTTTGTTCATTCAACCAATACGAAGTTGCTCAATGAAATTTTGAGGAACCCATGGGTATATTTGGAAAATGGTGAGCACACTCTCCTATCTTTTACAACATTTTAGTATCACAGGCTTCACTACAAGAGTGATTCCTGTGGTAAATCAATGGTCACAATAGGAAAGGAAAGAGACTAAGTACAAAACTGACATAAACCTAATCAGATTTATTCAAAGATATTTCTTGAAGCTGATTGAGGCTACAGGGTTGGAGACTGAGTTATATAGATCTTAAGTTTCACATACAGTGGTGTCGGCTTTTACTAACTGTCTGTGTAACTGACTAAAGGGTCAGATTAGTTTGTGAGGATGAAGCAACAAATGCAGTCCTTTAGTTTTCCTTTTTTACACAACAAGCTCCTTTTCTGATGTTAATAATCTTCTTTCAGTTTTTTAGTTCCTAGAATAGGAATGTCTCATTAATGGAAATTCACAAAACTTTTGTTCCTAAAGTCATGAATGTAAAACTTTTTGAGGGGACTTTTTTATTTTTATCATCTAAAAACCCTTTCATCTCTAGAATGTCCACCTTCGTGCACCTCTGTCCTGATTAACTAGTTTTTCACGTGGCCTACTTCTTCAGGCTGGGCTAACTCCAGTTATGTCCATTGATTATGAGCTATTTCCCTGTCAGTTCATTTCAGTCTTCTTGGAGTGATGCTATCTTGATAGATGAGATCCTCAAATAGCCCATTATTTCAGGGCCTTCTGACTCCAGACATGTATCATCTTTCTCCTTGACTTCCTTGCCCATGTCCTCCTCAGATATCAAGCCCCTTGCATATTCTCTGTGATGCCTTCTTCTTATACTTTCCAGATCTGAAAACTTAATAAAATAAATATATGTGAATCTATTCACCTATAGTTCTACTCTACATCGCCATAAATTTCCAAAGCAGAGTACTCCACCATAGCCAGCACTTCTCTCTCTCTCTTTATATATATACATATATGTGTGTGTGTGTGTATGTATATATGTATAAATATGTATATATGTATGTGTGTGTGTATATATGTGTGTGTATATGTATGTATATATATGTATGTGTGTGTATATATATATATATATATATATATATATATATATATATATACACGCAAATTTTTTTCCTCTACCTCTATTAGAATGTAAGTTTCTTGTGGGCAAGGACTATCTTCCCTTTTGTATTTATATACACAGATAAAGAGTGCTTAGCATTTTAAAATCATTTAATAAACTGTTCATTGACTCATTGATTCATTCATGTTCCGATACTTGACACCTAGCACAGTGTCTAGCACATAGTAGTTACTTAATAAACGGTTGCTTAATTGCATTGAATTATTGCTTCAGCAAATAAATGAATATATAAATAGGTGAATAAAAAAAAGAAAGAATGAAAAAAAGATCCCTTAAGCAGATCTATTGATTGCAGACCTAATATTTGATTGACTGTACTTTTTACTCTTCAATGGATTGTTTTGATATCCTGTAGCTATAATTGCTATTTCCTCAGAAACAGTTTTTAGTGGCATTAGAGAATCTGCTTAAGGTTTCACCTTCCACAGAAGTAGCCTTGCTTCCAGAGAAACTCCTCTGGTACCAGCTCCAACTGAGTCTGCTTCAGAGATTTACATTACAAATTCTTGGCCTGAACCCATCTCCATGGGATGACTATTAGTGTTTCAGCAAATTCACTAGTTAATTGAGAGATCCACCAAGTAAGACCACTAACACAGCTGTGACTTCACTTTTTATTCACTTAACTTAGAGCTACAACATTAAGTAAATGAAGACTTTGTATCTAGAACTGTTTGAATTCGTAAGCAGTATCTTCTTATTACTTACTCAGTGTTTTATGGCATATTTTAGAAAACTAATGAAAGAATCAGGTGTACCTTTGCTTTAAGCTACTGCCAAGTTTTATGGGAGATTAAGTTAGAATTCCAGACCCTCAAACCAAAATTTGACCATATCTTTGTGTCACATATGGGTATATCTGCTGCATATTATCATATCACAGTGATCACTTTTATTCCTTTTATTTGTCAATTTTAGTAATTACCACTGGACAATTATAGCTGCAATGATCTCTGGCTTTCCTGTTTGCGAAGTTGGTCTAAGTTAGGGTTAGCAAATTGACAACCACAGAAAGAAACTCAAAATCTGTTATGATTTGAGATGCATTGGAATACCAGTACTCCTTTCCAATTTTTCCAGTGTTCCCATCCTTTCTCTAACAGTGGCTAGAGCTTAAAATTCCACCTTTAAAAGATATGTATATAGGAGTATGTATGAATGTGGATATATACCTGTATATGGATACGGATAAAATGCTGATAGTCATCAAAATACAAATATTTCACATTCAGATGGTAATATATCACACATATGTGTGTATATATCTTCCTTCCTTCCTTCCTTCCTTCCTTCTTTCCTTCCTTCCTTCCTTCCTTTTTTCTTTCTCTTTCTTTCTTTCTTTCTTTCTTTCTTTCTTTCTTTCTTTCTTTCTTTCTTTCTTTCTTTCTTTCTTTCTTTCTTTCTTTCTTTCTTTCTTTCTTTCTTTCTTTCTTTCTTTTTTCTTCCTTTCCTAAACCTGCCACCAATATAATTAGCCTTGGGGAATAAGGGACAGCCTGACTGCATATGAAAATATGAAAGAGAACTTGACTGATGCACCTCCAGCTTGGGCAAGATAGAGAGACTCAGCCTCAAAAAAACAAAACAAAAAAGTGAATCAGAGAATAAGTAAATAAATTAGGAAAGAAAATAAGATTATCCATTATTCCATCTTCCTCAAATTGATAATTCAAATATGAATTACTTCTTAGATTTATGATAATAGGCTCTTTTTCAGTAAATATTCATAATTATGCCTACAGGACAGTATAGCAATGCCATTAGAATTTCACCCACTCATCAATTCCAAGCTGATCTCTCCAGGTATATTGGGTCCTTCCCCTAGGCCTTCCATTCTTCTTGGAGAAAGTATATGTCCTGCAGGGGACCACATTGAAACTTGAGCACCCGGGCAGGTAGGTGGCACAGTGGATAGAGCACTGGCCCTGAAGTCAGAAGGACCTGAATTCAAATCTGGCCTCTGGACACTTACTAGCTGTGTGACCCTGGGCAAGTTACTTAACCCCAACTGCCTAAAAATTAAAAAAAAAAAAGAAAGAAACTTGAGCACCAACAGGTATTCTGTATCTACTTCTGGTTCTCTATGACTCATCATTCTATTGATCTCCTCATTGTTGAACCCAAATTCTATGGACATACTAAACAGGCCTCTTGGAACTTCTCTTCCTGTTTTGAAAATATAGAAGGCTCTTTTAGCTCTCTGGCAGGATACATGGGAATGTAATCCTCTAGGAAACATAAGCTATGAACACATGGCCTGCCTACATTAGCTTGCACCTGGGATGAGAACACTACACTTTTTATGTCTTATGTCCTGGGGTACAGTACTTTCTGAGAACTCAAGAATCTGGTAGCCATGTGGTAGAAGCAGCACAAACTACTGTCTGGAAGGGGGTAGCAGTAGTTTCACCTGCAGTAGAAGTGCCTGATTATAGGGAGCAGGTGTGCCTCTGTGGAACAGTTTGCTTACTTCCAGGAGAGAAGTTCTTAGCAGCAGGAATAGTACCAAAAGTGGAACTAGAGAAAAAGAGAAAGGCCAGGGAATAGGGAAAAAGAGACACAGAAAGACAAAGACAGACAGAGAGACAGAGATAGTATTAAGATCTTAGGCTTGTCCAAAAATGTGGCTTCATTTTCTTCTTAGGGACTGATTCTTACCAATGCCACAAGTCAGTAAGCATTTTTTAAGCACAGGCTGCATAAATCAAAATTTGTAATTAAGGTTGCCAGAAGAAATATCAACAATCTCAGATATACAGATGATACAACTCTGATGGCAAAAATGAAGACGAATTAAGAAGCTTTGTGATGAGGGTGAAAGTAAGAGATTGTAAAAGCTGGCTTGAAGCTTTAAAAAAAAAAAGACCATGGCAACTGGTCCCATCACTTCTGGCAAATAGAGGGAGAAGAAATAGAAGCAGTGTCAGATTTCATGTTCTTGGGCTCAAAGATCACTGTATATGGTGACTGCAGCTATGAAATTAAAAAGACTCTTGCTCATTGGAAGGAAAGCTATGGCAAATCTGGACAGCATACTAAAAAATAGAGACGTCACCTTGCCGACAAAACTCGAAATAGTCAAAGCTATGGTTTTTCCAGTAGCAATGCATGGCTGTGAGAGTTATGCTATAAGGAAAACTGAGCATTGCAGAATCGATGCTTTCAAATTGTGGTGTTGGAGAAGATTTTTGAGAGTTTCTTGTACAGTAAGGAAATCAAATGAAGAAATTAAGTGAGGCGGGGCAGCTAGGTGGCCCAGTGGATAGAGCGCTGGCCCTGGAGTTATGAGGAACTGAGTTGAAATGTGACCTCAGACACATAACACTTACTAGTTGTGTGACTCTGGGTAAGTCACTTAACCCCAATTGCCTAACCCCCCCCCAAAAAAAAAAAAGTGAGGCTATTCACAGGAAAATTGAATACTGAAGTTGGAGCTTAAATACTTTGGTCACATAATAAGAAGGTGGGACCTACTGGTCCTATTGAGAAAGACTGAAGGCAAAAGGAGAAAGGGATAGCAGAGGGTGAGATGAATAGATAATACCATAGAAGCAATGAACGTGAACTTGGACAGTCTTTGAGAGATAGGGGATGATAGAAGGGCCTGGAGTACTATGGTCCATGAAGAGTCAGACATAACTGAATGACTGAACAGTAGCCAAAACTATGTGCCAGGCACTGTGCTAAGGCCTGAGGATACAAAGAAAGGCCAAAGACAGTCCCTAACATTGAGGAGCTTGCTATTTAATATGGGAAAGAAAATGCAAATAACTGTGGTCAAACAAGCTATATATAGGATGAATAATCAATAGAAGGAAAATACTAGAATTTAGAGGAGTTGGGAAACAGTTCTTGTAGATTGTAAATCTTTAGCTGTGACTTGAAGGAACCCAGGGTGCTGAAGGTAGAACATTCAAGACACGAGTAATAGCCAGTGAAAATGCCCAGAACTGAAAGATGAAGTATCTTGTTCAAGGAACAGCAAGGAGGCCAGTGTCACTGGATAGAAGAATTTGTATAGGGGCTTGTAAGGTATAAGAAGACTGGAAAGAGAGAATAAGTTAGGTTATAAAGTATTTTTAAGTGTAAAATCCTCTTCTTAGGGAATTTTAAATATCCTGGGAGTCACTGGAGTTTATTGAGTAGAGGGGTGACATGGTTGTACCTGCATTTGAGGAAAATAATTTTGGTGGCTTAATGGAGGATGAATTGGAGTGAGGAGAGACTTAAGGGAGGCAGACCAACCTGCAGGCTATTTAATTAGTTCTTATGTGAGGGACGGCTGTACTAGAGGGTTTTTATAAGAATTGTTTGGATACATAGTTTAGGATCAAACTGACTTTAGAGCTAAAAAGTTTAGAAACTCAAGGGAAGAATCACAGTTATTTACTTAGCACATATGTATTTCTATCATAAGCAGATGAAATTAACTTAGAGATGAAGTAAACATGAATTAAAGTCTAAAGACAGGAATAAGTCTGAACTTTTTAAAGGATGGTAAGGAGACTGATCATATAAAGAGTGAAAAATCTGAGAAGAAAATATTGGATCAATAGTTTGGTCTTCAAAATTAAACTGAAGATTAGGGTTGTGACTGAATAGGTAATTGAGAACCATGGTGGCTTGACATAAAGTAATAATAATAATATTTATATAGTTACATAGCATTTTACAAATATTATTTTATTTTATTTTCACAACAATCCTGGGAAATAGGTGTCATTATTTTCCCCGTTTTACAAATGAGTAAACTGAGATGGATGGAGGTTAAGTGACTTGCCCAAAGTCGCACAGCTATTAATGTCTCAGGCAGAGTTATAACTCAGGTCTCCCTGACTTGAGGCCCAGTGTTCTATTCACTGCACAACTTAGCTGCTTCTTGCCTATAGTTGCATGTTTAAAATTTCAGTGGTGGCCTGAAGCAGATTAAAATGTAGTTCCTATCTGATTTTAATGCATTGATGTATTAATAAAAAACAGAAATACATAAATATGTATAGTTTTCTAAGTTGGTATGCAGCCTGAAAGGCTCCCTATCTACAACTTAGTAGTCTCCAGTCATATTTCAGTTTGATGCCAACGATGTAGAGAAAAGAGGAGGATGTGATGGAGACAGGTTATGTATCTTTCTATTACTAATGGAGGCCTAATGTCTGAGGCTGACTTTATATTCAGGTCTTCCTTACTCAAGGCCTAGTGTTCTATCCACTATACCACCCAGCTGTCTCTTGCCTAGTAGTAGCATTCATTTTTAAAGCCTCATCTTCTACCTTTTCTATTTTTCAGCTGTAAATAGATTGGAATTACAGAGCATTATAAATTTGCTGTTGAGAGGGGGAAGAAAATATAATGTGGTAGGTTTGGGTCTTCATAAGTTCTTTAGATCATATACCAATTCTCAAGTCTTGTCTTCCTAGCCCTCCTATGATTCCTCAGAGCAGAGGATAAAGATTATGCCTAGCCAGGGGTGGGGAAGCTGTGGCCCAGACACCACATGTGGCTTTCTAGGTCTTCAAGTGTGGCCCGTTGACTGAATCCAAACTTCACAGAAGAAATCCCCTTAATAAAAGGATTTATTCTGTAAAATGTGGGCCCAGACAAAAGGCCACACCCAAGGACCTAGAAGGCCACATGTGGGTTCCTTCCCCACCCCTGCCCTAGACTGATTTGCATCTCAAAACTAATTTCCTGAAAGGCCTAACCAGAAAATTTTAACCAGGAGAATGTCTGTAAGGAATATTGATTTAGAACTGGAAAAGAACTCAGAGATCCTATTGTCCCACTGCCTTATAGTACAGATTGGGAAACTAAGATCTAGAGAAGTAAAGTGTCTTGCCCAAGGATACCTAGCTATTAAGTTGGAGAGTTGAGATTTAAATTCAAGTATTCTAATTGCAGAGCCAATGCTCTTTCCTCTGTACCCTTGGCCCCTTGAGGATGATGACAAGGATGGTTAGAGGACGTAGTCTTGGATATAATGTGATGTATTTATTGCATCATATAAGTTTTGCTTTGTTAAGAATAACACATTGCTAGTTTCATCTAATAATATGATCATCTTCCAGAAAGTGGGTATTAATTATTACAAAGGCTAGGAGAAAAACAAAACAAAAACCAACTAGCATTATGTTCTCCCAGTTAGCCTTTCATAAAGATGCTTGTCTTTTTTTCTTCTCTTAAAATTAGGAACTATATTTAACAATACATCACACTGAACGAATTTAGAATAAAATCTTGAAAAAAGCCTCCAGTCTGTAAATACTTATTTCTTTTTCTTCCTGTATCACGGTGCTAGTGTAGTCATAACATTTGTTTTTTTCTCTTCCATTTTGATTTCCTAAACAATAGAGGATACATGACAATGAGATGACACAGATTCATTACTCGATGAGGATGTGCGCTTTCAAGGCATTGTCAAGTGGCGTGAGATTGATGACGCTGAAGTGCTTTGGTAGCTGATCATCTGGCAGTGGATGCTCTTCTTCAGTAATGAAAGACGGTGCTACCCATGGATCATACTTATCATGCCCTATCTGTTACTGTCAGTGATGAAGAAAAGATCGGTTCTGCTTCCAATACTTACATATTGTGTATTACTGCTGGAGATTAAGTAATGGCAAAACATTCTTGCTACTGGATGAGTGCCTTGATAATTAGCTAAGATATTTCTAAGATGCTATGATAGGAAACAGGGTTCTTGGCACCATCTAAAGCAATAATGTTCTTGGCACTGCACACGACTTGCATATTTCTACCCTGGTAAATGTTTTCCTGTTTCATAAATGTCTCTTTAGAGGAAAAGGCATCACGCATGTAACAAACTGATATTAAGTATAGTAGAAGATGTAACCAAGCCAATATAATTACATTTCATACTCTATAATCCTTGAAAATTAGGCATAATCATATTGATAGATTATTGACATGTACAATTAGATTTAATTCTCCAGGAAAAAAAAACAGAATATTAATGACAGGTTGCATAATTTTAAAATAGTACTATATATTTGTATTAGTGATTAAAATACTCTCAACTTAAAAAATGCTAACTAGAATTAATATTCAAAAGAAAATAGAAAAAGAGGATTGCTGATGAAGTTGTGAATCTCCATTTTTCATTTAAAGCAACAGTTCTCAAAAATTTTGGTCTCACACTCTTAAAAGTATTGAGAACCCCTGAAAGATCTTTGCTTATGTGATATTTACCATATTATAAATTAAAACATATTAGTATTATCATAAAATTTTGTTTTGGATTAATTGACCCACTAAAAGGTGCTCAGAGACCCTTGATGTCCATTAGGTAGGGAAGGAAAACAATGTTCAAAGCAAAAACATTTCCCCTAGAGGAAAAAAAGCTCTTGGATTGTGTCACTATAAAATCATTTATCTTTTTGGAGTAATGTTTCTGTTGATAGGGGTTCCACTGAAAGGAGTAGAGGAATTGGATATAGATAATTTCTTCAAGAGATTAGGCAAAGAAGTGGAGAACAGAAACGGAAGGATAGCTGAATATTTAGAATGATCACAAGAAGCTATTTCTTTTTAAATCACAGTAGTGATACCAGCATGTCCTCAAGCAGATAGGAATGGAAGAGTATTAATGGAGAGATCAAAGATGCACTCAAGAAAGGGGAACCAAGAAAGAAAGAAAGAGAGAGAAAGGAAGGAAGGAAGGAAGGAAGGAAGGAAGGAAGGAAGGAAGGAAGGAAGGAAGGAAGGAAGGAAGGAAGGAAGAAGAGGAACTACTGGAATAGTCATTGTAGGAGGTTACTAGGAGTGATGGTATTAACGACTCAAGTAGAGGAATTAGCCTTAAAAAAGGACAAGGGGTATTTCTTCTGTGACAAGAATGAAGGAATAAAAAGTGTATGTGATATTACCAGGAATTTGTAAGGCTTAAAAGATGACAATTTAAGGAACTTTATCAGACAGTATCAATCTGATCAATATAATAGCCAATTATTACTTGCAAAGACAGATATGAGGCATGCATCCCACCTCCTGGCAGAGAAACAATGCACTAGATATGCAGAAAGAAAAACACATTTACAGACATAACCAATATGTTTCTTCATTTTGCTTGATGATACTTATTGGTTACAAAGGAGAACTTAATATATTTATTTATTCATTATTTATTTATTTTGTTCAGTCAACAAGACATTCCTCCTCCATTTAAAATGAAAGAAAAACAAAACCCTTGTTACAAATATATTTAATTAAGCAAAACAAAGCAGCACATTGGCCATGTTCAAAAGCACACACACACAAAAAGATATGTGATAGACAATATTGTACACACACACACACATGCACACACACACAAAGGCAACTTTGAAATACTTAGTGCCCCTAATGATGTCATAAGAAATGACCAACTGTTATGATGAAATATGTTACCCATTTCCAGTTAGGGAGATGGAAGTTTCAGAGTGCAGAATATGACATAGATATGTGTGTATCTATAGATACAGAAATATGTAGATGTATCATATATTTTGTTACAAAATATCAATATAAGATACAACAAAATATGGTGTATTATATAATCAATTGTACTATACTTAATATATTAAAAGTATACTAGATTATATATTATGTTTTAGTTAATATATTCTTATGATTCCATAATATCAATATTATATTTATATATCATATTGTGTTTAATGTAGCATTTTATATTAATTATAAGACATATGGATAGATACAGATTATATATCACCTGCAATAGATATATCATTATATATCATTTAATAAATATAGATTATATAAGAGATATATCTGTTCTGAAACCTGATCCTTTCTAGTGATTCTGAACCTTCATAAGATGTCATGTAAACCCCATTATCAATTGTTCACCACCTGATTACTTATTACTATCCCCCTCATCTCTCCCACTCAAAGCTGCAACAAAATGCCACCCACTCCTTCTACTTTATCTTGTGGAATTTCTGTTCCAAAGGCAATAAACTTTCCTTCACTCTAAATCTTTTTCTCTCTCATTCCTTCCATCTTCTAGCTGTTACTGAAACTTCACTCCTTCGTGATGATACAGCCTCCCTGGTTACCCTTACCAGTACTGTCTACATTTTCACTCATTGCCCTCAGCTCACTGTTCAAATTACCAAAGTTAGAATGTTCCCACCCCTGCCATTGTCACCTTTAGGCTGATTCTTCTCCTACTTCCGGCATACAATAACTTTTCCTCCTGTAAAGTTCATGCTATTCATATCTACCATCCAATCAAAATCCAGGTAGCTGTTTCTGTTCATCCTTAGTTTTTGAAGACTACTATTGATATCACAGGGTGATGTCTTGACTTGCATGTGAATTGGATCTAAATAAGGCCTTGTTTGCTCATTCCTTTAAACTGTGTCAGACATTTAATAATCCCGTTTGATGTTTCCTTGACAAAGATACTGGAATGGGTTGACATTTCCTTCTCTAGATCATTTTACAGTTGAGGAAACTGAGGCAAACAGGTTTAAGTGACTTGCCCAGGGTCACATAGCTAGTAAGTTTCTGAGGCCAGATCTGAACTCATGAAGATGAGTCTTCCTGATTCCAGGTTTGATGCTTTATTCACTATATCACCTAACTGTTCATAATTGAGGCAGTGTTGTATAAAGTCAGCCTCACTCTCTTGTCTAGAGTCACTGAAGTCCAGTGGCAAGACTGGCAGTGGCCTGGGTTGCAGTGGATGACCTTGGTGTTTTTAATGTCTGACCAAGCTCTAATCTTTTCACAGCACCTACTTTAATTGATTAAATGGCTATTGGAAAAATGCTCTCAACCACCTATTTTGCTGGGGGAAGTCTTCACATGCTGGGGGTAGACATTGTCTTAACTCACTGATGGGTGTAAGGCCTGTCAGCCTCAGCTTGGTTTAGCTTGTCTGCCAAGACAATACTAGGGTGTGGCCATTGTGCATGCTACAGCTTCTTGGAAGCACAGATGAGAGTTGGGTGACAGCTGAACACCAAAGGTGGATGACTGACCCTGAAAAGGGCTTGTCAGGCCCTTATACCAGAGGTGCTAAATCTTCCTAAACACCCCATAGACCCAGTGAGTGACTAGGTCACTCACCTTTCTTTCACAGTGAGTTTGGCTTCTGGCTCACAATTTATTTTTTCTCCTTCCAAATCCATGTCCTCATTCTTGGGAACTTCAACAAACATGCTGACTCTCCCTCAACTCTCTAACTGCTTAGTTCCTCAACCTTCTTACTTTCATGAGCTACGCCTCCACCCACCTCTGTTATATACAAAGATGATCATTACCTTGATCTTGCCCACCCACAAATGGACCACCTCCATATTGAAGAATTTTGAAATCCTCGAATCTGACCATAATCTTTTGTTTGTTGGTTGGTCTTTTTCTTTCTTTTCTTTTCTTTTCTTTTTTTTTGTTACCATTCCCTTTGCCTTCCCTTAGCAAATTGTTCTTTGTCCATACAAGGACCTCTCAGTTTTCTCTCAAGTCATCAACCCTACATTAGTCACTCTCTCCTTTTGTCTCTATCTTGATCTCTTGGTGAATCATTTCAACTCTACATTATCCTTTTCTTTTGAGTCCCTAGCCCCCTTTTAATATTGTTGATTGTATCCTATCAAAGCCTTGTATCACTCCCAATAGCTATTACCTTTGTTCCTACACAACATACTGCTGAACAAATATTAAAAAAATTCATGTAATCATTTTGATTGGGTCCACTGCAAATTTATGTTACAGAACCTCAAATTGTCCCTCACTGTTACTACACAATGCTGCCATACCTCCCTTATCAATTCACTATACCCTTCTCCATAGTTTTTTCTGCACCTTATCATTCCTCTTCAAACTTGCCATCGCTCTCTCTCCTCCTACTCCTTTATCTGAGAAACTTTCCTCATATTTTGCAGAAAAAATGAGGCTGTTATCTATAATCTCCATTTTCTCTCCTCTTTCTCATCTTATATAATTCACATACCTTCTGCCACTATCTTCTACTTCACCTTTGTCTCACATAAAGAGGTGTATTTACTCCTTCCCAAGGATAACTTTTCTACCTGTACATGCAATCTCATTTCATACCATCTACTCCAACAAATTGTCCTCTCTGTCATCCTCACTCTCATTTATTTGCAATCTGTCCCTGTCTTCTGGCTTCTTCCTTGTTGCATAAAAACATGCCTATCTCTCTCTCATCCTCAAAAAACATCTCCTTTGATTGTTCCATTCCCACTAACTCTCATTCTGTATTTCTTCTGCCTTTTCTGGCTAAACTCCTTGAAAAGGCTTCCTCTTTTACCCTTATTTCATCTTAACTCCATACATATATAGTCTGGCTTCCAAACTCCTCATTCCATTGAAACTGCTCTCTCCAAAGTTCCCAATGATCTCTTAATTGCCGAATCCAATGTCCTTTTTTTTTTTCTTTTGACTTGTGTTTACAGTGTAAAGTTATACTCGGCTCTAGCCTTTTTATCAAGAATGCTTGAAATTCTCTATTAAAGGTTATTTCCACCTATAGGATTATACTTACTCTTGCAGAGTAAATTATTCTTAGGTAAAACTTTTATTGTTTGCTTTTTGGATTATAGTATTTCAAAATTTTCTCTCCTTTATATTAATTCCAACAGAGCCTGTGATCTTGAATGTGGTTTCTTGTTACTTGGACTCTTTCTTCCATCTGCTTGAAGTATTCTTTTTTGACCTGAAAGCTCTGAATTTTAGCTGTTGTATTATATTGTTTTCAATTTGGATTTGTTTTAAGGAGGTCACTGATAGTTGCTTTCTATCTTCAATTTGTTCTTTGGTTCTAATTAAGCTGGGGATTTATACATGTATATATTTATATATATATATATATATATATACATATCAGTGTATATTTGTACTTATATATAATTTTAATTATGTAATACATGTTACAATATATCCTGTATATTATAATATTATATAAACATATTTGCTTTGTGATATTCAAGTATTGTTTTTGATCATAATTTCCAGGGAATCCAGTGATTGTTAAATTATATCCTTTCTTATTTTTGTTTAGTCTTTCAGTTGGGTTTCAACTTTTCAAGATCTCATGGACCATACTCTCCATGGCAAAATACTGGAGTGGTTTTCCATTTCCTTCTCCAATGGATTAAGGCAAACAGAGGTTATGTGACTTGCCCAGGGTCACATAGTTAGTGTCTGAGGTGAGATTTGAACTCAGGTCTTCCTGACTCTAGACCCAGTGTTCTATCCACCGAACCATCTAGCTGACTCTCTTTCCTGTTTTACAGATTATTTTTTTTTACATTAAATACCTTCTATTTTCTTCTATTTTCAATACTATTGCTTTGTTCTAATATTTTTATTGTATCATGGAGTCATTAAGATGTATTTACTACATTTTCTTCTTCAAGGATTCCATGAATTAGGTAAAGGTTTCCACATATTTTAATATATTATTTCTCCTACCAATTTATTTTTGTAGAGCTCTTATTTCATTTATAATTTCAGTTTTATCTCTTGCTTCATTTGTTCTTAATAATCTTGTAGTCCCTTTGGCAAAGATATTTTTTTTCTCCTCTGAAGCTCAGTTTATATACATTATGAAATTATACTCTTTTTCTGAGTTTCCCTCTTGGGTACCTCATAAATCATAGCATATCTTTATTATACATTCAGAGTTTTCTTCTATTTATTCATAGGTCTTGCTTCAGTTTATAGTTTTGAGCTTTGTGGCAAGACAAGAGTCTTTCTCTTCTCATTCTTTGCTGAAATAGGTCTTCTTTGGTGCTATCCCCAATAGCCAGAGCTCCTGATGTTAACTTCTACCTTGCCTCATGTGTTTGATTGAGTGCACTGAGGACCTTTTTCCCTCCTGTTTTCTGGATCACTTTCATTCAGATTACTCCAGGCTTCAGGCCTGTTTGCTTTCCTGCCTTTCTCCTAATCTCATTGCAGGGGAAGGTCCCTCTCTAAATTACTTCAGATTCTTGGCTATCTTTTGGAGCACTCCTGACCTAGATCAAGGAGACTGCTATTGTTAATTAGATTTCTTGTACCTTATTCAATCTGGTACCTCTTTGTTTTTAACCTTTCTTAGAATATATGTGGGAAATCTTAGCTCCTAACTTTCTTGTCTCCATAAATAATTTATGAAGCAAGGGGATGGAGAAAATCAGTAAAGAAATGTGTTTATAAAGGAACAACATGAACAAAATCACAGAGTTTGTCATTAGCAAGAAGACTTACAAAGAAATGTAAGAAATTCAGTGTGATTCAATTGTCAAAAATGAATATATGTCATGACCTCATTTTTCCTATCTAGCTGGAACTTAGTTCACAGATGCTCCCTTAATTTATCATGCTACCACAATTTTCCTAAGTTTTCCAAATACTATAAACCCTCTAAAATCTGTGAAAGAAGACATCAAGGATTTCCCTGCCCTCTACTTCACCTAACAAACTCATAACAACATATCAACCTGCTTGTTTTTTAAAAGGAGTTTATTGTAGTATAATTGAGAGAGTGTAACAGAAATATGCAATGTTTTACACACACATACACACACACACACACACACATATATATATATGTGTGCATATATATATATATATATATGTGTATGTATATATATATATATATATATATAAAATCCCTTACCTTGGTGGGGCAGAGGCAAGATAGTGGAGTGAAAGCAGTGACTTGCTTGAGCTCTCCCCCAAACCCTTCCAAATAACTGTAAAAAATGGCTCCAAACAAATTCTAGAGCAACAAAACCCACAAAAAGACAGAGTGAAACAAATTTCCAGCCCAAGACAACCTGGATGGTTGATTGGAAAGGTCTATTGTGCCAGGCTGGGAAAGGAACACAGTTCAGCATGGGTGCACAAGCAAAGACTAGGCCTCAGCAAACCTGGGGCAGGCCTCAGCGTACTGAATCATGGACAGCTGTGGCAGTTCCCAGACTTCTCAACCCACAAAAGCCAAAGACTACTTAGAAGGTCAGTAGGTAAGGTCTGTGACCACAGTGAGAGAGAAGCATTGTCCCTGCCCCAGTCCCAGACAGCCCTGGGGCAGGGGCTGCTTCCAGAGCTTTGGGCCCACAGACTGAGGGGGAATCCAGTGGCTGATCAGAGGGAGATTGAAGGGATCTCTTTGCTGGTGCTGAGGCAGGATTCTCTTGCTTTGCCCATGCTTGGATCTGGGTCACATTACTGGGTGGTGATCCTGGGGTGAGGAAGAATGCTGGCATCGTAGACTTGTGATGGTGGTAATCAGAAGCAAACGCTTCTAAGGAAGGACAGGGTCACAAGACAGAACAGAATAAATGGGGGACAGGTTAGGATGAAGTGGAATATAGTTAGTTTTCTATAACATGACTACTATGGAAGTGTTTTGCATGACTACACATGTATAACCTGTATCCAGTTGCTTGCCTTCTCAATGAGGGTGGGTGGGGAGGGAGGGAGGGAGAGAATTTGAAACCCAAAGTTTTAAAAACAAATGTTAAAAATTGTTTTTACATGCAGTTGGGAAATAAGATATATAGGCAATGGGGTATAAAAATCTATCCTGTCGTACAGGAAAATAGAAGGGAAAGGGGATAAGAGAAAAGGGGAAGATAGAAGGGAGCTCAGATTAGGGGAAGGGGTATTCAGAATGCACACCATCTTGGGGTGGGGAGAGGCACAAGATGGAGAAAATTTGGAATTCAAAATCTGGTGGAAGTGAATGTTGAAAACTAAATATAAATAAATAAATATAATCCCTCACCTCTGCAAAGAAGGGAGGATGGTACATTTTTACATCTCTTCTCTAGGCCCAAGTTTCAACATTCAAATTATATAATGTTCAGTTTCCTTTCTGTAGCAGCTGCCACTGCTGTCTCTCTTCTTTTAATGTATGTTATTGCAGTATTTGTAAATAACCCCGTTGTTCTTAGTTTATTTTGCTTCAGTTCATATGTCTTTCCATGTTTCTCTGTATTCTTCATGTTTATTGTTCCTTTTCACATAACATTCTATTACACTCATGCACCTCAATTAGATCATCAATTCTAAATTAATATTTTAAGTACTTTGCTACTTCATAAAATGTAGCTGTAAATTTATGGTCCTATAAATTAATCAACAATATTTATTAAGAGTCTACTATGAGACAAGCATTGTACTTGTTACTGTACTTAGTATATAAAGACAAATAGGAATCTTCCCTGTTCTCAAAGATCTTCCATTATATGAGATATACACAAAGTAATTTGTGTTTAATTAACACAAATTAATAGCAAGGGGATCAAGAAAAGTCTCACATAAGAAGTGATACTTGAGGTAAACTTTTTGGTAAGGCATTACAGGCCTATATTCCACTGCCTAGAACAGCCCTTCTTAAACTGTGGGTCGTGACCCCATATGGGGTGGTGAAAAATTTGGCAACAATAAAATGTTTCTGAATGCTTCAATGACCAAAATTTAATTAAAGATGAAATGCCTAATGAATCCAAGGTGCTTCTGGCAGTGCTTGCCCTTAGGCCATGCAAAACCATTGAATGCTGCTGAAATAAGAAAAGGGGTCTGGAAAAAGTTTAAGAAGCCCTGGCCTAGAACCTCCTAAGGACTACTTCCTATCCTGATAACTTATCCCCAAATGGATGACCTCTTTTCTTTTGCCTCATTGCTTCTACTTGAGTTAGCCTAGGAAAAGTCTCCAAGATCAAATTTAAATATCGATCATATAGGTGAACCCAAGATGTCTCCAAATGCTACACCAGCATTAGACAAACAATATGGTTAATGGGTATGGAATAGATCTTTTATTTTACTCCTCAAGGGGCTAAAATCTCACAAGATCCTACAATCACATACGGAATAAAAAGCAATTTGTGCAGATACACAGATGCAAGATGACATAGTGATCTGAGGAACCAGTAAGGAAATCTGGATAGTCCATAGAGTGTATGAAGGATAATAACAGACTATCCAAGCAAATTATTCACGGGCTCAGGCCTGTACTTCCTCATTCCTTGATTGTTTTACCCAACTAACTCACTCTGTCATCATTAATTTAATTTTTTTAGTCAGACATGCATGGCAACACTGCTCAATCTAAATTGACAGATGTGAAAAAGGATAATAAAGACAGGCTGCTTTCCTTGGTTTTCAGTTAATGATCTAACCACTTCCTCGTCTTAGGATTATGGGTGATTGTTCCTGTTTGGGCTGCAGCATGTTAGCATCATTATAATAATACAAAAAAAATTGTTTATAATAAAACTTTTCAAGCATTTCTTTCTATCTATACCCCCAATAATCTCTGAAGAACCATTTTTACCATAAAGTGTTTTGTACAACAAAGATATAGGACTTTATTGGTACACGGAAACAGTCTGTGGAAAGTTCCAGTTGTGTGGCTCCATTCATTTATAAAAACAACAACAAAAAAACCCCCCTAAGAAATAGTCAATGAAGGCTCTTCCATAGCAGGAGTACAAGACGATAAGTATGTGGTGTGGAGAGAACAACCTGAGATGTAACAGGAGTTGAGAGTAATAAGGTGAGTCAGAACCATTTGGAAAAGAGCTTCAATCCTTAACAAAAGTTTCCACAAAAACTCGCATGTGTAAAACTGCTTAGGATTGCTAGACAACTTTAGCACAAAAAACAGCTGGGGTTCAGAAAACTATAACCCTTTTCTAGAATCACTTCCGCGGTAATTTTCCTCAGGATGAGTTGCTATGGTGATGCAGCTTTGAGAAGTCCTAGAGCAAACCTAGATAATGTATGATTACCTGGAATTGGTACAGTAGGTTAAACAAATGTTATTACTGAAAGAAAATGAAGGATTATATTTTTGAAAATAACTGACCACCAGGAATACATCTTTCTGTACTTTACTCTGCTTTTCAGTACCATCAATAAACTCCTACTCTTTTCTTCAATGACCTCACAGATTTTAGACACAAATTCTTCAGAAAGCATAGCAGCAAAGGATCAGCTCCTTCATATTCTCCATTGTTCTGTGCCAGGAATCATTGAGGCCTAGGGACTGTGAGGAACTTTCTTACAGAATGCATGGAATGCCCTTTTGCTTGACATGAATTCCAAAGGGAAACATGACTGCCGTCATCTAATTTTTCTGTCTATCTCTGTCTCTCTGTTTTTGTCTACGTCTTTTGTCTCTGCCTTTCTAATTTGGTTCTTTACATTTCTGTGTCTTTGTCTCTCTAGCTCAGTTCTTTATATTTCTGTGTCTCTGTCTCTGTCTATTTCTCTCTTTTTTTTTTTGTATCTTACCTTCTGAGTCAATCAAATGTATAAACTTAAATGGAATAGAATTGGTTGACTGTTATTTGTATGACAACTATCTAAATCTGTGTGTTTGTTTGTAAATGTGTGTATATTCATAGTTTCATCCTTTGTAGGTAAGAAGAGAGGATGACAGTAGGATATTGAAGCAGATGTTGGACAGTGAACTGGAGAGGCATGATCAAGCAGGGAGGGCAGAAAAATCACTTTTAAGATTCACTGAAGCATGGCCTCAAGCAATGTGACAATAATGATCGAGATGGCTAAGAAGCCAGTCAAGCTTAAAAACAGGCTTGGTGAGCAGTTTTAAGGCAGGAAGTTGCTCTTTTTGAGCCAAGACTTAGGGCAAATAAAGAGTCTAAGAAGTATAGTCAACACAATAGGTACCTTAGCTGGACACTGTAAATACTAATCAAAAACTAATCTTCACATGTGTGAAGTATGAAAAGTGCTGGCCTTCCTTTTCCCCTTTAATCACACGAACTCATTAGGGTCATAATCATTGTTAGTGACCTTACCTTTGGAGTGCCAGTATATTTGTTATATTCTGCCCTTCCAGCCATTGCTGAAGTTGATCTAAGAATAGGACCCAAAGATAAAAAAGTGAGATACCTCTGCCAAAGACCACATCCTGGTTCATGACCATTACCTGTTTCTACTTCTCCCTTAGTAGACTCTTATTCTTCATTCTCTACTGTTATCTAGTAAACACAAGCAGTACTAGTTTACAGGTTTACAATGCTATAAGGGAATTTCAGACTACAAATGTCAAGTATGGTTCCTTTTTTTTTTTTCTTTTCCCTTTGCTTATCCTGCAAATTGTTAGTGCTTTGATTCTGCAAAGTTATTTTGTTTTTAGGGCCACTGGATCATAGATTTTGAGCTGGGAGAGAATTCAGAGATGATCTAACCCAACAACTTAATTTTACAAATGAGGAAGGTGATCCCTACCTACCTAGGGAGGTTAAGCAAAGTGCCAAAGGTTACCTAGGTAGTAAGTAGAAAGATGAGAATTCAGGTCCTCTGATTCCAAGTTCAATATTGTTACCATTGCACCATTCCTGCCTGTGTAGATGTTATTTGATTCCAAAAGAATGTAATAGAGAAAGAAACCATACTTAACTTTCTTTGTATTATGGCACCTATCCAAGTATCTTCACAAAGTGATCTTTTCAAGGAAAGTTTGTGACATCAGTCAAGTTTATCTTTGGGCCCCCCCCCCAGTTGTTTCTTTCTGCATAAAAAGTCAAATTTTAAAAAATCACTCTTCCCTCTCTCACTAGCAGCCTTTCATCATTCTTTTCCCTCTCTCCACGCAGGCAATCAGCAACCTCACTGACTCTCTCTATTCCTTTTACAACTCCCTAACTTGGAAGTTTCTTCTTGTTTTCAAGGATCACCTTAGACCTTTCTCAGTGACTCAAATAGCTACTCACATAGTTATTTGAATCAGACCAGGAATTAGGAGCGGGTTAAAATGAACATGGTAAATAACAATTAGTAGGTTAAAATATTCTCTTTTGGGCTCAAAGAAGTTTTCCTTGTTTTACATCAAAATATTTAAAATAGTACATGAGAACCCATATGTATAGTATATTTTATCACTTAAACTTCAAAGCCTGAGTGATTGGTCCTCAATCCATAATCCCGTTTGGAGGAGGGAGAATATCTTTTGTGGGGAATATACTGCTATAGTTCACAATTCAATACATGGTAGAATTCAATTAAATTAAATTTTTGAAAAATGGCTTTAGGGAGAGATATAATTAACCCTCTGGTGCTGAACACATTCAACCTCAATCTACTGTTGAGTTATGCTGGTTTTCTTTTGATCAGTACTAAAACCAGAGTGTCTGCAAAGCCATCAGTAATTTATTCAGCAAGAGTTTACAGATTACCTCCTGAGTGCACAGAGCTGAATAGACATAATTTGGTAGACAGGAGAAGTGTTATAAGGTAGTTGTATCTGAAATTACAGTACCTGATCCCAAAAAATAAAGAACTTGTAAAGACATATTAAAGCAAATCTTAAAAGTTAACTATTTTAATAATGCCATATGCAGTATGAACATATTCACTAAGTATATTAGAAAGGAAGCAACTCTGAGGACCAATAAATAATTAATTATGACCTTAGGTGCCTCTTAAAATACAATGAAACATTTCGAGAAAGAGATCAGTTAGAATCATTCCAGATAACAGCCCAATTTCACAAAGAAGCCATCTCCCTGAGGGAGGAGAAGGAGAGGTATGTCGATGCTGAAGCCAAAAGAGGCCTGACTTCAAATCCCATCTCTGACATTTACTGGCTTAGTTACCATAACTGTAGTACCTAACACATGGGGTTACTGGGAGGATCAAATTAGATAACATTTATAGAATGCTTTATATACTGTAAAGTACAACGTATATACCAGGTATTATTATTATTATTATTATTATCAACATCATCATTGTTATTATTATTATTATAATTATTATTATTCAGGATATGGTTAAGATGCTGGCTTATTTCAAGTGATAGAGGCATATTAGGGAAAAGGAGAAGGAATTAGATTAAGTGGGGAAGGGGTGGGTAAAATTTTAGGAAAACTTTGAAGGCTAGATTTGATATGAAAAGCAATTTATAGGATTATGTATGGAAGTAATGTGATGGAAACCACTTGAAAAAGATCATCTTGAATCTATTGGAACAGAGAATGACTGAAACTTGAGTTTAAACCAGATAAGATGAATTATTCTGCTTTCTATCTCCTTCTTCCTTAAATTCAGTCATTTCTACCACTTGCCTCATGGATGTTAATTATGCTCAGGCTCACTTGGGGGTCTGAAGCTAATTCTTTCCCTGTATAAGAAGTAAAGAGACCCTGGCTGAAATGACCTTGGGCGAGGTTTCAGAGTCTGTTCTTATTGGCATTTCATCATACCATTGGCTAGATTTATTTCCTAGATTCTCATTCCTGACCCAATGTGGTCTGGTATCTTTGTATGGGTCTTTGATCACCATTGTAAATTACTGCCTCACTCGATTCCAGACCTATTTCCTACATTGAAGAAGAACTACACACTGTACAGGCCTGTCTCAGCACTACCAGGCTCACCTTTTTGTCCTGTGCTCATAACTCACTGCTACCAAGGCCCTAGCTTGACAGTAGAAGGCTGCTTCAATGACCTGGCCATCAGTTCATGGGAGTAGTCTCTTCACAAAATATTTGTGTTCCCTGGAAAAGGTTTGGAAATTGCATTCTGTGTGCTAAGAACTATAGACTAACTGCTTGATATGTACCCAATATCAATCGGACATTTGATATCAGTTTGCTTTTATGAAAAGGTAATTACTAATCCTAATAGGATCACCAGTGACAGAAATAACAAAGCCTGACAGATTTTTAATATTTCATGACATTGTTCTGAGAATCTAATGAGATAATGTATATAACTCATTTTGCAAAATTTGAAGTGCTATACGAGTGTCAGTGACGTTATTATCACTACAATAAACACTGGCATCATCCTTACCAAGCATTCTCTTCACAAGAAATAATAATTATTCTTACAGAAAAAAAAAAACTTGCAAAGTGGGTGTTGATAGCTTGAGGAATGTCTGAAAAAACATGGCATACTTATGTAATGTAATGTTACTGCACTGTAAAAGATAACATGGATTAAGAGAACTCAATATCTGAGAAGAATTATATGAATTTCTACATGATGAATTGAGCAAAACCAAGAGAACAATTAATATACTGATCAAAATAATGTAAACAAAAATAACTTTGAAAGACTATATAACTATAATCAATGCAATGATCAGTTATCACTTTATAAGAGTGATGGTGAAATGAACTATCCACTACTTAATTGAGAATTGATGGGTTAGAGTTGTAAAATGGGGCATATTTTCAAATATAGTCAGCATATAGATTTTTTTCATTGCTTGACTGTATATATAACTTATATGGTGATTAGTTTGGTTTGCAGAGAAGAATTTTAAGTGGATAATGATAAATATTAAAAAAGAAAGAAAAGATCAATAAAAATATTTAAAATACACAAAAGAAAAAAAACATAGTTGAGAAGAGAATGCAACATGCCAGTTTTTGTTATTACTACATTAAATTTAACGTAAATTTAAAAAAATCCATAAACATTAACAAAAGTGCTTGGTTCCCTAAAATATTATTTATTATTGTTCTTTGTTTATTGAAATGTTCATATTTGTGGAGGATTTCTAAATTCACAATAAAAAAGAAAATATAAAACTGCTCTCTTAGGTTATCCTCTATTCTCAGGCATTATTATTTGGAATGGATTAAGTTTATTCTTGACTCCCGAGAGCATAGCCAGGAGCAGTGGGTAACATTTGATGCAATTATATTTTTTAAACCAATAACACCATACTTAGTTTCCTTTCTCCTTCTCCCTCCCAATTGAGAAATAAAGGGAAAAACAAGGACTTCTGTTACAAACACATGTAGTAAAACAAAACAAAATTCTATATTGATCACGTTCAGAAAAAAAAAAAGATGATAATATTACAAGTATTAAGGTTGGTCATTACAATGTAATTGTTATTTAAAAAATAACAATTCTTGATTTTGCTGATTTTGCTTTTTCACTGTGAATCAGTTCATGTAATTATGGATCAATCCTTTTTCTAAACTTTTTGTCCATTAAAATCCCTCCTGAATTATTCTATCCAAGCACACTGGCTTTCTCTTGGTGTCTTACATATGACACTCCATTTCCTCTCTTTGTCCTTCCTCATACCACCTATTCCTCATACCTGGAATCCCTTCTTATTTCTGCCTCAAAGAATTCCTATCTTCAAGATAAAACTGAAGTGTTTTCTTCTATTTCTGTATTCTTTCCACATCCCATGAATTTGTGTCCTACCTCTCAAACTACCTTTTATTAAACTACTCTATACTGTGCATGTGTGCAAATAATGTGTGTATATGTGTTATGTGTGTATGTATTCAGATTATCTATCAATTGATTTATATTTATCCAGTTGTTGGTTTCTTTAGTAGAATGTAAGCTTCAGAATAAGGATTATTTCATTCTTTATATTTGTATTCCAAGAACATAGAAGTATCTTAAACATAGAGGGTATTTTAAAAATGCTTGGTAATTTATTGGTGTATTGATTAGTTGAGCAGTTTATCCCTCTTTATCATTGGGTTGGACTAGATGATTTCTGAAACCCATTAAAACTCTGAAATTCTGAAATACTGTGATTCTATTTTGTAATGTGCCTCTAATTCTGCCTCTGAAATTCTCAAGTAACCATATCCTTTTCAAGTCATTTCCTTAGCACAAGAAAAATTCCTTGAAAGCAAAAAAAAATAATTTTTGAGTCTTTATACCTTGTGCTTAATATAATGTTTGGCACCTAGTATCCTCTTAATAAATACTTGATTAATTGAATTGAAAGTGATCATTTTTATCCTACCAAATCCAATTATAAGTCTGATATCCATGTCTGTCTCCAAAGATCAAATTAACTTGAAAAACTTTAAGTCTCCTAGAAAAGGTCTATGTCAAACTTTGTGAATTTCACTGTTCAGTTTCGGTTTCTACTAAGCAGATTTGGGTTCTATTCTAATTTTCACTTTCCTGTTGCCTATTACTTGATGATACTGTCTTGTGATCATTTCTTAAAGTTTTTCAGCTTTTTTTGATATGTTAGCAGTTTGTTCTAGGTTCCAGGTACCTTTTGGTAAAGAAACTTTTTCTGAATTGCTTGCAGAGTAATCCTCTTCTCAATTGCAGTCAATAAACCTCATTTTCTAATTAGTTACAGTGTCTCTCAAACACCTTACTGGCATCAATCCATTATTTTCTATTCCCAATTTCACATACCACTCAGAAATCTTCTAAATCTATTTTTTATCCATCTGAGTCAAATCTGTTTAATCTTATCTGTCTAATCTTTCTCTATAATTCATACTCACAATCTTGAACAATTCTTGTTGCCCTCATCCACCTTTTTGATCTTGGCCATGTCCTCCCTATTTTATGGAGATTAAACTTAAGCTTAACATTTCAAACATGGTCCTACCTTCACTTTAATAGGACAAATCAACTAATTCAGTTACAAAATAAATATTACATTTCTATTCCTTTTCCCCTTTCATAGTCTGAAAATGTTTGGTTAAATATCTAACCCCAGCAGGCAGTTTTAAAATCTGAAGGTATATATTTCATCAACTTTCCTGGCTAAAGTCCAACTAGTGGTTAATATAGTGTTTAACAAATCAATATATTTTATCTGTTTGAAAATTTCTCTTATCAATCAAAATGTTTAGTTAGATGCTGTCTTTAAAAGAATCTCGCAGGACATTAGGATGTTGGATAAAAACTGAATAATTAGCCTAATGGTCAACCAAAGCAAACATGAATCTTTTGCCAATCCCTTTAAGGACAATTTTTGAGGTATTTTCAACTCTACGTATACATATACATAATACACACATATGTATGTGGGTAATATTTGATCCATATACATGTGTGTGTATGTATATATATATGTATGCATTTATGTATGCACGTATATAATGGTATATGCATAAGAAAGCTGAGATGAAAGAACAAATAGCCCTGGAATTTTCAGTGCCAACTCTAACATTTTTATTCCTTTTCCTCACCTCCAAGTCCAAAAATTTTCAAAATCATGTCCAGTTCCCACTAAATTTCTCACTGAAATAAACAGGTCTACTTCATTTCACCCATATTGCCTTTTCCTAAGTTGATGCTTTTATCTATCCTCATTAGTGGAATTTTTAGTAACAATCATCAAATTGATCTTTCAGTTTATAGTCTCATTACTTTCCAATTTGTCAAAATGATGATTTTAAAGCACATATGTAACTTAAAACCAAGATGGCAGAGTGAGAAAAGAACATTCTGAAGACCTCCTGAATTCCCCTCTGAACAACTAGAAATCCACCTCAGAATTCATCTAGGAGCCAGGAAGCAGCTTACCAGCTTGGCAGGACAAGTCTGTTTCACTGAGGTGGGAAGACAGCAAGGTCCAAGAGCAGCAGCAGCAGCCAACTTCACAGCAGGGGGCTGGCAGCATGGGGCAGTCCATAGCTAGGCCCCACCATTCTGCAAACCAGAAGCCCCCTAGGCAAGTGAGCAGTCTGTGCAGTACAGCAAGGCCCTACCACCAGCAACATCACCACCAGCACAAGCCACCAGCAAGACCTTTAACCTATTGCTGACCAGTAGTGAAGCCCTGCCCTGGGGCAAGCCAACAGCTAGACTCCACCCCTGAGGCTTACTAACAGAGAGACCATGTTCTCATAGCAACCCAGCAACAGCAGCACGCTGCCCCTGGGGCAGACCAACAACAAGATTATACCTCTAGGACCAGCCACCGGAAAGACTTTGTTACCATAGTAACCCATCACCAAGGCAACATCCCTGAGGCAGACCAGCAACTAAACCCCACATCCAGAGGAGGCCAAAAGGGAGGCTCTACCTTCAGTAGAAGCCAAAAGGGAAGCCTACTCTATAGTGAAAGCAAGCAGCTAATCCTGAAGCCCAGTGAAAGCCAGTAGTAATATCCTGAGCTTGTGCTGGAGTACAAGAAGTTTAGGACAGTGCAGGACCAGAGCCCAACTCTCACATAAAAACACCAAGCCACAAAAAAGGCAGAAAAAAATAAGCATAAAACAAACAAAAAATGCTTGGCTATAGAAAGTTACTATAGTGCCAGGGAGGATCAAGGCATAAACTTATAAGATAATAGTGTCAAATGGCCCCCTGTGAAGCCTCAAAGAAAAATATAGTTTGTCTCAGGGCCAAAAAGAATTCCAGGAAGAGCCTGAAAAAGGATTTTAAAAAGAAAATTAAAGAAGAAGAAAAGTTGGGAAAAGAAATGATAGTAATGCAAGAGAATCATGGAAAAAGAATCAATAGAAGAGAAAAGGTATGCAAAATTTACTGAGAAAAATAACTCCCTAAAATTGGACAAATGGAAAAGGAAGTACAAGAGCTCAATGAAGAAAATAATTTCCTTCTTTCTTTTAATTTTGCTTTTTTTTTTGGCTTTTTGGTAAGGAAATCAGGGTTAAGTGACTTGCCCAGGGTCACAGAGCTATTAGTGTCAGTTGTCTGAAGCCTGATTTGAACTTAACTCCTCCTGACTCCAAGGCTGGAGCTCTATCCACTGCACCACCCAGCTGCCCCAAAAACAATTCCTTAAAAATTAGAATTGAGCAAGTGGAAATTAATGACTTTATGAGACATCAAGATACAATAAAACAACATCAAAAAAATTTTTTTAAAAAGTAAATGTAAAATTTCTCATTGGAAAAACAACTCTCCTAGAAAATAGATCCAGGAAAGATAGTATAAGAATTACTGGATTACCTGAAAGCCATGCTAAAATGAAAAAAAAAAAGCCTGAACAATATCTTTCAAGAAATTATCAAAGAAACCATATTAGAACTAGAGGGTAAAATAGAAATTGAAAGAATCCATAGATCACTGCCTGAAAGACATCCCAAAATGAAAATTCCCAGGAACATCACAGCCTAATTCCAAAGCTCACAGATTAAGGAGGAAAGTATTACAAGAAACCAAAAAGAAACAATTGAAACATCATGGAGCTACAGCCAAGATTACATAGTATTTGGCAACATCCACACAAAAGAACCGGAATATACCAGAAGGCAAAGAAGTTAGGATTACAACCAAGAATTACCTACGCCACAAAACTGAATATAAATCTTTCAGGGGGAAATGGATATTTAATGAAATAGAGGACTTTCAAGCATTACTAATTCAAAGAGAAGAGCTGAATAAAAAATTTGGCCTCCAAATACAAGACTGAATGGAAACATAAAAAAGGTAAAAAAAAAGAAACAGGAAAGTAAAAACAAAAGGATTAACTTTATATTTCTATATGATGAGATAATATTTATAACTGAAGAACTTTATTAGTATAGGAGCAATTAGAAGGAGTACATGTAAACAGAAGGTGTAGATATAAAGTGACTTTGATGGGATGATAACTCCCTTCCCCAAAGAAAACAAAATAAAGGGGTGAGAAAGCAAATTGCACTGGAAAGAGAAGGGAGATTGAAGGAGAGTAAATATGCCACATAAAAAAGGCATGAAAGAGCTATTATAATGGAAGGAAAGATGTGGGAGTGGGATGGCAGGCAAAGCTTGAACCTCACTCTCATCAAAACTGGCTCAGAGAGGAAATAACATACACTAACTTGGATACAGAAATATATCTTATTCTTTCTTTAAGCAAGTAAAAAAGGCTACAGATAACTGAAAGGGGAAGGGAGACAGATAAAAAAGAGGGTATATTGGGGAAGGTGAGGGTCAGAACTAAAACACTTGTGAGAGGGGAAAGGGTGAGGGATAAGAGGCAGAGAGTCAAAAACAAGTGAAAAATAGCACGGAGGGAAATACAGTTAGTAATCAAAACTATAAATATGAATGGGATTAAAACACCCCTAAAAAAGAAGTGGAGAACAATGGATTAAAAAACAGAATCCTACAATTTATTATTTATGAGAAACAATTTGAAACAGAGAGATAGACACAGAGTAAAGATAAGGGGCTGGAAAAGAATCTATTATATTTCAGCAGAAGCAAAGAAAACAGGGGTAGCAATCAAGATCTCAGACAAAGCAAAAGCAAAAATCTATCCAAGTAAAAGATAAGGAAAGAAACTATAATCTTGCTGAAAGGTATCATAGATAATGAAATCATATCTATACTAAATATATATGCACCAAATGGCATAGTTTCTAAATTTCTAAAGAAGAAATTGAATGAGTTACTGGAAGAAATAGATGATAAAACTATACTAGCGGGAGACCTCAACTTTTTCCTCTCAGAACTAGATAAATCTAACCAAAAAAATAAATAAGAAGTTAAGGAGGTGGATGAAACTGTGGAAAAGTTAGATATGATGGATAGAGAAAATTGAATGGGGAAAGAAAGTAATATACCTTTTTCTCAGCAGTACACGGTACCTACCCAAAAAATGATATGTATTAAGGCATAAAACCCTCACAACCAAATGTAGATGAGCAGAAATAGTAAATGCAACTTTTTTTTTATCAGAATGCAATGAAATTACATTCAGTCATGGACAATGGAAAAATATTAAAATTAATTGGAAATTAAATAATCTAATCCTAAAAAAGTGGGTCAAAAAACAGTCATAGAAACAACCAACAATTTCATTAAAGAAAATGACAATGAGACAACATACCAAAATTTATGTGATGCAGCCAAAACAGTACTTAGGGGAAAATACACACACACACACACACACACACACACACACACAATTGCTTACATTAATAAAATAGAGAAAAACAAATCAATGAATTGGTCATGCAACTAAAAAAAACCTAGCAAAATAACAAATTAAAAATCCCCAATTAAACACCAAATTGGAAATCCTGAAAATCAAATGAACTAATAAATTAACCTAAAAGCTGCTTTTACAGGGTGGGGGGGGAAGCAATGAAATAGTCAAATCATTGGTTAATTTGATTTTTAAAAAGGAAAGGAGAAAACCAAATTATTAGTATCAAAAAGGGGTGAATTCATTTGCAATAAAGAGGAAATTAAGACACTTGTTAGTAGCTATTTTCCCCAATTATATGCCAATAAATTTGACAACACAAATGAAAAGGATGAATATCTACAAAAATATACATTAACTAGATTAACAGAAGAAGAAATAAAATACTTAAATAACACAATATTAGAAAATGAAACTGAATAAGGCATCAATGAACTTCCTAAGAAAAAATCCCCAAGACTAGAAGGATTCACATGTGAATTCTACAAAACATTAAAAAAAAACAAACATTAATCCCAAAAGTATATAATCTATTTGGAAAAAATAGTCAAGGAAGGAGTCCTACAAAATTTCTTTTATGACACAAATGTGGTGCTGATACCCAAACCAAGAAGAGCCAAAACAGAGAAAGAAAATTACAGGTCAATTTCCTAATGACTATTGTTATAAAAAAATTAAGTAAAATACTAGCAAAGAGATTACCACAATATATTACAAGGATCATACATTATGACCAGGTGGGATTTATACCAGGAATGCAGGACTGGTTAAATGTTAGGAAAACTATCAGCATATTTAATCATATCAGTAACAAAACCACTAGAAATCATATGATCTTCTCAACAGATGCTGAAAAATCTTTTGGAAAAATACAGCACCCATGCCTATTAAAAACACTAGAGAGCAAAGGAATAAATGGAGCTCACTTTAAAATGATAAATAATATTTGTCTAAAATCATCAGCAAGCAATTCCTATGGGTTTAAGGATTTTTTCATCTTTTAATTACTTAATTACATGCTCCAGAGCAAAAATGAAAATCCTTGTTTTTGTGTATACATACATACATACATACATACATACATACATATATGTATATATATATATGTATATATATATATATGTATACACACACACACACTATATTATGCTATATATTACTACTAGCTCTAGAGGAAGGACAAATTAGTAATATCTTCTTCATTTTTTATTTTGACATTGTCCTCAGCAGTACACTGTTTGCCAAATATTTAATAGAAACATTCTCATGGACTCTCAGCATTATAGTGCTCTGTACTCATGTAACTTAATGGACTGCTTGTCTGCCTTACGCTTCTTATGAAACAACTTGTTATTTATTGCAAAGTGTGTTTTAGCATGGATAGGCACTTGTGAAGCAGGTCGTGTTTTTTTTAGTCATATTCTACTTTGCTTTTAGACAGATTTCACATCAGAACTGAGTGGAGCACAAAGGTGTCAGTGACTCCCCATCATGAGGTAGTTCAGTATAAATTAGAAGGCACAATCCTCTTGGCTACCAGTTCTTTGATCAAACTGCCATCCACTTTCTCTTTTTGTTTACTTATACAATAACAATCTTGCTTATTTTTGTGTGTGCGTGTATGCTTCTTTTAAGTTAGCAAATGCTTTTTGATGCTATAAATGCATATTCCAACAATTTTTCATGATAATTTCTTTATTTTTCTGTTTTCCAGCTATAACTGAAGATCATTAGAAAAAGCATAACTTAGAATAATTGTTAGCATACATATTACATGTTATTTTAATTTTTTTTTTTACATTTAAAGCATGGCACATATATTATCTCATTTGATTCTTGTGGCACGAAAAATTGTCTCCATTTTACAGATTAGGAAACAGACATTCTTTTTTTTAAATATAAATTTATTTATTTTTAGTTTTCAACATTTACTTCCACAAGTTTTTGAGTTCCAAATTTTCACCCCATCTCCCCTCCTCACCCCAAGATGTCATGCATTCTGAATATCCCTTCCCCTACTCTGTCCTCTCTTCTATCTCTTTCCCCTTCTCTTATCTCCTTCCCCTTCTATTTTCCTGTAGGGCAGGATAGACTTCTGTACCCCATTTCCTATATTTATTTCCCAGTAGCATGTGAAAACATTTTTTTTAAACATATATTTTTAAACCTTTAGGGGAGACAGACATTCTAAAATGATATGGGAATATACACACTTTTTTAGACATGCATAATAGAATGTTTAGAATTAGAAGAAATCTTAGAGATCTGATGTTTTTTTACTCTCATTTTTAAGGATTAAGAAACAGAGACAAAGAAAGGTTAAATGACTTCCCCAGGTTAAAAAAAAAAGCTGAGTAATGGGCAATAATTACATGTGTTCAATCTTAATAAAAGCCTATTAATAATGCCACATTTCCTCCTTTACAAGTCATCAAAATAAATTTCAAATAAAAAGGAGCACTATTTTATAAAGAAATAACAATACTATAATATGTTGTATTTATACAGTGTTTTAGAATTTACACATCACTTTCAGAGTACTGTCATGATGATCCTAAGCAAAATCTTATTAGGTTCCTCCTTACACTTTATGCTCTGTGAAATACTGAAATCGATTTAATAATAGGTACTCAATGCCTACTATGTGTGATGCAGTAGGTTTCCAACTAAATTAATAACATGATTAACCCAGGGTCTCATTGCTGGTAAATAATAGAGCTAGATTTGAGGACGGGACCCAATGTTTGACCACATGTTCTTTCCTTTAGTATCCATTCTATAACACTGTATTGTCTCTTCATCTGATGCAAAAAAAGAATGAATTTTTAATTGAAATTATTTCTTTTGGTGTTTTGCAATGTGAGTTAGTAAAGACATGCATATGGCTTACAGACAAGTATCACTGTAAAATAATATGGTAGGGTTAGCTATAACTGTGTAGAAAAACATCTGATTTTCCATTTCTATTCAAACAATGGACAGAGAAAACGGATAAATAGATTTGATCTAAACATATGATTTCATGATATAAAATGGTGCTTGTGAAAAAATTTCTTCTACCAATTTCTTTTACCATCCTAAAATTTATATTTTTAGAGAATTTCTAGGTGTCTTTGGTAAGCTATGACTTGCCCAAGGTCCATTAACAGTATATGTCAAAGACTGGGATTTAACCTTGCTCTTCATAACTCCTAAACTGACTAAGACCAAGAGATCCGCTATGTCACACTGCCTGTAACAGTTGCAGGTGTGAATCAAAAATACTGTAGATGTATGTTGTATGTACAGGCTTAAAGTGCATTCCAGATATGTGAGACCACTATTAAAGGAGTAGGTGTAAGCACAGGTGAATATATCTTTCTACATGTTTATGCACAGAATCACAAAGCACTTCATGTGTGATTTAAATTAATTTATTTCAGTTCCCATATGTCCATCATAAATATGGTTTCTACTAATTTGAGTAATTATTAATTTTAAAATTATTTCCTTCTTTTTCTATATTTATTTTGAGTTTCTTCTTTATATGAAAGGTCCAGATGAAGTCATTGATGTTGTGAACTTTGGGAGGTGTTATAAAATTTTACTCTCTCTACCTCTTGATTTTTACTATTAATGAAAAATTAAATAAAATCGAATCACCTAAGAAAATTTCCCTCCCAAATAGGTAGAGTAAGAGTCTTTCTGTCAAATGCATCATATTCCTCTTATCTAGAATATATGGTTCTACATGAGGTTTTGAATTACTTGTAAAATGAACAATTTCAGAATATAATGTTAGTAAATTAATTTGTAGTATTTTGGCCAAGAATCTTCCTCAATCGACTCTAAAACTTTGCATGGCAGCCAATTTTTGTATAGAATGGGCAAGTACATTGGTACATTTTGAAGAGTACAGAAGACATCATAAAAAAGGGAAAAGGACTTACATGTACAAAAATATTCATAGCAGCTCTTTTTATGGTGTTAAAGAATTGGAAATTGAGGGAACATCCATCAGTTGGAGAATGGCTGAACAAGTTGCGGTATGTGAATATAGTGGAATACTATTGCTTCACAAGAACTGATGAGCAGGCAGATTTTAGAAAAACCTGGATTTACATGAACTGATGTTGAGAGTGAAGTGAGCAGAACCAGGACAATGTTGTACACAGTAACAAAAACATTGTACAATGATCAACTATGATAGACTTAGCACTTTCCATCAATACAATGTTCCAAGACACTCATAAGAGACTCATGATGGAAAATGCTATCCATATCCAGAGAAAGAACCGATGGAATCTGAATGCATATTGAAGCATACTATTTTCAATTTTTTGGTTTTTGTGTTTTTTTTAACTTTGTTCTGTTTCTTCTTTCACAACATGATTAATGTGGAAATGGGTTTAACATGATTGTACATATAAAACCTTTATCAGATTAGTTGCCATCTTGGGGAGGAGGAAGAGAAGAGAAGTAGGGAGAAAAATTCGGAACTCAAAATCTTATAAAAAATGAACATTGAAAATTATTTTTACATGTAATTGGAATAAATAAAATACTATTTACATAAAAAAGAGTACAGAAGACAACTGCTGACTAAGTCTCAATGACTGGGGCAATTTCAAGATGAATTAATTGGCTAGTACTCTTGAAAGACCATAGTTTTGTCAGAGGAACCATCTTTCTTGTGATGGTCCCACCTCAGGCCCCATGACCTACTCCATTACATCTATCCATAGATCACAACAGGACCCAACCAGTGATGGTATCTTGCCAATGCCTAATCATTGTATGCGTAACCACTTTTGCCTACCTTCCATCTCTTTCTCAGAAAATAATTACCAAGTCGATATTATCAGTTATATCAGAAAATACGTGACAACCTTTTGCCCTGTGATTCTACTTACAATTTCTGTAACAGCCTAACCTTAGACTTAAGTACCCTTTCCTGGCTCCTATTTGCCAAAATGTGTCATATTCCTCTGGTAGAATTTAAATTGATGGAAGCCAGGTTTTGTCTCACTTTTTTGTTTCTTCTGCATGCAGTACAACATTATGTGGCACATAATTGGTGCTTAATAAATGCTTACTGATTGGCTGTTTGATTGTTTTATAAAAGGAGTTGCCTAAGGTGGGGGTGTTCCTACCTGCTGGTATTTTTCAAGAAGAGTTGGGATGATTACTTTTTGGGAATGTTATAGAAGGAATTCCTGTTCAAATATGCATTGGACTTGATGAACTTTCAGGTATGATCTCACACTGAGACTTTTACCTGGAATACTTAGGAATGGATGCTTATAAAAATTCACAAGGAATGAAGTGATAACAGAACTTAAGAGTTGGAAGAGACAGCAGTAACTGTGTGGTACCATACCTTCCTGATGAAGAATCCCCTGAACAATGTCATGTAAGTATACACCTGAAGACCCTGCATATGCTTGTAGACCCTGGTAAGGAATAACCCACTAACTCTTGAGTCCATTGCATTACCACGTTGGCCATAAAAGGAAGTTTTCTTTTTTTTTTTCCCTTATATTTGGCCTATATCAGCCACCTGCAACTCTCACTCATTGTTCTGTCTTCTGAGGACAATCAATAAAATTTAATATTACTATGTGGCATTTCTTCAGTTTTAAGAGACCTATCATGTGCACCCTAAGTGCTCTGTTTTCCAGGCTATAAATCTGTAATTCCTTCAAATTATTCTTTCTTCATGCTCTCTGGAAATCATGCTATACCATTTTATTTTTCTCATTTGTTGACTTGAAAAATGGCACCAAGGGCTAAATATAGAACTCTAGCTATAGTTTGGGTAAGGTATGATACAGTATAATTATGCCTCCCTTCTTCTAGAATACATGCATAATTTATTTATTTATGTGTATATATAGATATATACATATATCTATATATACACGTATAGTTAATATGTAGGAATATGTACCCTAATCCCATCTAAAAGAGCTTTAGCTCTTTTTGCTGCCATGCTACATTAAATCCTATTTATCTTGTAGAGTACCAAAATCCATAGGTATTATTTAAATGAATAATCATCTAGCCAAACTTCTTGCCTAATGTATTTACAAAGTTGATTTTTGGATCCATATAGTACTTTACAATTATCCTTATTAGATTCACTATCACTTTTACCTGTTGATGTCACTTTTTTACATGCTGATTCTATCATTTAATATATCCACTAAGCATTTCAGCTTCATATGATCTTTAAATTTTTCAAGAAAACTTTCTATAGCTTCATATAAGTCACTGGTAGCATGTTTCACTATCTCAGAGTCAAGAATCTGTAACTTGGATGTTTCTCTAGAGCCCCTGCTTTCACTTGCACTCCCACCACCTATGCTTCTTGGATTCAACTCCACTAACATCATACTCCTAGAAAAAATTTCATCACCAAGAAACTCTTTATTTTCAAGATTGCATCAACTTTTGTATGCATGTCACATCAGTGCCTCAGACTCTTTGATTGGAGGGCTGGAGGGCAGAGTCACAAATTCCTCTCAAAGACTACATTTAAAGAGGGATCACAGTCCAGTCATTTTCCACTACTTATAGTGCTTAGATTCAACTACACTATCATCATTCCCACCCCCACATATAATTTTCAACTTCCTTTCATGCGTTTTCTTCCACCATTAGCTTGTAAGCTCTTTGAGGTCAAAGACTTTTCTTTTTTCTTATTTGTATCACCATTACTTAGCACAAGGCCAGACACAGGGTAGGCCTTAATGAATTTGGATTGTATTGCATTGAATTGTTTTGTATCCTATTATATCCTATATTGTATTTTATCGTACTTGCAATCAAATGATTTCATTACCATTCTTTGGGTTTTATCATTCAACTAGTTCCATACTACCTAAATTTACTATCATCCATGCCATATCTCTATTTTATCCCCAAAGATAACAGTAATTTTAAAAAAAATCCTTCCATGTTAGAACTTTCCCTCCCCAATGGAACTGTGATTTCATTGATATACGCTATTTAGTTGAGGAAATTCCTTCTACCAATTCAAATTGGTTCCTTTTCTGGGATTAATGGTTTTTGAGAATTGCCTGGGATATTGAAGAAAGAAGGAAATAATAATTTATTGACTAACTACTATATGTCAGACATTGAGGTAAGTGCTTTATGAATATTATCTAATTTAACCTGTACAACAACCCTGGGAGTTAGGTATACATGTTATTGGAAATGAAATAAAGAGATATGGTAGATGGTTGTAAAGTTATGCCATATAGAACTTGCTGAATGACCAGACCCAAAGTAAGGTTCTTATTCTCCTTTTATAGTTGAGGAAACTGAAACAAAGTTAAGTGATTTGTTCAGAGTCACACAGCCAGGAAGGGTAAGAGGTTAGACTTGAACTCACATCCCCCCTGATTCCAGGTCCAGAACTCTATTAATTGTGTTATATAGTTATTCCACTGAAAGCTTAAATAATTGACCATCATTATTTAGATGGTATTGTCAAAACCAAGACTTGAATCCATATCCGATAACTGCTTCTTATAAAGAACTTTTCTTTGCTGGTATCTTAAACTTAAAAAGGTCTTATGCAATAAGCTAAAAAAAGAAAAAAATCCATTAAAAATCTTTTTTTAATATTCACTCAATAAAAAGAAGTCTTCCCCACCCCCATGGCTATGTCAACTTTAAAAAACAGGACATGTAATGGAAAATGGTGGCCAATTCTTAAGTCTTATGGTGTTTCTTTTTCAGCTCTTTATTATAATTCCAATTAACTGATTATGGTGATGAAAAGAAAAATGGATTTCATCCATGAAACTCATTAAATATATCTTCTTTATTGATGTATCTTACTAAAGGAACATAGGAGGGATTATTTTTTTGCTTCAGGGCACATTTTACACATTATTAATATTAACATACTATATTAAATTACACATTATTTATATTAATACACTGTATTAATAATAGAGCTCAGTTAGCCTTAACATTTATTAGGATAGTGTATCATGAAGATAGCATCTTGTTTCTATGATGGGGAAGTGGGAATTAATAGAAGATATTGATGGACATTTATATTGACTTCCTGCCATGAACATTTTTAACATCTTCCAGAATACTTGTTAAGTCTCAGAAAAATTGATAGATGCATATTGGTCAGGTAACACTTTTGCTAGCAGTATGAGCTCTTCTAAGACACACATACATTTTCTCTCCCAACCCCATCCCTGCCCTTGCACATAAGCAGCTAGGTCACACACCAGATAGAAATCTGAGTTGAAGTCTGGCCTCAGATACTTCCTAACTGAGACTCTGGGCAAGTCATTTTAACCTCTGTCTGCTTCAGTGTCTTCAACTGTAAAATTGAGATAATAATAGCACTTACTCCCAGTATTGTTATGAAGATCAAATGGGATAATATTTGTAAAGCTTTTAAAGAAGTGCTTGGCACATAGCATGTACTTAATGCTTGTTCCTAATTTCCATACCCCTCCCATAAATATCTTTACTTCTAACTTCCATACTTGTATCAAGAGTCAAAAAAAATTAGAGTAGGAAGGACGTTATTATTATTCTCACTATTATTCTTAATAGGGAGAATATTAATAACTAGCATTTATATAACACTTAAGATTTTCAAAGCTCTTTCCACAATCTCCTCTGGACTCACTCTCCTCACTTCCACTTGCACTTATGGGATACATCTCTTAGAGGCTGTTTGACCTCTTCTTTCCTCTGAGTTCAGTCTTGAGATAACCCTGATAGTATTGATTTTCTAACACTATCACTCATGAACTCTTGTCTAGTATGCTTCCCAATATAAATTAACAATCCAATATCTTGCTAATCTCACTCAACCTGTAGGCATCACTTAGGCTTTTGTATAAGATTATATACTGAAAAGGTATAGCAAGGACAGAAGTTGCTAGAGAATCAGCCCAAACTGATGGCACATTCTCCACTCTTGCACAAACCTGGTTCTTGTGGAGACTGGGCTCAAACTTAAATTGATGCATATATGATATTTCCTTCACAGATTGACTGTCCCTTTTCCACATATATAAGGTCACAAGAGTTGACCCAAACTTGAAACTGAAATATACACGTAGGAGACATATGTGTCTAACGGATATTGCCTGGAATTTGAATTCCCTTTCTTCCTTCACAGAGTTGCTAGTAATTTCAACCTCTAAATGGCATACCTGATGGACAAGTTGCTCTCTAGCTTACTGGACATCATTTCTCAACTTGCAGGTAGATTCACCATTGAGCTGGGTGAAGCAAGCTGTTCTTCCTGGCTACCTCCTCAACAGATTGATCTGAAATAGCTACCAGCAGATTCTTTTGTGAATTCTATGACATCTGATGTTTTTTACAAAATTTTGAAGCTCACAAGGTCATAACCTGCTCTGTTCTTTCTCCAGTGACTCATTCACTTATGATCAAGAAAGACTAAACACAAGAGCCAAAAGAAACAGAAGCATCTCACATTCCCCCCAAAATGGCAACTGACTGGGAGATAAGGCCTAAGGCCCTGCATTCAGTCACTGGACCACAACAGTTCTTCCACCTCACTCCAAAGTTAACAGGGAAGAGAGAGTGATCACCTACTTGAAATTTTTAGTATTCACAATTATTCTGGCTAAGCAGCCAGTTACATTTTTTTTTAAAATCACAATGGAACAAGCTGACAGGAAAGAGTCAGCAAGTCACCTGCCTGTTCTCTGAAGAAGGAGAGAAGGGAAAGGGCCTTTCCTTTACAGATGCCTGAAATCAGTTTCTAGGGAGGTTGGGACAAATAGTTCATATTGTGAATTCTCTAAGGACTAAACTATCATTGACCAGTGAACCAATATTACCTCATTTGATTCTCACCACAAACTTGGGAGTTATGTATTGTTGTCATTCCCATTTTTATAAATGTATTTTTAATCACTTATCTCAGTTTTCTCTTCTCACTCTTTATTCCTCCCTACTTTTACTGGCTAAAAATTTCCCCAAGGCAGGCTCCTTGCATTGGAGATGTGTCAGGATCATCCTGACTCAGATTGCTGCACATAATAAACTACAGGGAGTGAAGACTGGCCTTGGATTAGTTTTCATTGCCCTTCACTCCAGACCCTAATACCCTTTTCCCTTCTAACTAATTCTGTGAACTACCCAAATTTTCCATTTCCTCCAGTGGCTATCCATGTCTGTCACATACCCAAGAAGAAATAATAATTCAAGATGAGTACCTGCCTTAGGAGGAGTTGCAGGTGTACCTGCATTTGCACACTTCAGTGAAATGAGTTCATAAAGAGATTGTGCCTGCACAGAAGCTAATTAGCAAAGTCCAATTTATTTCTTACTCTTCATTGGTCAGTCAAGTACATGTTTTGGTTTGTTTTGTTTTTAATATGAGAAAGGATGACATCCCATGTGTATTGTTGTAGTTGTTGCTTTTCATCAGTAATTATTGAAAAGTTGATTTAAATAATTTTCTAAGATAAATGGATGTCTATTGTTCCATTTAATTCTCTCTCCAGCTGAAATGGTTAATCGTTTTCTTTTTTTCAGTTTTCTTATCTAAAAATTGCATTGCTTAGGATGGATCAGAATTGCTACGCACAGCCCAGTCATGCTGTTCACATAGAACCATTGTTGGCCTTCTTTCAGCATAAGATGATGTGATACTTGGGAGAGATTAAACCAAGAAAGAAGTGTTTAGATGGCAAATATTGATCTTTATATAAATTTTTCAAGATCCTTATACTCATGATTGAAGTAAGTGATGCATAGGATCAAATCATCGATATTTTTGTTGTATGCCAACAGTTTTAGATAAAATGCTTAATCTTCCTTGACACCTACTCAGCAGAGCTTCTCTTCTACAAGGGAAAACAAAATGCCAAGATAGCCTAATGTGCTCATTATTACAGAAAGGGAACTTAAAAATAAAATTTTAAAAGAATCAACTTTTGATTGACAAGCAAAAATAATGTTTCAGTAGGTTGATTGTCATGGTGAGTATAGCGATTACTGGTCCTTTCTGTTTTCCTATAGAACATGCAACAGTATTTTGAATATTTGTACAGTGAATGCATATTACTGAACATTGACTAAGGAAGGAATATTAATGAACTAAACTAATATGCAGAAAGAGCATTGAAGTAGACTGAATAAATTCCTGACACCCTTTTCCTCTCCCTAGACTTCTCCTATAATCCATCTAAGATTCAATTTTGGCTCTATATGGAAGAAAATAGCAAGAAAATAAAAATGAGAAAATTCAGATGGGTAAACTGATGACATCACAAAAAAATTATCTATACCTGTCCAAAAGCTGCTGGTTTTATTGTTAAACAAATTTCTCCCCCCCCCATATTCTCTCCTCTCTCTCTTTTTTCCCTCACCTCTCCTCAAATATATATATATATATATATATATATATATATATGCATGCCTTGCTTGGATTTAAATTCCTGTCACTCATGGTCTTTGCCTGAATAATTGAGTTGGCACACTTAAAAAACATAAGATACAATTAATTAAAAATAATTTTACCATTGGAATTTTGCACTATAGTTTAAAAATAATACCAATTATATACTGAAAAGGGGAAAAAAATGAAATGAAATTCTAACTCACCCACAAATCAGTTAGATACTGAAGTCAGGGCTTGCACACCAACAAAATAATTCATTTTCTCTTAACACTTGGTAGCAGGAAATCCTTCTTTGAGTACTTACAGGCTACTATTTAAATAACATCTTTTAACAGTTCTATGGGTGACCTCATTCTGAAAATCAACTGGGGATACTAAGCTGTTGAAACTGCCAATAGCCAGATGTATCCTAATGTATCTACTCAGGTCAGGGAGAGGGAAAGTACATTTAGTGCTGATTGAGTTACAAGTATAGTATATTCACTCCTGATTATGTCAATTATTTTTTATAACAGTATTACTTTTGACCACCAGTGGTTAACAGAAACATAAGAATAAAATATGTCACCCACATTATTTTAAAACACATTAAAGTTTAAAATAATAAAAGCAGCAATGATTTTTCACTATATGATACTATGAATTTTTTAAAATATCCTTGTTTACTTGTGATTTTGCCATCACACAGTACCAAGGATAGGAAGATAGAGCTAATCTGACCAATAAAAGAATGTGGACCTAGGACAAATTATTGCAAATCCTGAATACCCTAAAACCATCATAAAACAAAAAATGAAAGGGGGATGGAGCTGCATTCCCTAGCACTTTAGGAAGTCTGGGAACATCCCAAGACATTAACTATAGGGTTTAAATTTCATCAGAAAATCTACATTTTCCCACGATAAACTGTAGCTAGTTACCTGTGAAGGTGAGGATGAATTGAAAGCAAGATTAATAATCTCATATATTTCAGTGAACTTAAGGCTTTGTTCAAGTTCTCTTCAGAATTTCCTATCTAGAACTTCTGGTCACGTGAGCAAGTAGATGGCAGACTACACATTTTCTCTTATACCTACAATCTCTGAGACATACAAAAAACCAGAAATTATGTCTTAATGATAACTTCATCTCACTGACCACCCCTCCTCCAGCTCCCATGTTATTGGCAGTGAGTTTGCACTACCAGACTCAAGAAAAATGACACAAGGTTAGATCAAAACCAAGCCCTATGCCCCAATTGCCCTACCCTGCAACTCCATAGAGCTGTAACCCATCTCCAGGTTTGGAAGTTTGTTTGGGCCTTGACAACCAGCTTGGCCACAGTCCCTTCAGGAGCAAAAGCCTATAGGTACTTTTATCCCAGAAGCACCATGTAAATGTAAATGGGAGTGTAAATACACAAAAGTAAAGGAAAATCTAGAAGAAAAGAAGCAAAAAAACTCCAAAAAACCTATAAGACAAACAAATAAACAAACAAAAACTACAATAACATTAACAAAAACTATGCTCAGTAGGCAAGCAAAACATGTGGATAATGATGAAAGGATACATAGAGACAACCGAGGGATGATAGGTCTATCAGAACACTACTAAACGAAAAATCCTTAATATCATGATGAGGAAAATAATAGAAGAGAATTGTTCAGAACTTCTGAACATACAAAATGAAATTCCAATTGAAATAATCTGCTGATCACCTCCAGGAAAAAAAAAAACCTCCCAAAGCTTCAAATTCTATGTCACAGGGTATATATTGGATTAGTGGTTCAATTTCAATTCAGAAACAATTTAGTTCAGAACCAAGTTTTACTGAGTCACCAATCTTCATATCAAATTTATTTGATAAGTTTGGTATCTAAGATTAATAAATAACATCTAACATATACAAACATAAAGATAAATATATGTATATATTATATGTGTATATGTAGATGTACACATGAAACTGTATGTATGTATGTGTGTGTGTGTGTGTGTGTGTGTGTGTGTGTGTGTAAAACTAAGAATCATTCCCCAGTAGATAAATGTTCAATGGACACAAACAATTCTCAAAAGAAAAACCGCCAAATATTCCCATCCAATTTTTTTAAAAAATGCTACAAATCACTATGATTAAGAGAAATGTAAATCAAAATAACTCTGAGGTTTCACTTCACCTTAACATTGGCAAAAAAAAAAAATGACCAAAAATTGCAACAGGATATTTTGGAGGAACTGTGGAAAGATAGACAGAACTATATTGCTGGTGAAATTGGAAACTGGTACAACCATTTTGGGAATCAATTTAGAATTATGCAAATAAAATAACTAAGATGTTCATATCCTTTGAACTAGAGACTCGATTACTAGTTTTATTCTTCAAAGAAGCCACTGTTAAGAAAAAAAGTTTCCATATGTTGCACAATATTTATAGCAACACTTTTTATTATAGCTAATAATTGGAAACAAATTAAGTGCTTATCAATTGAGGAATAACTAAACAAATAGGAATGTAATGAAATACTACTGTGTTTATGAAATTATGTGTTGTCACTCCCACCAGATCAGCAAATTTGACAAAATAGTGGAAATAAATGCTGGAGGTTCTGTGGGAAAACTGGCACATTAATACACTGATGGTAGAGTGTGAACTGGTCCAATAATATTGGGAACCATGTTGAAACTATGCCCTACGAGCATTTTAAAATTGTTCATTTTAATATAATGATTCAAAACAATACTAAAAGACTCATGATGGAAAATGCTATCCACATCCAGAGAAAGTGCTACGGAATCTGAATTCAGAGTGAAGTATACTATTTCCACTTTTCTTTTTCCCCCCTTTTTTGTAATTTTTCCCTTTTGTTCTGATTTTTCTTATTTTTTAAATTAATTTATTTTGATTTATCAACAGTCACTTCCATAATTTTTTGAATTTTAAATTTTTCTCCACCTCCTTCCCTACCTCCATCCTCAAGATGGAGTGCAATCTGACATAGGCTATACATATATGTTCCTAGTAAACATATTTTCACATTAGTGATATTGTAAGAATTAGAACTAATAGGAGGAATCACCAGAGAGAGGAAACAAAACATAACAGAAGAAAAAAAAAAACAGCAAATAGTATGCTTCGATCTGCATTCAAACTGCATAGTTCTTTCTTTGGATGTGGATAGCATTTTCTATCGAGGCTTTTGGAGATGTCTTAGATCCTTGTATTGCTGTGAAGGGTTAAGTCTATCAATATTAATCATTGCACAACGTGGCTGTTATTGTGTACAATGTTCTCCTGGTTCTGCTAACTTCCCTCAGCATCAAACCATACAAGTCTTTCCAGGTTTTTCTGAAGTATGCCTGTTCATCATTTCTTATAGCAAAATAGTATTCCATTGTATTCATAGATCACATTCACAGTTATGATTACTATCTGTGTCTTTCTTTCTATCCTTTCCCCCCCAGTTTATGCTTTTTTTCCCTTTCTCCTTTTCCCTCCTCATAAATGTTTTGCTTTGACCACTACCTCCCTCAGTGCCACTTCCTTTCTATTAGCCCTCTCTCTTTTTTTCCCCTTTACCCTGACTACTTCTTCCCTCCCTTAAATCCCTTCTCCCTTTTCTTTCCCCTTTTCCCTCCTACTGCCTTTAAGGCATGTTAGATTTCTATACCTAACTGATTATGTTATTCCCTTCTTGAGCCAAATCTGATAAGAGTAAGGTTCAAACAATGCTCATCTCCCTCCCTTCTTTCCCTCTGCTTTAATGGGATTTTGTGCCTTTTCCTGTGATTTTACCCTTGTCTGCCTCCTCCTTTCCTTTTCTCTCAATATATTTTCTTAGTTAGATCAGATTAATCCACTTACTTGGATTCATTTAATCCACTTGATTAGATTTTTTTCATCATTACATCAAAGTCAATTTATACAGAACCCCTTTAGGTATACCCCTTTAACACGGTGTAATAACAATCCAGTTCTCAAGAGTTACAAGTATCATCTTCCCTTACAGGGATGTAAACAGTTTGCCCTTATTTATAACATGTTGTTTCTTTCTGTCCTGTTTACATTTTTATATCTCTCTTGAGTGTTCCATTTGAAGATCATATTTTCTCTTGTGCACTGGTCGTTTTATCAGGAAGGTATGGAAGCTCCCTATTTCATTGAATATCCATCGCCTCCCCTGAAAGATCATGCACATTTTCTTTGGGTAGTTGGCCTTTGGTTGTAATCCAAGCTCCTTTGCCTTATGGAATATCATATTCCATGCTCTATGGTCTTTTAATATAGAAGCTGCAAGGTCTTGTGTAATCCTGACTGCAGGTCCATGATATTTAAATCATTTCTTTCTGGCTGCTTACAGCATTTTCTCTTTGACTCGGTAATTTTGAAATTTGGCTACTATATTCCTTGGTGTTTTCAATTTGGGATCTCTTTCAGGAGATGATTAGTGGATTCTGTGTAGTGATATTTTACCCTCTGAATCGAGGACCTCAGGGCAGTTTTCCTTTATGATTTCCTGAAAGATACTGTCCAGGCTCTTTTTTTCATCATGATTTTCAGGTAGACCAATCATTTTTAAATTGCCTCTCCTGGATTGATTTTCCAGGTCAGTTGTTTTACCAAATGAGGTATTTTACATTTTCATCTACTTTTTCATTCTTTTATTTTTGTTTGAATGATTCTTGCTCTCTCATAGAGTCATTAGCTTCCATTTGCCAATTCTTTTTTAACAAATTGTTTTCTTCTATCAGATTTTGTATCTCCTTCCCCATTTGGCCATTTGTATTTTTTAGGGACTTGTTTTCTTTAGGGTACTTTTTTTTTCCAGTTGTCCAATTGTAATTTTAAGGACCTGTTTTCCACAGTTAATTTTTGCCCTTCCTTTTCCAAGCTATTGACTCTCTCTTGCATACCTCTCATTTCTTTTCACATTGTTTTTTCTTCTACCTCTCTTACTTGACTTTTAAAAGTCTTCTTGAGCTCTTCCAAGAAGGCTCTTTGGGCTTCAGACCAGCTCATATTCCCTTTTGAGGTTGCAGATGTGGCTTTGTTGACAATGTTGTCCTCTTCAGAATTTCTGCCTTGATCTTTATTGTACCCATAATAAGAATCTATGGTACGTTTCTTTTTGCTCATGCTATTTGCTTATTTCCTGGCTTTTAAAGAGATTGTGCTCTCTTGCTGGGGATCAGAGGGCACTGACCCAAGTTTTTGTGTTGGGAGCCTAGGGCCTGGTAACTGGCTTTGTGTGCTGGGGCCTCCAATGTTGGCAGTTGGAGGCTGTAGGGTCTGGCAGCTTACCTGGTGTTGGGCTGGAATCAGCAACACTGCAACTCTAGGTGTAGGATTGGGTGGTGTGGCTCCTAGAGATTTCCTGCTCACCCTGGCCTTTCCTTTCTTTCACTTTCTTCAGTTCCTTTCAGATGGATGTTGTAGGGTGTTTATCTGCCTAGGGCCCCTTGAAGTGCGGCTTTCCTTAGTTTTGCTGAGGCACTGGGAGAGCTGGTTGCTGTACAATGCCCAGGCTCCTAGTGGTTTCCACTGGTTCACCTGCCTTCAGTTAGGCACTTGGGGGTCCAGGTATTAGTGTTTTCCTGCTCCACCAGCTGGGCTTCAGGATCTCCTCCTGATATGCTGAGGTGGGGCTTTCCACCTGTTTAGTACTGCTGACCTTCCCCCAGGGTAAGAGGGGCCTTTCCTGTTAATCCCTCAAGCTACCTGGGTTACTGGACTGCTATACCCCATCTTTCTTCCGGTTCAGCTGTTCCAGGGTTTTTCCTGGGGTGATATTTTCTGGGCTTTCAGAGGTTAATAAGGGAGGGTAAGAGCAACTCACCTCTTAGTCTGCCATCTTCTGTTCTGATTTTTCTTTCACAACCTGACTAATGTGGAAATATGTTTAACATGACTGTACATTTATAACCTATATCAGAATACTTGCTGTCATGGGGAGGAGTTGGGGGGGGGATTTGTAATTCAAAATCTTATAAAATGAATGTTGAAAACTACATTTACATGAACTTGGAAAAAATAAAATACTATTAAGTATGTATGTGTGTGTGTGTGTGTGTGTGAAAATGTGCACATTTTTTGACTCAACAGTGCTGCTACTAGATTTATCTCCAAAAGAGATCAAAGGAAAAGGACCCATAAATGCAAAAATATTTATAGAACGTCTTTTTGTCATGGCAAAGATTTGAAAACTGAGGGAATGCCCATCCATTGGGGAATGGCTGAACAAGTTATGGTATGTGAATATAATGGGATTCTATTGTGATATAAGAAATGATGAGCAGAGGGATTTCAGAAAAACCTGTAAAGACTTATATGAACTGATTCTGAGTGAAGTGAGCAGAACCAGGAGAACAATTTATATATTATTAATAATAATAAGAGTATTTTAAATATAAATAATTTTTAAAAAACTTAGAAATTTTAATCAACACAATGATGAATCATAATTCTAAAAAAAAAGCATGATGAAATATACTATCTATTGCCACCTAGAGAGCTAATGGACTCAGTCCAGATTGAAGCCTCTTGTGTTATCTTTTTTTAATCTTTTCTCAGATATGGCTACTGAGAAAATTTGTTTTTCTTGACTATACATATTTGTAATAGATTTGGTTTTCTTTGTCTTCTAAAAAGGGTTGAGAAGGGAGAGCTAGAAGGGAGAGAATTCAGAACTAAAACTAGAATTGAATTAAAAAAAGAAATGATATGTGTGATGAATACAGAGAAGCAGGGAAAGACCTTTATGAACTGAAACAGAGTCAAGAAAACAACATTTACAGTAACTGCAACTGAAATCTCAACTAAATGGAAAGACCAATGACAAACCTAAATATCAAAAGTAAGTATAACAAAATATAAAGATCAAGGGGGAACTGAATGAAAAAAGATGAAAAGACCCTCTCAACCTACCACTTTATGGAGTAAGGAGGTCCACAGATGTTACACGTTGTACATATTTTTGGCCCTTTTCACTGTATTGATCAGCTGTGCTATTTTTTTTATCTAAAAAACATCTGTCATATGAGATGGCTTTCAGAGAGAGGAATGGAGGGGAAAATGAGATACTATAGTGATGTAAGAAACAGAAAATATCAATAAGAACTTATTTTAGGGGCAGCTAAATGGTGCAGTGGATAGAGTACTGGTCCTGGAGTCAGGAGGACCTGAGTTCAAATCTGACCTCATATACATGACATTTACTAGCTGTGTGACCCTGGGCAAGTCACTTAACCCCACTGTCTAGTAACAAACAAACAGAGCCAAGAATATAAGAACTTATTTAAAAATCCCCCATTTGTTTTTACACTCAATTCAACAACTCAAATACATTTATTACTTGGTTATTATGTATAAGTCACTATATTAGGCACTGGACAGACAAAGTAGGAGATATTACAGACTTTCTTCTTAAGGATCTTAAAAATTTCTGGAGGTACATGCCACATTAAATCAAAGTTTAAAGAACAGTTACAAATGAGAGCTTTATGCAACATGCTTTCAGAAGCTTATGAAAGAGGCAGATATGATTTACTATTGGGAGGATCAATGAAGACTTCATGAATGATATGGCCAACAGGGTATCCAAGAAAGAGCCATGCCCCACTGCCCACCATGTAGTGCTTTAAAGAATAGTGCAATATAGGGGTCAAATAGATGGTAAGTTTCAGAGGCAGGAAACACATACAGGCCTTCTTGACTTAGAAGCTACCTCTCAATCCACTAGATTGGCTGTGTTAAACTCAATAGAAACTGAGGCACTGATTAGTACATAACTCTCTCAATTACTTTTGGTTATGGTACTACTTTTGACCAACGTTTGTTGACAGAAATATAAGGACAGAGTATATCACCCACATTATTTAAAATAAATTAAAATTTAAATTAAAATAACAATGATTTTTGACTATATGATACAATATATTGTTTCAAAACACACAGATATATACATGTATGTATGTATATATATACATATATATGTGTGTATACATATAAATATCTATGTGTGTCTATATCTCTATCTCTATCTATTTATTTATTTGTTTGATTGTGATTTTGCCATCAGGCAGTGCCAAGGATAGGAAGATAGAGCTACTCTGACACACACACATTTATATGTATATACATATACATATATACACACACATATATACATACACATATACACACATACATATGCATCTATGTATGTATATAATGCATATAATGGTTGCTCCTCAAAAGATTGTGGACTTTGAACAAATTATTGCAAGTTCTGAATACTCTAAAACACTCATAGAGAAAAAAAATGAAAAGGGAATGGAGCTACATTCCCTAGCACTTTAGGAAGTCTGGTAACATCGCAAGGCATTTACCATAGGGTCTCAAATTCATCAGAAAATCTAAATTCGCCGATGATAAACCCTAGGTAGCTCCCTGTGAATGTGAGGATGGATTCAAAGCAAGATTGATAATCTTACATATTTCAGGGGACCTCAGGCTTTGTTCAAGTTCCTTCAAATCTCCTACCTAAGACTTCTGGTCATGTGAGCAACTAGATGGCAGACTACACATTTTCTCTTATACCTACCATATAGAAGAAACATACAGAAAACAGAAATTATATTTTAATGATAACTTCATTTCACTGAGCACCCCTTCTCTGGGTCCCATGCTACTGGAAGTATCTGCCTTCCTTCACAATTTTTTTTTCATTGACCTCCTTGATATCCTTAAACTTTTGTTTTCTCAGATGAATTTTGTTATTTTTCTACCTCTTTAAAATAATTATTTGTAAGTTTGATTGTTATGCCACTTAATAAGTAAATCAACTTAGTTAAAATTATCATTTTAATTATATTGTCTTGGCCTACCTACAAGCAATTGTTATTTCTCCAATTGCTTAGATATGTCTTTATGTGAAAAGTGATTAGTAATTATGTTTGCATATAGTTCCTCAATTTGTCTTGATATGCAGACCCCAAATTATTTTATATTGTCTTCATTGATCCTCTCAACATAAGGTAATATCTCCCTCTTCCATAAGCTTCTCAAAGGATTCAGAAGGGAGAGCTAGAAGGGTGAAAATTCATTAATTTTTGTCAAATGGTGATTCCTTACCCCAAAAGTTTGATCTTTGTACTTATCAAATGCTGGATTACTATGATTATTTACTACTGTGTATTATGTACCTAATCTATTCCACTGATTCACTCCCTATTTTTTAACCAATGCCAGATTGATTTGATGATTACTACTTTGTAACATATTTTGAGGTTTCTTCTCTCATTGCTAAAAAAAACATTTCTAGTACAGTCTTGAACAGCAGTGGTGATAATGGACATCATTCTTTCACCCCAATGTTGTTGGACATACTTATAGCTTATCCCCATTACAAATAATGCTTGCTGATGATTTTAGATAGACGCTATTTACAATTTTATGGAAGATTCCATGTATTCCTATGCTCTGTAGTCTTTTTAATAAGAATGGGTATTGTATTTTGTCAAAAGCTTTTTATGCATCTATTGAGATTATCATATAATTTATGTTATTTTATTGTTGATATGGTCAATTATGCTAATAGTTTTCCTAAAACTGAACCAGCCATGCTCTCCTGGTATCAATTCTACCTGGTCAAAGTGCATTATCATTGTGATATGTTGCAATAATATCTTTGCTAGTATTTCATATAAAATTTTTGCATCTATATTTCTTATAGAAAATGGTCAATAATTTTCTTTCTCTGTTTTGGCTTTTCTGGTTTAGGTATCAGCACCATATTTTATCATGCAAAGAATTTAGTAGTCCTCCTTCTTCACCTATTTTCTCAAATTATTTATATGGTATTAGAATTAATTTTTCTTTAAATGTTTGATAGAATTCACTTGTAAATCCATCTGGCCCTGGAGATTTTTTTCTTATGGAGCTCATTGATGGCTTGGGGTTATTAAAGTATTTTATTTCCTCTTCTTTTAACCTGGGCAATCTACATTTTTGCCCATGTTCACCATTTTCACTTAGACTGTAAGATCTATTCACATTCAGTTGGGTAAAATAGCTTCTAATTATTATTTTAATTTCCTCTATTGGTGGTAAATTCACCCTTTTCATTTTTGATACTGGTAATTTAGTTTCCTTCCTTTTAAAATCTATTTTATTGATTTTTTTTATAAAAACCACCTCATAGTTTTATTTATTAGTTCAATTTTTTTAATTTCAATTTTATTGATCTGTCCTTTGGTTTTCAGAATTTCTAATTTGGCATTTAATTAGGGATTTTAATTTATTCTTTTTCTGGCCTTTTTAGTTGCATGCACAATTCATTGATCTCCTCTTCTCTATTTTATTCATATAAGCATTGAGAGATAGAATACTTCCCCTAAGAACTGCTCTTGCTGTATCCCATAAGTGTTGGTATGTTGTCTCATTATTGCCATTCTCTTGGATGAAGTTAATAATTGATTTGTTGTTTACCCACTCATTCTTTAGGGTTAGATTATTTTTCCAAATAATTTTTAGTCTATCTTTCCATGACTTTTTATTACACGCAATTTTTTATTGAATAATGATCTGAAAAGGATGCATTTAACATTTCTGTGTTGGATTGTGAGGTTTTTATGCCTTAATATATAGCCAATTTTTGTGTCGGTGCCATGTACCACTGAGAAAAAGGTATATTCCTTTCTACATCCATTCAATTATCTCCAAAGGTCTACCATATTTAACTTGTTTTATTTTTGCCATTTTGGTGAAGCAATTGGGGTTAAGTGACTTGCCCAAGGTCACACAGCTAGTAAGTGTCAAATGTCTGAGACCAGATTTGAACTCAGGTCCTCCTGACTCCCAGGCCAGAGCTCTATCCACTGCACCACCTAGATGCCCCCATATTTGACTTTCCTAAAATTCTACTCAACTCCTTAACTTTCTTCTTGTTTATTTTTTGAGGAACAGAGAGGAAAGGAGGGAGGTTGAGGTCCCCCATTAGGTATAGTTTTGCTATCCATTTCTTCCTGTAACTCCCTTGACTTCTCTAAGAATTTGGATGCCATACCACTGGTACATATATATTTAGTAATGATATTGCTTTCTTGTCTATGGTACTTTTAGCAGCATGTAGTTTCCTTCCTTATCTTGTTTAATTAGATCTATGTTTGCTTTTGCTTTTTCTGAGATCAAGATTAGTACCTCTCTTTTTTTTTTTTTACTTCAGCTGAAGCATTAAATATTCTAATCCAGGCTTTTACTTTTACTCTGTGTATATCCTTCTGCTTCGAAAGTGCTTCTTGTAAACAACATATTGTAGGATTATGGTTTTTAATCCACTCAGCTATCTGCTTCCATTTTATGGGAGAGTTCATCCCATTCACATTCACAGTTATGATAATTAAATGTATCTTCCTCTCCATCCTATTTTCCCCCATTTATGCTTTTCTCTCTCCTTTCTCCCTTTTTCTCCTCATTATTTGCTTCTGACCACTGCCTCCTTCAATATGCCCTCCTTCCTATCAGCCCCCTCCAGGTAAGTTAAATTTCTATACCTGAGTGTGATAGTCCCTCTTTGAACCAAATCCAATGACAGTAAGGTTCAAACAGTGCTCATCTCCCTTCTTTCTTTCCCTGTACTGTAATAGGTCTTTGTGCCTCTTCATGTGATGTAATTTACCCTTTTCTGCCTCCTTCTTTCCTCTTCTCCCAGTACAATCTCTATTCACCTCTTAATTAGGTTTTTTTTTATCATTACATCAAAGTCAATTTATACCCACACTCTCAGTCTATGTACACCTCTTCTAAATGTATAATAAAGATACATTTTACGTAAAGATGTAAACAGTTTGCCCTTATTAAATAAAATTTTTTTTTCCTTTCCTGTTTACCTTTTTATGCTTCTCTTGAGTCTTGTATTTTAAAATCAAATTTTCTGTTGATCTCTGATCTTTTCATCAGAAAGTTTTGGAAGTCCCCTATTGCATTGAATATCCATCTACTCCCTTGAAAAATTATGCTTAATTTTGCTGGGTACTTAGTCCTTCGTTGTAATCCAATCTCCTTTGTTTTATGGAATATCATATGCCAAGCCTTCCAATCTTTTAATGTAGAAGCTGCAAGGTCCTGCATAATACTGACTGTGGTGGTTCCACATTATTTAAGTTGCTTCTTTTTTATATGAAGATATTGTATTTTTTATTAATAAATAAGTTTTATGGATAATTTTTTTCCTTTGAAACTTTTCAATGATTTGTGGAAATTCTACATCTATTCATACAAATATTGACTTCCCCATCCCCACCAATTCCTTGTATTTGTCATTTCCTTCCAAATAATATTTTATTACATTCAAATGCAGCATTTTATTTAGCCATCCCACAATCAATGGGCAAATACTCTGTTTCAATTTTTTCAACCATAAAAAGTAAATGCACTTTAATGGGTTTTTTTTGCCTTTTATACTTCACTTATTATTAATTAAATTTTAGTTTTCAATACTCACTTCCACAAGATTTTGAGTTCAAAATTTTCTCTCCTTTTCTGAATAACCCTTTCTCCAATCTGCCCCATCTTCTATTAGCCTGCCTTCTTTTATCCCCTTACTCTTCTATTTTCCTATGGGGAAGGATAGATTTCTATACTCCCTTGCCTATATATCTTATTTCCCAATTGCATATTAAAAACAATGTTTAATATTCTGTTTTTTTTAAACTTTGAGTTCCAAATCCTCTCTCTTCCTCCCTCCCCACCCACCCTCTTTGAGAAAACAAACAATTCAATATAGGTTATACATGTGTAGTCATGCCAAACACTTCCATAACAGTCATGTTGTGAAAGACTATGTTTCTTTCCATCCTATACTTCTCCCTGTTTTTGCCATTCTCTCCTTTGATCCTGTCTTGCTTAAAAGTGTTTGCTTCTGATTAGCCCCTCCCCCAATCTGTCCTCCCTTCTGTCAATCGCCCCTCTCTTATCCTCTGGCCCCTATTTTCCCATAGGTATAGATAGATTTCCATACCCATTTGAGTGTGTATGTTATCTCTTCCTTAAGCCATATCCAAAGAAAGTAAGACTCACTCATTCCCTCTTGCCTCCCCGCTCTTCCCCTCCACTGTAAAAGCTTTTTCTTGCCTCTTTTATGTGGGATAATTTACCCCATTCTATCTCTCCCTCCTGGAGGACATCTGCCTGGAGCTGCATGCTTTCTCCACCATCTTGGCTCCCAGAAGCCAAGAATTATTATTTTCTATGAGCTTTTATACCTCTTCTTCCATTTGGCCAATTCTGTTTCTAAGGGGTTATTTCCTTCAGTAATTTTTGTGCCTCTTTTGCTAAGCTTTCAAATATGTATTCATGATTTTCTTTCCTCGCTCTCATTTTTTTACCTAATTTTTTCTTTATCATTCTTACTCAATTTTGAAAATTAAATTTCTTTTTAGTTTTTCTAGAAATTCTTCTTAGCCTTGTGTCAATTCATTTTTTTTCTTTGAGGCGTTGCTTATAGCTGTTTTGATTGCATTGTCATCTTCTGAGTTTGTGTGTTGATATTCCCTGTCACCATAGTAGCTTTTTATAGTCAGTTTTTCTTTTGTTTGTTTATTTTCTAGTATATTTCTTGACTTTGAATTTATGTTGAGGTTGTGCTCTATTCTTGACATTGGGGTGGAGGGAGGAGCACTGTCCCAAGCTTCAGGCTTTTTCACACTTCTGTTTTCAGAGCTACTTCTAGTGCTTTGGAAGTTTTTGGTTTTTCCAAGGTGATGTGATCTGGGATATGTCTATTCACTGCTTTCTGTGCCTGGCCTCTGGCCCTTACCCAGGAAGGGCCCCTGAACTTGTGGGATTGCAATCAATACTGTCTCTCAATATTCCTGATCCCTTGTTACTGAAACAATATTGTTTCTCAGAGACCTTGCTTCCTCTTTCCTAAAAATGCTCCTAAACACCTTGGAACATTGATCCAGAAGTGGCTACAGCCAATGGAATTGCTGAACATCTTCCAGTCCTGAATCGACTGCTAGCACAAGGATCTCTTGTAACTTCATTCTGAACAATTGCCAGGTCTCTTCACCATCTCTGGGTTGAGAGCTGATGAAGATGCTGCTCCCTCTGTCATCACTTTCTGGTCTAATGTTGCATCCACATGGACTCTAGACCAGCTTCCAACCTCATGCCACAAATCTCTCATTACAACCTCCTAAGTTTTCTTGGACTCTAAGAATGTCTCTCCCTGAACTTTTGTTGTCTCTTCCACTCCAGAATTTGCTTTGAAGTGTAAATTTAAGGTTGTTTGGAGGGGAATGGTGAGTTTGGCTGATTGTTTTCTCTATTCTGCTATCTTGGCTCCAACCCTGGAAGTCCCATATATTTTCTTAATTACATTTTTATTCCTGTTCTTCTGTGAAAGTCTTCATTGTTTATCTAATGTAGCTTACTTTTACCATGATCTTCTCCATTTTCCTCAGCGTGAGATTTATTTTTAATTCATCAGAGACTGTTGTTTTCTATGTCACATTTCCATAAGGCAAAACTGCAAAATTATGATATTAGCAAGATAGGCCTTTGTTTTTATGGACATAATGACATTATTAAAGCAGTTTTTTTTAAATTTCCCACAGTCAATACAGTGCATTGTTTTCATTTTTTTAACTGTTGATACAACTCACTTATTTGTACTTCCTTTCCCACATAATCTATCTATCTATCTATCTATCTATCTATCTATCTATCTATCTATCTATCTATCTATCTATCTATCTATTATCTATCCATCCATCCTTTATGACAAAATTTAGGTTAACCTTCTAAAAGCATGTCATAATCTGGGCAATAAACATTCTTCATCTATTTGACCTTTCCAAACCAAAATTTTTTAATCCTTTTGTTGCACCCTTTGCAATATTCTAGGACTTAATGCAACCATAGCAATGTTATCTGTTAATAGGAAAATCTTGAGGACATTACTATCTATAAAAAAAACCCCTTTCAACTTGGTCTCTGAATCCCCTACATCACAGTGCTCAACATCTTTGACAATCATAAATCTTCCTGCTGTATGCCTTGCCTAATGTTTATGATCAGAGAGAGTATTTTTGAACAGGATTATTTATGTCATGTCATTCATGAATGAGGTATATATATGAATAGGATACCTTGTTGGAAAAGGGTCTTTAGGCTAGCAAAAATTATGAAGAGATGGCCCCTTTCTAAAATCACTTGCAAAAGCTTGCTTGATTCATGCTCATATTCTCCATGCTCCTATTTTGTGCTCAAGTGAAGCAAATTAAACTCTCAGAAAATGTGAGAATTTAAATGCTATGCCAGTTATTAACTTTTTTTAGTCACTTTTTAAAGTCTTAATAAGTCACGATCTTTTTTTTATATGTATATCTTTGGTATCTCATGGGCCTTCAGTTACCTTGCATAGTCTTCTTGGTATTCTCAAAATTGTGTTTTATTCAAAGAGGAATATCATTTATATGTACTTAGTCCAAACAAGCTAAGCATCCTATCTTCATTCTCCTTAGTACCATTTCCATTTCTTTGATAAGGACATTTAGGATGATAATGTTAGGATTCAAGTATGGTGGTCTTTCAAACATTTATTTCAGAATAGAAAAGAGAAGCCTAATAATTTTCAAAACCTTAGAAGTCCAAACTTAGTTGACAGTTTTGGCTCACAAGTACATATAGTTGATTTACCATTACTGATGCTAACAAATATGACAGAACCATTAGTTAAACTTAATTTATTTTTTTAAAGTTTTTTTTTAATTTTTTACAACTAATTAATTTATTTTTAGTTTTCAGTATTCACTTCCATAATCTTTTGAGTTTTACATTTTCTCCCCCTCCTTTCCCAAGGTGGCATGCAATCTGATACAGGCTCTACATATACATTCCTACTAAAAATATTTTCTCATTAGTCATGTGGAACAAAACAAAAGAGAAGAAAAAAAGAGCAAACAGTATGCTTCAATCTACATTCACCCTCTATAGTTCTTTCTCTGGATGTGGATAGAATTTTCCATCATGAGTCTTTTGGAGAGGTCTTAGATCCTAGCATTGCTGAGAAGAGCCATGTCTATCAAAGTCAGTCATCACACAGTGTGGCTGTTACTGTGTACAATGTTCTCCTGGTTCTGCTCACTTCACTTAGCATCAGTTCATGTAAGTTTTTCCAGGTTTTTCTGAAGGCCACTTGCTAATCATTTCTTATAGCACAATAGTATTCCATTACATTCATATACTACAACTTGTTCAGCCATTCCCCAATCGATAGGCATCCCCTCAATTTCCAATTCTTTGACACCACAAAAAGAGCTGCTATAAATTTTTTGTACATGTGGGTCCTCCCATTTTTATGATTTTTTTCAGGATACAGCCCTAGAAGTGCTATTTCTGGGTCAATGGGTATGCACATTTTTATAGCCCTTTGGACATAGTTCCAAATTGTGGAGCCACCATTCTTGATGGTATACCCAGTTTACTGGAGTAGGTTTTACAGATTGTTTTGCCTTGCTTTTCTTCTACTTATTGTCCATTATTTATCCTTAAGTGGCTTTCAGATGACTTTGCTTAGTTGGATTTCTTGCTAAGCTTTATTGAAATTGTTTTAGTACACACTGCTTTTCCTCTGTTTTTTTAAATGATGCTTTCCATCACTTTCCGTCATTTTTATCCTTATTGTTCATCATTGTTACCCTAAGCATCTTACATAATGTCATAAAATTTTGTCAATAGGTTTAAACCTATTACCTGTGAGGGCAACCCCATCCTCTCAGTAACTCAAACTTACAATCTAGGTGTCATGCTTGACTTCTCACTCACTCTTTCATGCTCCACTTCATCCAACCTATTTCCAAATCCTGTCAACTTCATATTCATGATAACTCTCAAATAAACTACCTTGTCTCATCTGACACTGACACCACGCAATGCAGGGTATAAATCATCTTACACCTATACTTTTGCAACATAATTCTGGCGGATCTCCTTGCTTCAATTCTCACTCCAGTCCCTGTTCCACTTAGCTGTCAAAAGTGCAGATCTCTTCATGTTAGCTCTCTTCACCCGAACTATTCAACCTCTACTCAGTAAACCCTAATGATCCCCATTCACCTCCAGAATGCAATATAAAGTCATCTGTCTCCCAACTGCATGCACGTTCACACACTGTTCCCCACACCGTTCCCCACACACAGAATTCTGTCTCTTTTCTTCTCCATCTTCTGCCCTCAATGGCTTCTTAAATAAATTTGCAAATTAAAATTCCACCTTCTACAACAATTCTTTTTTGATCCCCTATAATACTAGTTACTTACCTTTGTTTATTATCTCTAGTTTATCTTGAATTATGAGTGTATAGCTGGTCACGTGTTGTTTCCCAAAGTTTTTGAGCTTAATGACAGCATGGTCTTTTTTGTTTGCTTTCTTTATTGTGTATGTATGTACATGTCTGTGTGTTTTAACTTTCTTTAGATCCATAGCAACTAATACAGTGACTGGTACATTACTATGTACTAAGTGCTTAATAATTGTTGATTGGCTGCATTCCATTTCTCTCTGCCTGGCAAGTAAGATAACTATCTTACCCAAAGTGCCTGAAAGGAACTTTCCAATGAGAGAAGACTTTCCCATATGGCAGAGAGATGTGTTAGTTTGAGAAGACACCAGGAAATTCTTGGCCAAGTATGACACATATCTTACTTGTTTCCTACAGAATTAAGTCATTAATGAGAGAAGGCATTACCACATGGCAGAGGGGGTATTTCAGAGAGAGAAATCATCTGCATCATTGTAGCAAAGTACAGAGTTAGCATCACAGTCAAAGCTAACATGTATACAGTATACAAAGTCAAAGAAAAAAACTAACTTAATTTTTTTAAATAAAAAATATATACATACACAATTACTATAATAACATAAATGGGATGAAGAACAATAGCAATATCAATGGAAATGTACTTACTTCTGCACCACTATAAAAAAACCAATAATTTTATTTCTGGAAAACACTTGAGAAAATAAATTCTTCCTTTTTTTTTTTTACTGATGTGGAGGACTTGAATGTGAAATTGGCATATGGTGTCAGAGTTGTTTGATAAGTTCTTTGGTTTCTGCTAAACTGTATTATTTCTCTTTCTCTTTTCATATTTTGGAATAAATTTTGGCTTTTTTGACATGTTACTTGAGAGGGATACATTGCTAAGGATTTCTTTTAGAATTCTTTTAGAATGCTTTATGGAATCTTCACCAATTTCACTTCAGTTTAAGGAACAAGGAATGGGAGACCCTCCTCCCTTTCTGGTCCCTGGTACAGTGTGATGATCTTGCATATTGATCAACCTACTTGTGAAGTGGATCAAGTAGATTGCATAGCTATGCAGGAATTCACTATTGTTTTAGTTCTTCACCTGTTCCTCATACTTCTGGTAACTCTGGATTCTAATGGATCTCCCAATCTCAATGTTCACTGGGGCATTACAAACTTGGTATATTTTTTTTTCCTTACAAATCACAAAATAGCAGTTGAAATATGTGTTCTTGGATAGATGGAGGAGAGATGGGAGATAAACTTGAAATTGACTCTGTTTAGCAATAGTTGCCATAGAGATATATTGGGAAAAACCCAAGGGAATGACACATCCTTTTGTATATATACTATTATCTGGCTCAGTGTCACTTGAACCATCAGCTCCTACAGATCTGCAGGTAAGGAGAAGATTCATCATCATCACATAGCATCAGTCCTAGTCAATTATGGCAAGAAGTAGCCTTATGAAATTTGCAAACATTTTTATATTGGAAATATGCTGGTAAATAACTGTACATGTTGTGTATAACCCTTGAGGAATGTTAAATATGAGCATGCTTTATGGACTAGACCCTAAGTTGCTAAACTCTCTCCTCATTTATGAAACATTAACTTATATGTATTTATTCACATAAATGTTTTATCCCTGAATATATGCACCAAATTTAGAAATTGTTTTGTTTTTCTACTTGTATATACTGTAGTGGTATATGCAGACCAATTATTACAACTCCTATAGGTTCACAATGCATTTTCAGAGATAGTGTGAGAAAGGCAAATGCTTCAACAATAATTTACAGCTACGCAGGAATATGAAATTATTATCAACCCACTTCAAAACCAGCATTTTTTATGATCCAACCATTTTGGAGAACAATTTGGAACTATGCCCAAAGTGCTACAAAAATGTGCATACCCTTTGATCCAGCAATAGCACTTCTAGGGCTATATCCCAAAGAGATCAAACAAATGGGAAAAGGACCAACGTGTACAAAAACATTCATAGCAGCTCTTTTTGTGGTGGTAAAGAATTGGAAATTGAGAGGATGCCCATCAATTGGGGAATGGCTGAGCAAGTTGTGGTATATGAATGTAATAGCATACTATTGTGCTATAAGAAATGATGAACAGGCTGACTTCAGAAAAACCTGGAAAGACTTATATGGTCTGATGCTGAGTGAAGTGAGCAGAACCAAGAGGACTTTGTACACAATAACAGCCATGTTATGCAATGACTAAGATTGTTAAACTGAACCCTTCTCAGCTTTACGAGGATCTAAGACATCTCCAGAGGTCTTGGGATGGAAAATGCTGTCCACATCCAAAGATAGAACTACGGAATTTGAATCGCTATCACTTATTTTTACCTTCTGTTGAGTTTTGTTTCATCTTTCTGATGGTTCCTCCTATTAGTTTTAATTTTTTACTTACAACTTCACTAATGTGAAAATATGTTTAATGGGTATGTAAATGTAAAGCCTATGTCAGATTGTGTGCCATCTTGGGGAGGGTGGGGGGGAGGAAGGGGGAGAAAAATTTTCAACTCAAAAGCATATGGAAGTGATTGTTGATAAACCAAAATAAATTAATAAAAATAAAAGAAAAGAAAACCTCAAAAACCCCCCAGCATTTTTTTATATTAGATTACCAATATTTAGGGATAAGGGAATGCTAAAATTTTATATATTCTGTGTTGAACAAATCTGAATTTAAACAAATCTGAATGTACTTTTTTTTAAAATTTGGAAACAAACATGAAAACAACATAATTAAAGTAATGGGATAGTTAAAGGAGTGGAGAATGAGAGTGAATCATTGCTAGTATATTATAGGCTTGCACTAATCTCTATTTTGTATTTTTTTTTTCAATAGTAGAGCTTCCTAATTTGACCAGGCTGGAGGTACAGTGGGCACTCATAGGCCCATTCCCACTAATGACTGGCATCAAAATTTTGACTTGTTCTCTTTCCAATATGGGTCAGTTTTTCTCTATTTAGGAAACTTGGTGTCCCCTCCACTCTCAGCATTCCCTATATTGCTGTCAGACTATGTGGATATCTATACAACTTACCCCTGTTACAGCTCAGAATCATGTTCATGTAGCCATATATATTTTTCTTCACTTATTCATACTTATTTCCTTAATTTTATTGAGGGCAGTAACCATGTTTTTTTGTTCTTTAAATTGCAAAAGTTTAGCACTGAGTCTATGGCATAGTAAGTCTTTAATAAATGCTTATTAACTAACTGCTAAAAAAGGATTAAGTTTAGAGGACAGGACAGAGAGCTTGACTCTCCTTTGTGGCACCATGTTTGGCAGATAAATGCTTTTATTCCTCCTTAAAAATTTCTTGAACATTTCCAAATATTTCAATGTTGAGCCACAAATTCTCACCTGTTACATGATGATTACATGGGTGAACTGCACAGCTAAGCTAAACCTCAGCTAAATTGTCAAGTAATGGTCATGGTGATAATATAAAGTGGCAAATACTACAATTCAAAATAAAAGAAGTGGGCCATTTCCACAACATTATGTGACATCTTTAAAAGACTAGAAATAAATAAAAGACTTAAAAACCTTATGCATGCAAATAGTTCCAAGGATTTACCCTTTGTTTTTGACAGTTTCAGGAAAATATCCAATTCTGGATAGATCTAGAGACAGCAGTAGTCTTTTATCTTTCAAACAGTGAAGTACAGAGTCATAATGACTTTGCCCTGTTATGTGAACAGATGCATTTGAACTTCATGATTTATTTTTTTATACTCCATCAACTTAAGATATGTCTATACAGGTAAATATTTTAAATAGTATTATAGGTTCTCTTTCCAATTAATTCAAGCTTATTAGCAATGCTAGTACAGAATGATATATACAGAATACCTTCGTATCTTTCTGTTAGATAAAAAAGGAAATTTTTATATGAAACACTATCAAAATACTGAATCATTTTTCATAGTTTTAAGGAAATGCTGGATGACAAACCACTTAATTCTCACACTAGAAATAACATATGGATGAATATCTATGTTTATGTTCACTACTAGTTATTTTATAATTTTAGTTAATGTAGTTACATATAGCACATAATGTAGTTACATGGACCACTCCCTCAATGGAAAAATGTTTCTAAAAACATATCATATACCCTTCCTTATTTATCTGCTTTTCCATCTTTGTAAAGAATGCGTAGCACAAATTAATGTTTTATATACATATATATATATATACACACACACATATATACACACACACTTCATATACATATGCATAAACATGATAGGTGTACATATCTGTGTGTATATGAATGTATATGTGGTACAGCAATATTGCTGTATTTCCATGTTATAAATTGCAAGATATGATTAAAAGAAATGAGAGATTATAAATATTTCCAATAAGCAAGAGTAGAACCTGCTTTCCTATATCCTACTTGTGATCAGAGCAATAGAAACAATGTGAGAATAAAAGAACTTACCCAAACAGAGCTGGAGCCTGAGTTATCATCTTAGCTGATTGTAGTCACTAAGTATTAGGTTGAAATACTTAAAAAAAATACTCAGTTCTATGGGACAATATTCAAAACACTAAAAAAAATCCCAAAGGTTGGCCTATTTGTAGGAAACTCAGATGCCAAGATGTAGGCTGGAAATAAAGCAGAAACAGCATGCTCACACCCTGGTGAGAATTTGCTTTCTCTAAAAGCCTTCTGCCACCAAAAAGAAGTATTAATATAAGTGGGACACTAGAGAAAAGAAAATGGGAAATGCTATTTAAGGCAATTCTAGTTATCCTTAAGAATTAGTTATGGTCTACTAAAACCAAAAGCAAATAATTATGACAATGAGTTGCATAATTCTCATTTTATTTTTGCTTATTTTTTACTTTGACAATATTTTTAAATAGTTTTGGGGAAAGTCAACAATCTTCAAGTATTCATGTACTGGTCTTGACACATTGTGAGCAAATAAAGTTATTTAGTAATACTATTTTATTTGTATTTTCAGTCTTTCTAGTCAGTCACCTCAAGTTTAAATTTCTTTGAGTAATTTGAGAATACTGATTTTAATTAACCATTAGGCAAGTCTAGGTGTTTTTCATAGCTCATACTCATTAAGAGAATTACTCTATTATTAAAAACTGCAGACAAAATGCTATTTTCTTCCTCCTTTTCTTTTTTTATGCTATTATCTTAATATTATAGTTCTATGAGAAGTTTCAAGTAGCCAAATATTATCTTGTATTAGTTACCCTAACATGTCAGTTTAACTATTAAAATCAAGGGAAGATAGAATAAAATGAAAGGTTATCTGGGACAATTACTGTATCCTTAGACTTTGATTTAAAAGAACTATATTATAACCTTGCTTTAGATAGTTATAGGCAAGTCACAGCTTCTTTTTCTCTCAGTGTCTTCAGCCTTAAAACATGGCTGAATTGGAGTACACATCTCACATCTCTTAAAGCTCCAAATTTAGGAGCATATACTTCTGTGAAACAAAACTCAAAATACAGGATGGATCTGGACTGAAGATGAATGTTAGGCTAAAGAACTGGGATCATATTAAGAAGGCAACAGGGAGGCATTGAATGTTTTGAGTAGGTCTGTGCAGAAGGAAATTTGATCTGGAATTATGGAGAAGTAACTGAATGGTGGAAATATGGAGATCGAAAGACTACTTAAAAGAATATTATAACAACTTGTTTAGAAGTTAGTGATATGAGGCATTTATGGAAATATTATTTAGAGTCAAGAGGATTTTTGTAAATTAGTATTAGAACTGATAAACTTCTTCCTCATCTTTTTAGGTCTGACAACAGTCTATTCAAGAGTTGAAGGATATTATATATGCTTTCAGAGTGATCTGAGACCTTGTGATTCTGTCTCCAGGGAGAAAGCTGGTAAATACAGTACCTGATCAGATACTTGTTGAGTTCATAACCATGGATAGCTCCTAACTTCTATCACATGGATATTACAGTGTTAATGGATTTTGAGAGCTGGAAGGGATTTTACTAAATCAGCAATGTTAAGTTGTACCTCCAACTTCTCTTACTATCCTCTTCCAGAATTGATAATACAGGGATGCCTTAGTGAGAAGTTTAATGGAGACTACAGAGTAGAGCGCAGCTGAAATAGTGAGGGTATGCACTTTCATATTAAATTGATTAATAGGCTAAATACCTCACATTTCTTAAGTAAAAAGTGTCTAAATGTTGGAATCCAAGGAAATGTGGGCCAGAGTCAAGATGTTATGGTGGACCATAAGAGCGTGTCATTTTTGGCTACCCCTGTAGTATTCTGGGTATGGCACAAATGCTTAATACAATAATACTGTCAGCTTTAATTTTTGATTTTATTACATTTGTGGGTATAAGCCAGATTCATAATTTTATAATACATTAACTCTAGTATAAGAGCAGAATATATAATTGGATTATTCAAAATATAGAAATGACATTTGTATCTTATTTCCACACTTGCAAAATTCTTTATCTCACTTTAAAAAAAATCACATTATTTTTGTCATGCTGTTTTACATTCTTTGTCTGATGTTTTATTTATATTTATACTTATCTTGGAATATAACAAAATGCATAATAAAGGCTCCAGTTGGCAATAAATAAACTGTGGGGCTGCTTATTTTGTAGGAGTTGTTTCTTAAGAAATGAATCAGAAACCTTGAGTTTTAAACCTTACCCTTATTTGGCTGTAGGGGACTAAAACACTACAACATTACACTGTGAATAAAAGAAGACCTGACTTTAGTGCTCTGGAGGTCTAGAAAAATATTTCTTTTCTTTTTTCCCCCTTGAAAGTAAGTACTCAATTTGCAAGTTAAAGTACTAAATATATGCTTGATGCATTTTAGAAGCAAATATACCTGACATATAGATTATTAGTGCCTTCTTCTAAAAAGACCAGAGAAAAGAAATGGGCAGAATAGCCCTCCATCTGTATGCAAGCACTCTGAATATAAATGATGAACTTCCCCAATGGTAGCTGTATTCAGGCCTTCTTTTCTTCCTGATAGCTGGTATTTTCTAGTCATGTCTAATTCGAATAGGAAGGGAGAAGGCCCACCTAAAACTGTCTCCTTTGCACAGAGTTTGGTCTAGAATCAAAACAATGGGTACTATTTTTCAATCAATTAATATAATTTACAATTATCACTCTTCCCTTCCACATTTCAGCCATGAGCAAGTGATGGTGATTAGTGTTGACTTCTTTACCACATCTAACTCTTCTACACACTTAGCAGTTTGAATTCATATACTCTTTTGGGAGCTGCTATGCTAAGTGGATTCCTTCCCATGAGTTAACCCAAAGACAACTTTAAGTAAAGTAACTTGAAAGCTTTTATGTTTGGGGCATTAAAAAACACACAGAAAGGTTCAAACAGTTTCATTGGGTTTCATTGAAATAGGAGGTATTGTATTACAGAATTATAAGGCTACATTTGAAAAAGAAGCAATATAAAGGATGTGTACACCCTGGTAAAATCTGGAAATTACATCCCTGTGTCATAGAAGTTTTCAGCCTTCATAGTAAAACATGCACCTTAACTTAGCACAAAATATGTACCAGTATGTCACATAAATCACTGACCTTCAAAATATATGCATTTATTAAAAAAAAAAAACAACATAAAGGTATTCATAATTATCAACTCCCTCTCACTTTCCATGCTGAACATTTGACCATAAGCACCTCACTACCTTGTGAATTCATAATTTTTGTCCCCTCACCCATTTAGAAGTGAAGTTTAAACTACTACCTCTTACCCTTTTTGTTTATTCTCTAAAAATTCATGAGCCATTTCATGGTGGGATAGTTTGCCACATGGAAGAGAAAGTGGTAAGTGGAGGGAGAAATTTGGTTTAGCTATTCTTAAGAGAGTGACATCAACAGTTAAAGAGCAGAGTAAACCAAAGCATTTTCTATCTCAAAAACATATTCTGATTGTGCCATTTCAGGTGCCATGATAGAATTTAGAATGTCTAGTAAATTTTTGGGCAGGTAGCTTTCTGATAACTGACCTTGATAGTAATGTTTTAAATATCTTATGTGCATTATCTTATTTGATATTCACAAAAATACTTTAAGTATGTGTTTTATTCAGGGGGCTAGTGCAGATCATTGATTCCTTCATTGCTTCTGGGAATTCATTATGGGAATTTACTACACTGTTATAAGTCATAATCCATAAATTATTAAGTCTTAAAGATTTTCCTGAGATATCGAGAAGTTAAGTGACTTTCATAAGTTCTACCGACTAGTATGTTAAGAGGCAAGCTGTTTTCAACTCAGACATTCCTACTATTTGGACCCATATTTATATTTGCATGCTTCCTATAGGAGGCAGATGTTACAGATATTATTTTCCCTATTGTAAAGAGAAGAAAACTGAAATTCAGGAAGTCTGTGATTCTTTCAGAATCAGATAGAAAGAGATGGAGGTGGAATTCAAACTGTTGTCTCTCCCTATTCCAAACCTATTGTCCTAGGTAGATGAAATGAAGAACATAGAGAAAATTAGGAGAAAAATAGAACTAGAACTAGGGTTTCCTGACTCCTAAACTCATGCCTCACTTCTAAACTCATGTTCTCATTGTATTATGATGTTGTTTATCTATACCAAATACAAATAATGGCTTTCTATTTATACACAAATAGAAACATACTTGACTGCATAATGGTTTGTGATTTATTCTTCTATATTTTCTTACATTTTATTAGGACTTAAAGAGAGGCAGGTAGGTCATCATTAGTTTTAATGGCAGAGGGAGAACATCCCAGATATGGGGTATAGCCACAGAAATTTCTGAGAGCTGAGAGATGAGTGTCTTGTTCATGGAAGAGCCAGGAGGTCAGTGACACTGGATTAAAGAACACGTGTTAGAGAGTAAGCTGTAAAAAGACTAAAAATGTAGCTAGGTTGTAAAGACTTTGAATGTGACACAGAACATTATGCATTTCATCCTGGAGGCAAAAGGAAGCCTCTGGAGTTTGTTGAATATGTGGGATGGCATGATAGGGCTAACATTTTAGGAAAATACCTTTAGTGACTGAATGGAGAATAAATTGGTGTGGATATAAAGTGACTTTGATGGAATAATGATAACCCTCAAAAAAAAACCCCACAAAAGTAAAAGGTTGAGAAAGAAAATTTCACTGGAAGAAGAAACGAGATTGAATGGAATAAATTATCACACAAAAAAGAAGCATGGAGGAGACTCTAAGGAAGGGCATGATGGGGGTGTGTGTCAGGCAAAACTTACAACTTACTCTCATCAAAATTAGTTTAAAGAGGGAATAACACATGCTCACTTAGATATAGAAATCTATCTTACCCTATAAGGAAGTAAAAAAGGGATGGGAATAATAGAAGGGAGAGACAATAGTAGGGTATATTGGGGGACAGAGTGATGAGAAGTAAAACACTTGTGAAGAGTGAAAGGTTGGGAAAGTAAGAGAGAGAAGGGGGATAAACAAATGAAAAATAACATAGAGGGAAATACGCAGTTATCATAACTATAACTGTGAATGAGATTAAAACACCCATAAAATAGAAGATACCAGGATGGATTGTAAACCGGAATCCTACAGTAAATTGTTTACAAGAAACCTGTTTAAAGCAGAGAGATACATACAGGGTAAAGGCAAGGGGCTGCAGCAGAATTTGTTATGCTCCAGATGAAGCAAAGAAAGCAGGGGTAGTAATCATGATCTCAGACAAAGCAAAAGTAAAAAAAAAAGATCTAATTAAAACAGATAAGGAATGAAACTATATCTTAGAGAAAGGTACCATAGACAATGTAGTCATATCAATACTAAGCATATATGCACCAAATGGTATAGTATATAATTTTTGAAGTTGAATGAGTTATAGGAGGAAATAGATTATACACACACACACACACACACACACACACACACACACATATATAATGTATACACATATATATATACACAGAGAGATGATAGTATATGTAGATTTTACATATATATGTATATATATATATATATATATATATATATAGAGAGAGAGAGAGAGAGAGAGAGAGAGAGAGAGAGAGACACACACACACACACACACACACAAATAAATATTCCCCTTTAAGGATTAGATGAATATAACAAAAAAAAAGAATTTAAGGAGTTGAATAAAATTATGGAAAAGCTAGTTATAGTAGATCTCTGGAGAAAACTGAATGGGAGTAGAAAGGAATACATATTTTACTCAGCAGTATATGGCACCAACACAAAAACTGACAATGTATTAGGACATTAAAAAGTCACAACCAAATGCTGAAGAGCAGAAATAGTGAATGCAATCTTTTCAGATCTTCATGAAATAAAAAATTACATTCTGTAATGGAGAATGGAAAGAGAAATTAAAAATTAATTGGAAATTAAATAATCTAATCCTTTAAAAGCAGGTCAAAGAAAAAATCATAGAAATGATCAATAATTTCATTAAAGAAAATTATAACAATAAGACAAAATATCAACACTTATGAGATAAAGCCAAAGCAGTACTTAGGGGAAACACACACCCACGGGTGCACACACACACACACACACACACACACACACACACACACACAAATTGCCTACCTCAATAAAATAGAGAAGCAGCAGATCTTTGTGTTGAGGGCCAGACCTGAAGAGTCTAATATGAGATAAGGAATTTAGGTTAGAGCTTGACTCTTTCCTTTTCTTACCTGTAAGGGCTTAATTATTCAGAATATTTGGCTCACCAATGAGAGGTGTTAGAATACTCTGACCTATCCTTAAACCTTGATAGCAAGCAGGTGTGTCTAATTAAAGTAACACCTTAGGGCTGGGATTAGTCAGGAACGCCTGGGGGGTGATTGTTAGCTTTCACTATTTAAACTGGACCCTCAGAATAATAAACAGCTCAGTCTTTCACTGACTTGCCTGGCCTATGTCTCTTCATTTCACACTCCTCCATTTGATGTAATACTTAGTCGTGGGCAACACACTGAATTTAGCATGCAACTTAAAAAGACAGAAAAAGAACAAATTAAAAATCCCCAATTGAACACCAAATTGAAATCCTGAAAATCAAAGGAGAGGTTGATAAAATTGAAAGTAAGAAAATCATTGAACTAATAAATAAAACTAGAAGCTAATTTTATGAAAAATAAACAATAAAATAGATAAGTCATTGGTTCATTTGATTAAAAAATGAAAAGAAAACCAAATTTTACTATGTCAAAAATGAATGGGGTGAATTCATAACTAATGAAGAGGAAATTAAGACAACTTAGTAGCTATTTTGTTCAATTATATGCCAATAAATTTGACAATCTAAATGAAATGGATATATATCTACAAAATATAAATTACCCAGATTAAAAGAAGAAATGAAATACTTAAATAATCCCATCTTAGAAAAAGAAATTGCACAGTGAATTCCTAATAAAAAAATCCCTAGAACTAAATGGATTCACAAACAAATTCTACCAAACATTTAAAGAACAATTAATGCCAATACTGTATAAACTAATTGGAAAAATAGGTAAAGTAGTCCTACCAAATTCCTTTTATGACACAATTATGATGCTCATACCTAAACCAAAGAGAACCAAAACAGAGAAAGAATATTCTAGACCAATTTTCCTAGTTAATATTGATGCAAAAATAACAAAGAGCAAAGAAAATACAGCAGTATATTACAAGGATCACACACAATGACCAAGCAGAATTTAGGACTGGTTGAATATTAGGAAAACTATCAGCATAATTGACCATATCAATAACAAAATCATATGATTATCTCAATAGATGTAAAAAAAAGTATTTACAAAATACAGCAGTAATTCCTATTAAAAACACTAGAGAGGATAATAATAAATGGAGCTCATCTTAAAATGGTAATTAATATTTATCTAACATCATCAGCAAGCATTTTTTTCACGGAGATAAGCTAGAAGCCTTGCCAAAATAATCAGGAATGAAGCGAGGATGACGCTTATCATGTCTATCATATAATATTGTACTAGAAATGTTAGTTATAGCAATAAAAGAAGAGAAAAGAAAATAAAGGGATTAAAATAGGAAATGAAGAAACAAAACTATCATTCTTTTCAGATGATATGTTATACCGAGAAAATCCTAGAGAATCAATGAAAAAAACTACTTGAAAAGATTTTCAACTGTAGCAAAGTTGCAGGATGCAAAATAAATCTATATAACTCATCAGAATTTCTATATATAACCAACAAAGCACAACAGCAAGAGATACAAAGAAAAAATTCCATTTAAAATAACTGTGAATGATACAAAATACTTGTAAGTCTACTTCCATGACAAATCCAGGAACTATATGTACACAACTATAAAACACTTTGCACAGAAATAGTTAGATTTAAACAACTGGAAAAATATTAATTGCTTACAGGTAGGCTTAACCAATATAATACAAAATGACAATTTTACTCAATTTAATCTGTTTATTCAGTACTGTAGCAATCAAAGTACTAAAAAAATTGCTCAATAGAACTAGAAAAAAAGAATAACAAAATTTATCCAGAAGAATAAAAGCTTAAGGATATCAAGGGAATCGATGAAAAAATGCAAAAGAAGGTGGTCTAGACATACCAGATCTCAAAGTGCATTATAAAATGGTAACTATCAAAACAACCTGATATTGGCTAAGAAATAGAGTGGTGGATCAGTGGAACCAAATAGGTACAAATTACATTCTAGTAAATGACACGATAATCTCATATATGATAAAACCTAAGATCCAAGGTTTTGGAACAAAAACTTGAAACATACTGCTAGGAAAAAAATTAGATATAGATGAATACATAACACTATATAGCAAGCTAAGGTCAAAATGGGTACATGATTTACACATAAAGGCTGATATTATAAGGAAATTAAGAAAACATGAAATAGTTTAACTGTCAGATTTATGCATAAGGGAAGAATTTAGAACCAAAGAAGATACAGGGAGCACTACAAATTGTAACAGATAATTTTGATTATATAAAATTAAAAGTTTTTACACAAACAAAAGCAATGCAACCAAAATTATTTTTTCCCTAATAGCATTTTTTCAAATTACATGTAAAGATAGTTTTCAACACTCATTTTTGCGAAATTTTTAGTTCAAATTTTTCCTCTCCTTCCTTTTCCTCCATCCTCCCCAAGAAAGCAAGAAATCTGAAACAGATTGTACGTGTACAATCACGTTAAACATATTTCAACATGAGTCATGTTGTGAAAGAAGAAGCAGAACAACAGGAAAAAAAAAACAAGAAAGAAAAAGCAAGAAACCAAAAAAAAGTGAAAATATTATCATGCTTTGATCTGCATTAAGATCCCATAGTTCTTACTCTGCATATGTTTATTATTTTCCATCATGAGTCTTTTGAAATTGTTCTGGGTCATTGTATTGCTGAGAACAGTTAAATCTATCATAGTTAATCATCACACAGTGTTGCCATTGCTATGCACAGTGTCTGGTTTTGTTCACTTCAGGCAGCAGCAGTTCATGTTAGTCTTTCTAGTTTTTTTTTTTTCTGAAACCTGCCTGCTCGTCATTTCTCATGTAACAATTATATTCCATCACTTTCATCTACCACAACTTGTCCAGCCATTCCCCAGCTGTTAGGCATCCCATCAATTTCTACTTTTATGCCACTTCAAAAAGAACTGCTATGAATATTTTGTATATGTGAGTCTTTTCCCTTTTTTATGATCTTCTTGGGATACAGACCTAATAGTGGTGTTGCTGGATCAAAGGGAATGCGGAGTTTGGTTACAATTTGGACATAGTTCCAAATTGCTCTCTAGAATGGTTGGATCAGTTCTCAACTCTACCAGCAGTAGTGTTTCAATTTTCCCACATCTTCTCCAACATTTATCATTTTCCTTTCCTACCATATTAGCCAACTTGATAGGTATGAGGTAGTACCTCAGAGTTGTTTTAATTGGCATTTTTCTAATCAATAGTTATTTAGAGCATTTTTATATGACTATAGAAATCTTTAATTTCTTCATCTGAAAACTATTCATATTATTTGACCACTTAAGAATTGGGGAATAACTTGTATTCTTATAAATTTGATTCAGTTCTCTACATATTTGAAAAATGAGGCCTTTATCAGAAACACTGGCTTTTTAATTTGTTGTAACCAAAATTATTGATTTTAATTTATTATAATCAAAAATATCCATTTTGCATTTCTAATGTTCTCTATCTCTTATTTGATCATGAATTCCTCCCTTACCCATAGACCTGACAAGTAAACTATTCCTTGATGTCCTAATTTGTTTAGGATTCCTTGTGTTTAAAGTATGTACCCATTTAGACATTAGCTTGGTATATGATGTGAGAGTTTTGTCTGTGCCTAATTTCTCCCATACTATTTTTAATCTCTCCATTGATTTTGAGAAATTCTATTTGGAGATTTTCAATTTGTTTTTTTCCAGCTTTCCTAGTTAGATAACCAATTCATCAATCTCCTGTTTCTCTATTTTGTCCCTGTAAGCATTTAGAGACATAAAATTTCCCCTAAGAACTGCTTTTGTTTTTTTTAATATAAATTTATTTATTTTTAATTTTCAATATTTACTTCCACAAAATTTTGAGTTCCACATTTTCACCACATCTCACCCCTCCCCAACCCAAGATGGCTTGCATTCTGACTATCCCTTCCCCTAGTCTGTCCTCTCTTCTGTCTCTCCCCTCTTCTCTTATCCCCTTCCCTTTCTATTTTCCTGTAGGACAGGATAGACTTCTGTACCCCATTTCCTGTATTTCTTATTTCCCAGTAGCATGTGAAAATATTTTTTTGAACATGTTTTTAAAACTTTATGTTTCAAATTTTCTGCCTTCCTCCCTCCCCACCTACCCTCATTGAAAAGACAAGAAACTCAATATAGGTTATACATATTCAGTTATGCAACACACTTTCATAGTAGACATGTTGTGAAAAACTAACTCTATTTCCCTTAATCCTATCCTGCCCCCCCATTCATTCTATTCTCTCTTTTGACCCTGCCCCTCCTCAGAAGTGTTTACTTCTGATTACCCCCTTTACCAGTCTGCCCTCCTCTCTATCAACCCCCCTGCTCTCCTGTCCCCTTCTCCCCCTATTTTCCTGTAGGGTAAGACAGATTTCCATACCCAATTAAATGTGTATGTTATTCCCTCCTTAATTCAAATCCTATGAGAATAAGATTCACTCATTGCCTCTCACCTTCCCCTGTTTCCCCCTCCACTGTAAGAGACTTTTCTGTTTTTTTTGTGAGATAATTTACCCCATTCTACCTCTCCATTTCTTCTTCTCTGAGTATAATCCTCTCTCATCCCTTAATTTTATTCTCCAGATAAGAAACCTTAATCTTCAACTCACCCTATGCCCTCTATCAATCTATCTATCTATCTATCTATCTATCTATCTATCTATCCATACATACATATAATTTTTTCCCTCCAACTACCCTAATACTGACAAAGGTCTCATGAGTTATAAATACCATCTTTCCATGCAGGAATATAAACAGTTCAACCTTAATAAGTCTCTTATTACTTCTCTTTCCTGTTTGCCTCTTTATATTGCACTTGAGTCGTATATGTGTAAGTCAAATTTTCTATTCAGCTCTGTTTTTTTTAATCAAGAATGCTTGAAAGTCCTCTATTTCATTGAATAACAATTTTTTCTCCTGAAGGATTATACTAAGTTTTGCTGGGTAGGTGATTCTTGGTTGTAATCCTATCTCCTTTGCCCTCCGGAATATTATATTGCATGCCCTTTAATGTAGAAGTGTCCTTTAATGCAGAAGCTGCTAAATCTTGTGTTATCCTGATTGTGTTTCCACAGTACTTGAATTGTTTCCTTCTGGCAGCTTGTAATATTTTCTCCTTGACCTGGGAACTCTGGAATTTGGCTATAATATTCCTAGGAGTTTTCCTTTGGGGATGTCTTTCAGGAGGAGATCGGTGGATTCTTTCCCATTTCTATTTTGCCATCTGGTTCTAATATATCAGCACAGTTTTCCTTGATAATTTCTTGAGAGATGATGTCTAGGCTCTTTTTTTTGATCATGGCTTTCAGATGGTCCAATAATTTTTAAATTCTCTCTCCTGGATCTATTTTCCAGATCAGTTGTTTTTGCAATGAGATATTTCTCATTGTTTTCTAATTTTTCATTCTTTTGGATTTGTTTTACAGTGTCTTGATTTCTCATAAAGTCACTAGCTTCCAATTGTGCTATTCTAAGTTTTAAGGAGGTATTTTCTTCAGTAAGCTTTGGGACTTCCTTTTCCATTTGGCCAATTTTTCTTTTTAGGACATTCTTCTCCTCATTAGCTTTTTGGACCTCTTTTGCCATTTGTGTTAGGCTATTTTTTAAGGTGTTATTTTCTTCAGTATTTTTTTTTGGGTCTCCTTTAGCAAGCTGTTGACTTGTTTTTTGTGATTTTCTTGCATCACTCTCAGTTTTTCCTCTACTTCCCTTACTTGCTTCTCAAAATCCCTTTTGAGCTCTTCCAAGTCCTGGGACTGATTCATATTTTTCTTGGAGGCTTTGGATGTAAGAGCTTTGACTTTGCTGTCTTCTTCTGGTTGTATATTTTGATCTTTTTTACCAAAGTAACATAACATAGTCTGACTCTTTTTGCACTGCTTGCTCATGATCCCGACCAACTACTTGAGTTTTAAAGTTTTTGTTAAGTTAAGCATCTGCTTCCAATGTGGAGAATGTACTGTCCCAAGCTTTGGGGTTTTGTACAGCTGTTTTCAGAGATACTTCTAGGGACCTGTAAATTTTTAGTTCTTGCAAGGTGCTATGATAAGGGGCAAGGTGTTTACTCCTTTCCTGGCCTGTGACCACAAGTACTCCTTTCTGTCCTGTAACTGTGAGGACGGTTTCCTCCCCACAGCCACTACAAGCTCTACCATGCCAGCACTCCTTCTTGTCCCAGGACCACTGCCCAGAACTGTGACCCAGATCCAAGCATGGACAAAGCAAGAGATTCCTGCCTCAGCACTGGCAAAGAGATCCCTGCAATCCCTCTCTGATCAGCCACTGGATTCCCCCTCAGTCTATGGGCTGGAAGCTCAGGAGGTAGCTTCCCTCCCCCCCCAGGGTCTCGCTCTTTGTGAATAGAGCTGAGACCCTGCATTCCTTTCATAGCACCCCAGAAACAGACTTTTCCCACTGACCTTCTAAGTTGTCTTTGGCATGTGTGAATTGAAGAGTCTGGAAACCACCACAGCTGCCCATGATTCAGTCCTCTGAGACCTGCTCCAGGTTTGCTGAGGCCTGTGCAACCATGCCGTGCTGCGCTGCTCTCCCAGCCCAGCATGATATGCCTTTCTGATCAAACATCCAGGTTGTCTTAGGCTGGAAATTTGTTTCACTCTGTCTTTTTGTGGGTTCTGCTGCTTTAGAATTTGTTTAGAGCCATTTTTTATGAGTATTTGGAGGCATTTGGGGGAGAGCTCAAGCAAGTCACTGCTTTCACTCTGCCATCTAGGCTCTGCCTCCAAGAGCTGCTTTTGTTGCATATGGTAAGTTTTGTCATGTTGTCTCATTATTGTCATTCTCTTTGATTACCTATTGTTTGTATGATTCATTCTTCAGGAGTAGATTATTTAGTTTCCAATTAGTTTTCAGCCTGTAGTTCCTTGTCCCTTTATTATATATAATTTTTTTGCATCATGTTCTGAAGGGGATGCATTTAATATTTCTACCTTTCTGAAATTGATTGTGAGTGTTATTTTGCCTTATTATAAGGTCAATTTTTGCATAGGTGCTATGTACCACTAAGAAAAAGGCATATTCTTTTCTCTCTCCATTCAGTTTTCTACAGAGGTATATTATATTTTCTAAAATTCTATTCATCTCCTTAAGTTTTTTCTTATTAAGTTTTGGATTTATCAAGTTCTGAGAAGGGACAGTTGAGATCCCCCACTAGTATAATTTTATTGTCTATTTCTTCCTTTAATTCATGTAACTTCTACTCTTAAGTATTTGATGGTATAAAACTTGGTGCATATATATTTAGTATTACTATTACTTTATTGTCTCTGGTACCTTTTAGCAAGATGTAGTTTCCTTTTTAATTAAATTTGTTTTTGCTTTTGCTTTATCTAAGATCAAGATTTCTACCCCTGATCTTTTTTTCTTAAAATCAGCTGAAGCATAATATAGTCTGTTCCAGCCTCTTACCTTCATGTTGTGTGAATCTTTCTCCTTCAAATGTGTTTCTTTTAAACAACATAATGTAGGATTCTGGTTTTTAATCTATTCTGTTATCTGCTTCTGTTTTATGGGAGAGCTCATCCCATTCACATTCACATTTGTGACTACTAAATGTAGTCTATCCTATTTCCCACCCCTATTCATACTTTTCTTTCTCCTTTCATCCTATCCACATTATCACCTATGCCTACCACCTCCATCAATCTGCCCTCCCTTCTAGCAGCCCCCTCTTCCCTTTTCTTTTCCCTTTTCCCTCCTACCTTTCTAAAGTGTATGATAAATTTCTATGTGCAACTGATTGAGTATGTTATTCCTTCTTTGAGCCAAATCCAATGACAGTAAGGTTCAAATAATGCTTACCTCCTCCTTTCCCTCTTCTGTAATACATCTTTCCTTTGTGCCTATTCTGCCTCTCCCTTTTCTCCCAGCACAATTTTTTAGCCTCAATTTTTTTAATCATCACATCAAAGTAAATTAATACCCATAGTCTCTGTCTATATATACACCCCTTCTAAGTGCTCCAATAAAGAGATAGTTCTCAAGAGTTAAGAGAATCATCTTGGCACATAAGTAAAACAGTTTAAATCTTGTTGAATAACATTTTTTCTTTCCAGTTTACCTTTTTTTTTATGCTTCTTTTGAGTACTGTATTTGAAGATCAAATTTTATGTTAAGCTCTGGTCTTTCCATTATGAATGTTTGAAAGTCCCCTATTTCCTTGAATGTCCATCATTTCCCCTGAAAGATCATGCTCAGTTTTTTCTGTGCAGTTGACTCTTGGTTGTAATCTAAGTTCCTTTGCCTTTGGGAATATCATCTTACAATCCTATAATATATAAGCTTCTAAATCTTGTGTAATCCCAGCGGTGGCTCCTTGATATTTGAATTGTTTCCTTATGGATGCTTGCAGTATTTTCTTCTGGACCTGATAATTCTGGAATTTGACTACAATATTCCTTGGAGTTTTCATTTGGGTATCTTTTTCAGGAGGTGATCAGTGGATCCTTTTAATGACTATTTCTGCTTCTAGGATATCAGAGTAGTTTTCCTTGATACTTTTTGAAAGATGCTGTCCAGCTCATGCTGAGTGAAATGAGCAGAACAAGGAGAACATTATATACAGTAACAGTCACGTTGTATAATGACCAACTTTGATACACTTAGCTCTTCTCAACAATGTGAGGATCTAAGACATCTCTAAAACCTCATGATAGATAATGCTATCCACATCCAGTGAAAGAAGTATGGAGTTTGAATGCAGATCAAAGCATACTATTTTCCTTTTTTTTTTTCTGTTTTCTTTTGTTTCTTCTTTCTTGTAGTTCCTCCTATTCGTTCTAATTTTTCTTTACCACATGACTAGTTTGAAAATATGCCTAATAGGAATGTATATGTAGAGCCTATGTCAGACTGCATGCCATCTTGGGGATAGGGGAGAGGGTAGGAGGGGAAGAGAATTTAAAACTCAAAAGCTTGTGGAAGGGAATGTTGAAAACTAAAAAATAAATTGATAAAAGAAAAGAAAAGAAAGATGCTGTCCACGCTAGATTTTTTTTTAAATTATGACTTTCAGGTAGTCCAATAATTCTTAAATTATCTCTTCTGGAACTATTTTTCTAGGAGGTATTTTACATTTTCCTCCATTTTTTTTTTCATTCTTTTGATTTTGTTTGACTGGATCTTGATGTCTCATAGATTGATTAGCTTCCACCTGTCCAATTTTAATTTTTAAGGAGTTATTTTCTTCAATTAGCTTTTGAATCCCCTATTCCATTTGGCCAATTGTACTTTTAGAGAAATGGTTTTCTTCAGGAGATTTTTTTTTCCATTTGACTAATTCTATTTTTAAGAAATTGCTTTTCTTCAGTCAATTTTTGTTCTTCCTTTTCCAAGCTGTTGACTCCTTTTTTTCATAATTCTCCTGCATAACTGTTGTTTCTTTTCCAATTTTCCTTTTTCCTTTCTTTTTTCTTTTCTTTTTCTTTTTGATGAGGCAATCAGGGTTAAGTGACTTGCCCAGGGTCACACAGCTAGTAAATGTCAAGTGTCTGAGGCTGGATTTGAACTCAGGTCCTCCTGACTCCAAGGCCAGAGGACTATCCACCGCTCCACCTAGCTGCTCCTCTTTTTTGATTTTCAAGATCCCTTTTGATCTCTTCCAAGAGAACAGATTCCCCTTTGAAGCTGCACATGTAGGCATTTTGATGTCCTCTTCTTAGTTTTTGTTTTGATCTTCCCTGTCGCAATAGTAGCTTTCTACGCTCAGGGCTCTTTTGATTTTTTTGCTTGCTCTTTTTAAAAGTCACTATTTTGTGACTTTTAAAGTTGAGCTCTGCTCCTCAGGCACAAAGGGGCACTATCCCTTGCTTCTTATGTTGAGGTCCAGGGATCTGTTTACATGCCCAGGTCTCAGGTGTTTGAAGCTTGTCCACTGTTCTGGGGATGGCCTGGCCTACTTGGACCTGTTGTGCTGGGGTTTTGGGCCTCATAATTTGTATTCTTCCATAGGACTGCAGGCCTCACTGCTGACCTACTGATCCAGGACTGAGGGGTCCCAGTTCCTGATCTGTTCTGTGGCTAAGATCCCCCTGCTGGATTGCCAGGACACTATCTATTTTAGGCTGCATTCCCCTTTCAGCCAAGTGAGACAGATCTTTCCTGAACTCCCTGTAAGTTATCTGAAGGTGGAAAATTATTTCATTCCATCTTTTTGTGGGTTCCAATGATCTAAGATAATTCCAAAGGACTAATGATGAAGCATACTGTTTACCTGCAGAGAAACAACTGATATTGATTAAATACAGACTGCAGCATGCTATTTTTATTTTCTTTCCCTTGTTTGTTTCTTTTACTTAAGTATTCTTGTACAAAATAACTAATATTAGTCAAATTAAAAAAAAAGTATGCTTCAATCTATATTCAGGCACCATCAGTTCTTTCTCTGGGGATAGATAGCGTTTGTCATCATAAGTCCTTCAGAGTTTTCTTGGATCATCGAATTGCTGAGAAGAGCTAAGTCATTCAAGACTAATCATCTTACAATATTGCTATAACTTTGTACATAGTACATTTTACTTTGCATCAGCTCATGTAAGTCTTCTAGGTTTTTCTGAGAGAATTCTCCTCCTCATTTCTTATAGCTCAATAGTGATCCATCACAATCATATATCACAATTTGGTCAACCATTCTCCAATTGACAGGCATCCCCTCAATTTCCAATTCTTTGACACCAGAAAAGAGCTGCTATAAATATTTTTGTACATATGGGTTCTTTTCCTTTTTGTTTTTTATCTCTCCTGGGATGTAGACCTTGTATTAGCATTGCTAGGTCAAAGAGGTTGCATGGTTTTATAGCCCTTTGGGCATAGTTCTAAATTGGTCTAAATAATGGTTGAATCAGTTCATGACTCCACCAACAATCCATTAATGTCTAATTTTTCCCACATCCTGTCCACCATTTGTCATTTCCTTTACTGTCCTATTAGCCAATCTAATAGGTATGAAGTACTACCTCAAAATTGTCTTAATTTGCATTTCTCCAGTCAATACTGAGTTATAGCATTTAAAAAAAAAGTCAATGGATAGTTTTGATTGCTTCATATGAAAACTATTCATATCTTTTAATCATTTATCAATTGGAGAATGGCTCTTATTTTTTATAAATTTGACTCTGTTTTCCAACTGTTTGAGAAATTAGGCCTTGTTTCAATTTTTTTTACCATTATTATTGCTGACTTTACTTCCCTCCATCCTATTTTCCTCCCTGTTTATTTTCTCTCCTGTCAGCCTGTCCAACCTCAAGAGTGTTTTGCTTCTGATTATCCCCTCCACTAATCTGTCCTCCCTTTTACCATCCCCCCATTCTCTTATCCCATTCCCCTCCTACTTTCCTGTAATGTAAGATACATTTCTATACCCAATTCCAATTGATTGTGTATGTTTTTCCTTCTTTGAGCCAATTCTGATGACAGTAAGGTTCACTCACTCTCCTCACCTCCCATCTTTGCCTCCATTATATTAAAAAACCCACCTTTTCTTACCTCTTTTATGTAAGGTCATTTACCCCATTCTATTTCTCCCTTTCCTTTCCTTTTTTTAAAATTAATTCACTTATTTTTAGTTTTGAACATTCACTTCCACAAGATTTTGATTTCCAAATTTTCTCCCCATCTCATTCCTTTCCCCACCCCAAGATGGCATGCATTCTGAATACCCCTTCTCCTAATCTGCCTTCCCTTCCATCTCTCTCTCCCCCTTTCTCTTATCCCCTTCCCCTTCAATTTTCTTATAGGGCAGGATAAATTTCTATACCCCATTTCCTGTACATCTTATTTCCCAGTTGCATGTGAAAGCAACTGCTTTTAACATTTGTCTTTAAAACTTTGGGTTCCAAATTTTCTCCTTTCCTCCCTGCGACCCACCTTCATTGAGAAGGCAAGCAACTCAATACAGGTTATATGTGTGTAGTCATGCAAGAACACTTCCATAATAGTCATGTTATGAAAAACTAAGTATATTTCCCTTCATCCTATCCTGTCACCCATTTATTCTATTCTCTCTTTTGACCCTGTCCCTCCTTGTATATGTATGCTTCAGATTACCCTCTCCTCCAATCTGCCCTCCCCTCTATCATCCTCTGGCTCTCTTGTCCCCTTCCCCCTCCCATTTTCCTGTAGAGCAAGATAGATTTCCATACCCAATTGATTGTGTATGTTATTCTCTCCTTAAGCCAAATCTGATGTGAATGATTCACTCATTCCCTCTCACCTTCCCCCATTTCCCCTCCACTGTAAAAGCCTTTTCTTGTCTGTTTTATGTGAGATAATTTACCCCATTCTACTTCTCCCTTTCTCCTTCCCTCCATATAATTCTCTCTCACTCCTTAATTTTATTCTCCAGATATCACCCCTTCATCTTCAACTCACCCTATGCCTTTTATCTATCTATCTATCTATCTATCTATCTATCTATCTATCTATCTATCTATCTATCTATCTATCTACCAATCTACATACATATAATTTTTCCCCTCTAGCTACTCTAATACTGACAAAGGACTCATAAGTTACAAATACCATCTATCCATGTAGGAATGTAAAGAGTTCAACCTTGATAACTCTCTTATGATTTCATTTTCCTGTTAACCTCTTCATGCTTTTCTTGAGTCTTGTATCTGAAAATCAAATTTTCTATTCAACTCTGGTCTTTTCATCAAGAATGCTTGAAAGTCCTCTATTTCACTGAATTTCCATTTTTTCCCCTCAAAGATTATGCTCAATTTTGCTGAGTAGGTGATTCTTGGTTGTAATACTATCATCTTTGCCCTCCAGAACATTATATTCCAAGCCCTGTAGTCCCTTAATGTAGAAACTGCTAAGTTTTGTGTTATCTTGATTGAGTTTCCACAATACTTGTATTCTTCCTTTCTGGCTGTTTGCAATTTTTCTCCTTGACCTGGGACCGCTGGAATTTGGCTTTTATATTTCTAGGAATTTTCCTTTGCGGATCTCTTTCAGAAAGTGATTGGTTGATTTTTTTCAATTTCTATTTTGCCCTCTGGTTCTAAAATATCAGGGGAGTTTTCCTTGATAATTTCTTGAAAGATGATGTCTAGGCTCTTTTTTTGATAAAGGCTTTCAGGTGGTCCAATAATTTTTCAGTTCTCTCTCCTGGATATATTTTTCAGGTCAGTTGTTTTTCCAATGTGATATTTCCCATTGTTTTCTATTTTTTCCATTTTTGTGAATTTGTTTTACTGTCTTCATTTCTCATAAAGTCACTAGTTTCCAATTGCTCTATTCTAATGTTTAAGGAAGTATTTTCTTCAGCAGTCTTTTGGACTTCCTTTTCCATTTGGCCAATTTTGCTTTTTAAAGCATTTTTCTCCTCCTTGGCTTTTTGGACCTCTTTTGCTATTTGGGTTAGGCTATTTGTTAAGGTGTTATTTTCTTCAGCAGTTTTTTGGGTCTTCTTTAGCAAGCTGTTGACTTGTTTTTCATGATTTTCTTGCATCACTCCCTGTTTTTCCTCTATTTCTCTGAATTCCTTCTAAAAAATCCTTTTTTGAGCTCTTCCATGACCTGGGAGCAATTCACATTTTTCTTGGAGGCTTTGGATGTAGGAGCTTTGATTTTGTTGTCTTCTTCTGGTTGTATGTTTTGATCTTCTTTGTCACCAAAGTTAGATTCTGTCATCTGACTCTTTTTGTGCTGCTTGCTCATGATCCCAACCAACTATTTGAGTTATAAACTCGTTGTTAAGGTAGGGGACTGCTTCCAGTGTGGAGAATGTACTGTCCCAAGCTTCAGAGGTTTTGTGCAGCTGTTTTCAGAGATATTTCCAGGGACCTATAAGTTTTCATTTCTTCTAAGGTGGTTATTTATGATCAAGGGTGAGGTTTCCTGGCCTGTGCTCTGGTCTATGAGTGACCACAAGCATTCTTTTCTGTCTTGAAACTGTAAGGAGGATTTTCTTTTCACCACCACTACAAGCTCCACCATGCCAGTGCTCCTCCTCTCCCCAGGGTCACCATCCAGAACTGTGATGCAGATCCAAGCACAGGCAAAGCAAGGGAATTCTGCCTCAGCACCAGCAAAGAGATCCCTTCAATCACCCTCTGATCAGCCACTCAATTCCTCCTCAGTCTGTGGGCTGGAAGCTCAGGAAGCAGCCACCACCCTGGGGCAAAGCTCAGGACCTAGGGCTGGGACCATGCTTCCCTCTCACTGCAGACACAGACCCTTCCTACTGACCTTCTAAATTGTCTTTGGTGTACATGGGTTGAGAAGTCTGGAAACCACCATAGCTGCCTGTGATTTGGTCCTCTGAGGCCTGCTCCAAGTTCGCTGAGGCCTGCCTTGCCTCTCTGCCCATGCTAACCTGCATTTCTCCCCCAGCCTGGCATGATAGACATTTCTAATCAACCATTCAGGTTGTCTTGGGCTGGAAATTAGTTTCACTCTGTCTTTTTGTGGGTTCTGCTGCTTTAGAATTTGTTTAGATCCATTTTTTACAGGTATTTGGAGGGTTTTAGGGGAGAGCTCAAGCAAGTCCCTGCTTTTACTCCACCATCTTGGCTCCCTCTCCCTTTCTTTTTCTCCCAATACATTTCTCTCTTGCACCTTAATTTAATTTTTTAGATACCATTCTTTAATATTCAACTCACACTTGTGCCCTCTGTTCATATGTATATATATATATGTATACATATATATATATACATATATATGTTTATATATATATGTATATATATGTATATATACATATGTGTATACATATACTATATATAAATATGTGTGTGTATATATATTTATATATATATATATACATACACATATATATACATACATACACACACACATACATATATGCATATATATTTTACCCTCTGGTTCTAGAATATGAGGGAAGGCTTGAAAAATGCTGTTGAGGCTCTTTTTTGGTTGGTGGCTTTCTGGTAGTCCAATAATTTTCAAATTATTTCTCATTGATCTATTTTCCAAGTCAGTTGTTTGGTTCCAGATTTTGTTTGATCCATTCTTGATGTCTCACGGAATCATTAGCTACCATTTGCTCAATTCTAATTTTTAAGTAATTATTTTCTTCAGTGAGGTTTTGTACCTCCTTTCCATTAGGTCAATTTTACTTTTTAAGGAGTTTTTTTTCAATGAATTTTTGTGCCTCTTTTTCCATTTAGCCTATTCATTTTAAGGCATTTTTTTCCTCTGACTTTTTTAACCTCTTTTACCATTTGGCCAAGTTTGTTTTTTTAAAGTGTTACTAATATTCTTCAGTATTTTTGTGTCTACTTTACCAAGCTGTTGACTCATTTTTCATGATTTTCTTGTATCATTTTCATTTATCTTCCCAATTTTTCCTCAACCTCTCTTACTTGATTTTTAAAATCCTTTTTGAGCAGGAGCACTTCTTCTATTCAAAGAACTTCTATTTGCCTACTAATGGAATCCCTGCATCCAATGGCAGAAGCATTTCATTCACTTTATTTTAGGCACCTAATTATTATGAGATTATTAGTATTGCCAAATTTGAAGTGGAAGGAGCCTATGAAGTCATCCACTGGTGTCACATTAAAATAGATATTCCCATAGGCTGCACAATGATATGGAAATTATATAATGTCATTATCCAGTTTCACTATATATTAATTTATTTTGTTAACATTACCCAATTATCTTTTAATCTGGTTCTGGACAAAATTGATAATTTTTTTTTTGTTAGGCAATTGGGGTTAAGTGACTTGCCCAGGGTCACATAGCTATCAAGTGTCAAGTGATGATCTGAGAACATGTTTGAACTCAGGTCCTCTTGACTCCTGGCCTGGTGTTGTATCCACTAGGCCAGCTAGCTGCCCTGAAAATTCATAATTTTCTGGCTCAATCATGGGCCAGATTTTAACACTTCTAATGAAATAATATTTTTTTTTCACATAGTAAAAGTGAGGATCAGAGAGGTAAAAAAAAAACTGCTTATGACTGCAGAAGAAGTAAGAAGCAGAGGGATTTGAATCAATATCATCTCTAAGTATATTGCTTTCATCAGTCTTTCACCATAGTACATTGTCTCTCAGAAATTCCCAGGCCTTACACGTTGTTGAAAAAATTGTCATTAAGAACCTGCATGATTTCGCAAAGAACATGTCATGCTACATAGATCTCCTTCTCTTTTCATTGTGTTAAACTGGTCTATCAGGGAAATTCTATAGATAGAGTTTTATTACTTTTCACAACTCAGTTGATAAAATTCTTTTAGGCTACATTTGTAGATATTATCAAATCATCTGGGCTAAATAAAAGCATGGATTTTGAGTGGATGGAATTACTAAAGCTAACAATTAGTAACTCTGTTCTAAGGAGGTCTGTTCAACATACATATACATATAGATAGATAGATAGATAGATAGATAGATAGATAGATAGATAGTATATATATACATATATATAGTATCTATGTATACATATACACACACACATATATATATACACACATACACACACCTATATATATATTCAATGGTGCTCATTAACTATTAAGCTCCCAGAAGACACTGGCTGCCTACCATATGATGTGGATATGTGATTTTCCTATGGAGTTCTATGAAAATAGATCAGATGGCCATGTATAAACTATACTATCTTGTAATTGGTGAGCTAGATCAGCACCAAAATGTTTTAGTTGATTCTCCTCATTGAGAAGAGTTTTCAAGATGTACAACTCCAAGTACAATTGGATCCCATCATTTATTTATTTATTTGCTTTTTATTCCCAAGCCACTTTAGACCAGATTGATAGTATTTTTGGTCACCATTCCTATTTACCTCTGCATGACTATCTAATCTTCGATAAAACCCAAGTGAAAATTATCTCTTGTGCTTTAAACTCAAATGGAAAAGCACTGACTATCATGCCAGAGTAATGATCTTTGAACATTACTATCTGTGTGATGTTGAATAAGTTACTTAATTTACCAGGGTCTCAATTTCCTCATTTAAAATATCATGTGATTAGACTAGATGACCACATATGTCCTCTTTAACTTTAGATACACTATCCTATCAATTACAAAGATGAACTGAAATTGTTATTATATAATCTGAGTCACAGTCATGTTTAATTCTTAATATGTTTAATAAATAGATATACATACCTCTGAGATACTGGCTAATTCATAGCTTTCTCAATTTCAGTTCCTTTTTTTCTTTATCAATTCAGTTTAATTGAATTCACCAAATATTATGTTGAATAACACTATAAGGAATAAAATACCCAAAGTTAAAAGATAAAAGATGGGAGACGGACTGACAGATACGTGCATTAAGGGAGTGAGAGAGAAAAATGAAGAGAGAGATAAAAAGGACCCTATTAAACACAGACTAAATTACGTTATTATAGGAATGCAAATAATCTCTGTTACTCTATAAATTAACATATTTTAATATAATTTTAACTTTGCTTTTTCAATGAACAAATATCTATTTTCTCTCACTCCTCTGATGAGAAAAAAAATCATACCCTTAAAACAAATATGGACAGTCCATCAAAACTAATGACAATGTTCAAAAAATATCTCATGGTATACCATAAGTCTATGACATCTCGGCCAGTAGATGGTAGCATGATACATATTTCTTGATTCTTACCCACTAATTTTGAGAAATAAATGGAATAATTTATCAAGAATCTGCCAACTTGCAGTGGGAGAATGGTAAAATAGATGGATTAAGTGACTCACTGTCTAATAGAGTGAGAACAAGCAATAAACTTATTTATTCCTGGTCACAACATCTCTGAAAGGGCAAATTGTTGGAAGAGATAAAAATAAATTCCAGTCCTTCTCTCTGTAGTAACTTTCCCATCTCTATAGTAACTTTCCCATCAGATCCAAAGACCATGTACACTATCTCTAAAACAACCTAAGGAAGGTTTTCATCCTATTGGCACATAGAAAGGCAATGGTTTCAATGAACTAATGCATTTGCACATCTATATGATTATAGACCAAATAACCTCCTACATTTGATGGAGGGATTCATTCCTAACATCAGTGATGTTTTTTCTTCATTTAAGTGAAATACCTAGGCATTCTTAGCATTTAGAATGAAAATGAACCAAACTCTTCTCCCTTAACAGCTTGCCAGTAGGGTTTGTGATGCAATGAGTTTTAGTTATTTTAAAAAATTAAGGTCTGCAAAAACTATGTTACCATGTAGGCTTTTCAAAAACCCATAGTACACATTAATTTTCCATTAATCCATTTCTCTAACTTATCTAAAATTTTCTACACAATTCTGGTAAATCAGAATTGATTGCTTAGGTGTTTGTTAGTGGAGTAGTGTCTGCTTTGTGTTTTTGACATTTATTTTACAATGCACAGATGTCTAAGTATTTTTCATGCTAGTTAACATGGAATATTCTTGTTGCATAAAAAAATAATTGTGATCATTCTGGGCCACATTTAGTATGCAGATAGGCAGAATGAATCTAAAACAGGCACCAGTGAGATTTCTGGGGCTGGGGACAGCCTTACAGCCATTACATAAGAACGAACAAGAAAGGAAATATATGTTCATATCACGTTAAATATGCATGTAATTTCAAAGAAAAATCATCCATAGTGGATAATAAAATATTGTAATAGTTAAAACATTCTATAATATTTTTAGCTTTTGACCTCAGTTGCTCCATATATCCAGGTAAGAAATAAGACTATAAAGGATACTCATTTCCTAATGTAACTGGAGTCAATAAGTTTATAAAAATGTTGAGAACCCCCACCAAAAATATTAGAATGACTCATTAGCACCCACTCCACGGAAATTTTGATGTTTAAATAATATTACATCTACAAACCACTTCATAAACCTTAAAAAATCTGTATAAATGATGGATATTATTAGTTGTTTGCTTCTTTTGTTTTTAGTTATTGTATTTTTTTTTTCAAACCAATAGTTCAGCTTCCAGGTTTCTAAGTTGGGGAGCAAATTGACACTTAATGAATCTTACCCAAACAATTACAACAGCCTCTCAAATGGTCTCCCTGCTTCAATTCTCTCTTCTCTATAACCCATCCTTTAAAGAGTTGCCAAAAATAATATTCCTAAGGTACAGGTCTGATTGAATGACTTACTTAATCAAAAATCTTACATGCTACCTAATGTCTTCAGAAGTAAACAATGCCTTTAGAATTAAATATGGAATCCCAAGAGAGTCATTAAAATACTCTTACCTTCTGGCTACTGGCTACTTTCCTGAACTTAATGCATCTTATAGTGCTTCACACTCATATTTCCTAGCAAACTGTAGTCCTAATTTGAATGGTGCTGTAGTAAGGGTTTTGGTTTCAGAGTGAGAAGATCAGAATACTGACACTTTCTACTTTTGTGACCCTGAGAATGCCACTTCTCTCTGAGGCTTGTCTATATCTGTAAAATGGGGAAGTTGTACTAGATAACTATAAAGATTATTTTCCAGCTCTGTTAGCCTGTGAAATGAAACCAATCATGGGATGTTTATCAATTTTTTTTTCTTACAATGGCTCAATATGATGTTGTAACTCAGAGAAGATCTTGGATTTATCATAGAATCATTTTCTTTCAGAAGTAACAAGGGAAACTGCCATTTTTGAGACAGCGCTTAACTACTTTGACCCTTAGCAAACTGTGATTAGTGTTGCCTACATGTACTACCTGTCAATAGACTAAATAGTCTGAGTAGGATGTACCAATATGTCTTGGATCACTGGGGTTTCAAAAATATGAATGAGACACCATCTAAAATGATAAAAACCTAAAGAAAACAATCTAAATTATTTTGAAAACTGAAAATCTATTAAAACATATTCACAACATTCTTGCTTCAATATGTGAAGCATGCTAACCCTCACTGAAACTTTTTCTTTATGATATAAGGATATAATTGTGAACATCCAATGTACTTTATTATGTAAGGACCTTGGAAAGCATTGATGCTTATGGGAATCAGCTTGCTTTTTCACTGACTTTTCCAAAATTTCTAGGCTATATTTTTTGGGTAGCTGACAATTCTTCTGATTTATTCCTCCAGTACCTAATTTCAATGTTGTAGCCATTGGAAACCTCTCTCTCTCTCACTTCCATAGCTTCTATTCTGTCATCTGATGCTACTTGGGGAAAAGGTGAAAGTTGTTAAGTGAAAACAGAAAGCAAACATATTACATTATTTAACATATATTTTTAAGTTGAGGTTCTGTTCAGTGACAGGAAGGATGGATAACTTTATGACTTTTCTACTAGCTGTAGTGGAAATATCACTGGCCTTGTAGACAGTAAATCTGCATTTGAGTCTAATCCTCCCTGTGTTTTTCTCTGTGACCCTGGTCAAATCACTTAACCATTTACTATAAAATTGGGAGAATATAAGTACTGCTGTGCTATAGGGTTTTTATGAAGATCAAACAAAATTATTTTTGTAAGAATAGTACTCAGCATCATAACTATGAACATGCTTTGTGAAAGCTAATTTCCCTGCTCTTCAGTAGTTTTTTATTCCCCCTCCATTTTGATTTTGCAGCTACATTGTAGATTCCATTCAAAATCTGTTTCCAAACTTTCTTTTCAGACTCATTCACCTTACTATTCTTCATGCACTGCATGTCCTAGGAAAACTGACTTTTTTGATGTGGCATACATATCATATCATTGATTTTCCCAACACCCAAAATGTTTTCTTCTGCCTCTCAGAATCCTAAACTATTTTTGAAGTTTCAGTTCAAGTTTCCCCCTCAAACATGAGGTCTTTGTTATTATCTCAGTGACTAGTGCTCTTTATCCCCAGAAAATGACTTTGAATTTTCTTTATATCAATATCTACATCCATATCGATATAGGTATATAGATGCCAATAAGTGATATTCTTTTCTTTATTGTAAGCATTTACATAGTTTTTAATCAGTAAACACAGTTTGACTTTTTGTTATACTTCTATTTCCTGACCTTGGAAAGGCAGACCTAATAGGAAACTCTATTTTGATCAGGTTGTTGAACAAGTGAATTGAGCCCTATTTTTTAATTCTACTTAAAAATCATCAATTCACTTATGTTTTAGTTGCTTTAGCAAGAACAGAATGTAAGTTGCCATTACAAAAGTAGTCATAACAAATAATCACAATTTGGAAAAGACTTGAAAGACTTCAAATAACTACTAAATCTTCTTTTTATGACATATCCTTAGTTGTCAAGGTTTTTATTATGCATAGTAAGCATATTATTTTTTTTCCTTATTTCCAGAGAAATACAAATATTTCTTTTTTAGCTTAGATTTTTTTCCTTTTGTGGGCATGGAATATTTGTATGTGTGTATTATACATTACACATATATTATAAATTATACATATAGTGTACATAAATACATATACATATATATGAAATCTCAAAAATAACTAATGATAAAATGGATTTTGTAATGTCTCTACTCAGTGATACTAGTATATCTATAAAGATTGAATCAATAAAATATTGCTTCAGTTATTCTTTTTCTTAGCAAAAAATATACATTTTAAAAAAACAATAGTTTATATTATATATATTAAGTTATTTAATAACATGGCTATAGTGACATTTAAAATTTTAAAAGTATTTTGCCAATGTTTGAAAAATTAATTTTCCTTTGAACAACTCCTGGCTTAAAATATATTTTAGAAAGAAAATATAACAGTCTGGGGAGCCATGGTGAATGTAAGTATGTATATAAATACACACACCTACACACACATACATATATATGTATGTGTGTGTGTGTGTGTGTGTATCTATATCTATACCTATCTATCCACATTTCTACATCTTAGGGGAGAATAAATTGTATTATTTAACTCACAGAATCACTGTTCTTATTGTGTGGAAAACCAAGATCCCTCAGAATAGTTTGTGAAATGCTGGATTATAAAACCTAGTCTCTGAATACTTTAAAAGATGGAGACCTATAATCAAAGAGACATTCCAGAGAGTGTCACAACACTAATCTTTTGAGATTGCCACTATTGAGGATAATCATGGATTACCCTTTGGTAACACCGTCAGAGACTCCATCCTGAAGAACAACTCTTTACCCTTAGAAAAATTAGAAGGGATTTTTAAAATTTGTAAAGACAATTCTACTCAAGTACAAACACTTTAGGGAAATTCTGTACTTATCAGTCACCAAATATTGAGAGTTCACACTTTAAAAGCTTAGTGATGCCCTAGGCCCTTCTTTTTTTTTTTTGTTTGAGTTTCTAATTTATTTATTGTTAGTTTTCAATGTTCACTTCCACAAGATTTTGAATTTCAAATTTTCTCCCCATCTCACCATTCCCCCCCACCCCAAGATGGAATGCATTCTGAATACTCCTTCCCCTAATCTGCCCTCCCTTCTATCTCTCCCCCCCACTTCTCTTATCCCCTTCCCCTTCTATTTTCCTGTAGGTCAGGATAGATTTCTACACCATATTTCCTGTATTTCTGATTTCTCAGTTGCACATGAAATCAATTTTTTTTAACATGTGTTTTTAAAACACTGGGTTACAAATTTTCTCCCTTCCTCCCTTCCCATCCACCCTCACTGAGAAGGCAAGCAACTCAATGCAGGTTATGCTTGTGTAGTTATGCAAAACACTTTCACAGAAGTCATGTTGCGAAAAACTAACTATACTTCCCTTAACCTTATCCCGCCCCCATTTACTTTTTTCTCTCTTTTGAACCTGTCCATCCTCAGAAGAGTTTGCTTCTGATTGCCCCCTCCTCCAATCTGCCCTCTCCTCTATCATCCCATTGCTCCCTTTTCCCCTTCCCCTCCCCATTTTCCTATAGGGTAAGATAGATTTCCATACCCAACTGAGTGTGTATGCTATTCCCTCCTTAAGCCAAATCTGATGAGAATAAGATTGACTCATTCCTTCTCACCTTCCCTGTTTCCCCTCCACTGTAAAAGCCTTTTTTTCTGTTTTATGTGAGATTTACCCCATTCTACCTCTCCTTTTCTCCTTCTCCCAGTATAATCCTCTCTTATCCCTTAATTTTATTCTCCAGATATCACCCCTTCATCTTCAACTCACCCTATGCCCTCTGTCTGTCTGTCTGTCTGTCTGTCTGTCTCTCTCTCTCTCTCTCTCGGTCTATCTGTCTATCTATCTATACATGTATGTATCATCTTTCCATGCAGGAATGTAAACAGTTCAACCTTAATAAGTCTCTTATGATTTCTCTTTTCTGTTTACCTCTTCATGCTTCACCTGAGTCTTGTATTTGAAAGTCAAATTTTCGATTCAGCTCTGCTCTTTTCATCAAGAATGCTTGAAAGTCTTCCATTTCACTGAATATCCATTTTTTTTCCCCTGAAGGATTATACTCAGTTTTACTGGGTAGGTGATTCTAGGCCTTAATCTTATCTCCTTTACCTTCTGGAATATCATATTCCAAGCCCTATGGCCCCTTAATGTAGAAGCTGCTAAATCTTGTGTTATCCTGATTGTTTCCACAATACTTGAATTCTTTCCTTCTGGCTGTTTACAATTTTTCTTCTTGACCTGGGAACTCTGGAATTTGGCTACAATATTCTTAGGAGTTTCCCTTTGGGGATCTCTTTCAGGAGGTGATTGGTGGATTCTTTCAATTTCTATTTTCCCTTTGGTTCTAAAATATCAGGGCAGTTTTCCTTGATAATTTTTTTGAAACATGACGTCTAGCCTCTTTTTTTGATCATGGCTTTCAGATAGTCCAATAATTTTTAAATTCTCTCTCCTGGATCTATTTTCCAGGTCAGTTGTTTTTCCTATGAGATATTTCACACTGTTTTCTATTTTTCTATTCTTTTGGATTTGTTTTACAGTATCTTGATTTCTCATAAAGTCATTAGCTTCCAATTGCTCCATTCTAATTTTTAAGGAAGTATTTTATTCAGTAATCTTTTGGACTTCCTTTTCCACTTGGCCAATTTTGCTTTTTAAGCCATTCTTATCCTCGTTAGCTTTTTGGACCTCTTTTGCCATTTGTGTTAGGCTATTTTTTAAGGTGTTAAATTTTTTCAGTATTTTTGGGGTCTCCTTTAGCAAGCTGTTGACTAGTTTTTCACTTGCATCACTCTCATTTCTCTTCCCAGTTTTTCCTCTACTTCTCTTACTTGTTTCTCAAAATCCTTTTTGAGCTCTTCCATGGCCTGGGACTAATTCATATTTTTCTTGGAGGCTTTGGATGTAGGAGCTTTGACTTTGTTGTCTTCTTATGATTGTATGTTTTTATCTTCTTTGTCACCAAAGAAAGATACTATGGTCTTACTTTTTTTGCAGGTTTGGTCATTATCCCAGACAACTACTTGAGTTATAAACTCTTTGTTAAGGTAGGGATCTGCTTCTAGTGTGGAAAATGTACTGTCCCAAGCTTCAGGGGTTTTGTGCAGCCATTTTCAGAAATACTTCTAGAGACCTGCAAATTTTCAGTTCTTGCAAGGTGGTATGATATGGGGCAAGGTGGTTAGTAATTTCCTATTCTGTGCTCTGTTATTTAAGTGACCACAAGCAATCTTTTCTGCCTTGGAACTGTGTGGAGGATTTCCTCTTCTCCTCCACTACATGATCCACCCCACCAGCACTCTTCCTGGCCCCAGGACTGCCACCTAGAACTGTGACCCAAATCCAAGCATAGGCAAAGCAAGAGAATCCTGCACCAGCAAAGAGATCCCTGCAATCCTCCTCTGATCAGCCACTGGATTTCCCCTCAGTCTGTGAGCTGGAAGTTCAGGAAGCAGTCCCCACCATGGCACTGTGCTCGGGGACTGGGGTTGGGACCACGCTTCTCTCTCACCACAGACACAGACTTTTCCTACTGTCCTAAGTTGTCTTTGGCGTTCATGGGTTGAGAAGTCTGGAAACTGCCCAGCTCCCTGTGATTCATTCTCTGAGGCCCTGCAGACTTGCTGAGGCCTGGTTTGCCTGTGTGCCCATGCTAAACTGCTCTCCTCTCCCCGCCCAGCGGGATAGACCATTCTAATCAACCATCCAGGCTGTCTTGGGCTGGAAATTTGTTTCATTTTGTCTTTTTGTGGGTTCTGCTGCTGTAGAATTTGTTTAGAGACTTTTTTACAGGTATTTCAAAGGGCTTGGGGGAGAGCTTGAGCAAGTCACTGCTTTTACTTCACCATCTTGGCTCTGTCTGGGCCCTTATTTCAATGTTTCAAGGATTTGTCATTTTTCTAGCTTGAGTATTTTATAAACTCAGGCAGATCACAGTCCTGTCCTGTGTCCTCTTAGACTATCTTCATGAAGTCTATGTTAAAAAAAGGTTACTACTGGTGACAAGCCCAAATTCTAAGTATCTTTGAATATAACTATGCTTGTCCTCATAAAATTGGCACAAATATTTTGGTCCCTCTATTCCAAGCCTTTCTTGCATAATAAGAATGGCTGGAGAATATTAGTCTAACCTTCTAGTTTTCAATATCATATTCATGCCACTATAGTGCAGTGGAATTTGACATCAATGGAAACTCTATTTCCCCCCAAAGATACAGTTCCCATAATTTCAGTAAACAACTAGTATATCAACATGGTTTCAGAAAGTTTTATGAATCCGTTACAGAATTAAGAAATAGGATATTTATCATAATGGAAACTGTAAATTGGTTGCAGGCCCAAAAAGTCCTCCTAGATTTCTCAAATAGATTTCAAAAATCAAAAATAATAGGTAAAAGAAAAAATTAGCAAAAAAAAAGTGTTATGTAAGAAAATTATGAAAAAAATCAACAACTTGGCAAAAGAATCACAAATGAGGAAAAAGACGTACAAAAATTTGCTAAAAGAAATAAATTCTTAAAAAGTAGAATTGGCCAAATAAAAAAGTTAGAAAAAATTTAAATGAAGAAAACATCTCCTTAAAAGCTAGAATTAGTCAAATATAAAAGGATGTACAAAAAGTCACTGAAGAAAATAATTCCTTAAAAATTTGAATTGGACAAGTGGAAGCTAGTGATTTTATGAGAAATCACGAAATACTAAAACAAAACCAAAAGAATGACAAAATACAATACAATGTGAAATATCTCACTGGAAGAACAACTGACATGGAAAACAGATCCAGGAGAGATAATTTAAAAATTACTGGACTACCTGAAAGCCATAAAAAAAAATAGCCTAGACATCATCTTTCAAGAAATTATCAAGGAAAACTGTCTGATATTCTAGAAGTAGAAGGAAATACAGTCATTAAAAGAATTCACTCATTACCTCCTCAAAGAGATCCCAAAATGAAAAGTTCCATGAATATTACAACCAATCTCCAGAGGTCCCAGGTGAAGGAAAAATGATGTAAGCAGACAGAAAGAAAGAAGTCCAATGCTGAGGTGTCACATTCCGGATTACATAAGATTTAGCAGTTTGTACATGAAACAATTAGTGTTTGTGGAAAATAATATTCTGGAAGACAAAAGAGCTAGAATTACAAACAAGAATAAATTAACCAGCAAAACTGAGAATAATATTTCAGGAGAAAAATAAATATTCAGTTAAATAGAGGACTTTCACATTTTTCTGATGAAAATTCCAGAGCTGAACAGAAAATCTGATTTCAAATATAGGACTCAAGAAAGTGGAGAGAGTCAAGATGGCAGAGAAATGGCAGGGACTTGCCTGAGCTCTCTCTAAAACCCTTCCAAACAAGATTAAATAATCCACCAAAACAAATTCTAGAGTGGCAAAACCCACAAAAGGACAGAGTAAAACAAACAACTTAGAAGGTTGGCAGAAAAGTTCCATTGCACTAGGGTGAGAGTGAGGTGAGAATGCAGCACAGTCCAATGTAGGCTGTGTCCCAACCAAATTTTAGTAGGCATTGGGCCACTTGAATCCTTGGTAGCAGGGGTGGTTTGTGAAGCTCTTTGCCCACAGATAGCAGAGGATTCAGGGAACTGATTAGAATGAGATTGTAGAGGTACCTTTTCTGGTACCAGGGCAGGTCTCTTTGTATTGCCCATACTCAGATCTGGGTCAGAGCTCTAGGTCTCAGTCACAGGGTGAGGAGAAACAGTAGTACACATAAGCTTGCAACCACAGAAAAAAACTAAAGACCTCATCACGGTTTTATGGCAGAAAAGGCATGTGGTCATTCAGAGATCAGAGTACAGGCCAGGAGAGTAGTAAACACAGCTCTCCCTAGACCATACCACCTTTGAAGAACTGAAAACTTACAGGTCGCCAGAATTACCTCTGAAAACAACTGTAAAACTAACAAACAAAAAAGCAAACAAACAAACAAACAAAACAATCCTGACTCAAAACAGACAGATTCAGTTGGTATAGAAATATATCTTACCCTATAAGCAATTAGGACATGAGGTGGGGCTAATAGAAAAGAAGGAAGATTGAGGGAGATGGCAGTCAGAAGCAAAACACTGGTCAGGAGGGACAGGATAAAAGGAAAGAGAGAACAATATAAACAGGAGAAAATAGGATGGAAGGAAATACACAGCTAGTAAGTATAAGTGTGAATGTGAATGGCATGAACTCTCCTCTAAAATGAAAGTGGATAACAAATAAGATTAAAAAAAACCAGAAACCTACAATATGCTACTTATAAGAAACATATTTGAAACAGATGTAATTAAAAAGACGTAAGGAAGGAAACTGCATGTAGCTTTTTTGTGTGTGTATTTTGTATTTTTTTCTTTTTTAAAAAAATTTTGTTAGTTGATTTTGGTTTATCAACAATCACTTCCATATGCTTTTGAGTTGAAAATTTTTCTCCCCCTTCCTCCCCTCCCCACCCTTCCCAAGATGGTGCACAATGTGATATAGACTTTACATTTATATTCCTATTAAACATAGTTTCACATTAGTGAAGTTGTAAGTAAAAATTAAAACCAATAGGAGGAACCCTCAGAAAGTTGAAACAAAATTCAACAGGTGGTAAAAATGAGTGATAGTGATTCGACTTTCACACTTTTTTCTTTGGATGTGGACAGCATTTTCCATCCCAAGGCCTCTGGAGATGTCTTAGATCCTTGTAATGCTGAAAAGGGTTCAGTTTAACAATATTAGTCATCCCGTAACATGGCTGTTATTGTGTACAAAGTCCTCTTGGTTCTGCTCACTTCACTCAGCATCAGACCACATAAGTCTTTCCAGGTTTTTCTGAAGTCAGCCTGTTCATCATTTTTTATAGCACAATAGTATTCCTTTCATATACCACAACTTGCTCAGCCATTCCCCAATTGATGGGCATCCTCTCAATTTCCAATTCTTTACCACCACAAAAAGAGCTGCTATGAATATTTTTGTACATGTGGTCCTTTTCCCATCTGTTTGATCTCTTTGGGATAAAGCCCTAGAAGTGCTATTGCTGGATCAAAGGGTATGCACATTTTTGTAGTCCTTTGGGCATAGTTCCAAATTGTTCTCCAAAATGGTTGGATCATTTCACAACTCCACCAACAATGCATCAGTGTTCCAATTTTCCCACATCTTCTCCAACATTTATCATTTTCCTGTTTTGTCATATTGGCCAATCTGATAGGTATGATGTGGTACCTCAGAGCTGTTCTGATTTGCATTTCTCTAATCAATAATGATTTAGAGCATTTTTTCATACGACTATAGATGGCTTTAATTTCCTCATCTGAGAACTGTCTGTTCATATCCTTTGACCATTTATCAATTGGGGCATGGCTTGTGCTCTTATAAATTTGTCTTAATTCTCTACATATTTTAGAAATGAGGACTTTATCAGAGAGACTGGTTGTAAAAATTCTTTCCTAATTTTCTACCTTCCTTCTAATCTTAGTTGCATTGGCTTTGTTTGTGCAAAAACTTTTCAATTTAATGTAATCAAAATTATCCATTTTGCTTTTCATAATGTTCTCTATCTCCTGTTTGGTCATGAATTCTTCTGTTCTCCATAGATCTGATAGGTAAACTATTCCTTGTTCTCCCAGTTTACTTATGGTATCAGCCTTTATATCTAAGTCATGAACCCATTTTGACTTTATTTTGGTATATGGTGTGAGATTTGGGTCTATGCCTAGTTTCTGCCATACTCTTTTCCAGTTTTCCCAGCAGTTTTTTTCAAAGAGTGGGTTCTTATCCCAGAAGCTGGGTCTTTGGGTTTATCAAATAATAGATTACTATAGTCATTGACTACTGTGTCTTGCATATTTAACCTATTCCACTGATCCACCTCCCTATTTCTTAGCCAGTACCAAGCAGTTTTGATGATTGCTGCTTTATAATACAATTTAAGATCTGGAATTGCTAGGCCACCTTCCCCTGCATTTCTTTTCATTAGTTCCTTTGATATTCTGGACCTTTTGTTTTTCCAAATGAATCTTGTTTTATTTTTTTCTAACTCTATAAAATAATTTTTTGGTAGTTTGATTGGTATGGCACTGAATAAGTAAATTAGCTTAGGTAGGATTGTCATTTTTATTATATTAGCTCAGCCTACCCATGAGCAACTGATTTTTTCCAATTATTTAGATCTGATTTTATTTGTGTGAAAAGTGTTTTGTAATTGTGTTCATAGAGTTCCTGGGTTTGTTACAGGAGGTAGACTCCCAAATATTTTAAAATGTCTACAGTAAGTTTAAATGGAGTTTCTCTTTCTATCTCTTGCTGTTAGGCTTTGTTGGTAATATGTAGAAATGCTGATGATTTATGTGAACTTATTTTATAGCCTGAAACTTTGCTAAAGTTGTTTATTATTTCAAGTAGTTTTTTACTTGATTCTCTAGGATTCTCTAAGTATATCATCATGTCATCTGCAAAAAGTGATACCTTTGTTTCTTTTTTGCCTATTCCAATACCTTCAATTTCTTTTTCTTCTCTTATTGCTAAAGCTAACGTCTCCAGTATGATATTGCATAACCGTGGTGATAATGGACATCCTTGTTTTACCTGCAATCTTATTGGAAATGCTTCTAGTTTGTCCCCATAACATATTATGTTTGCTGAAGTTTTACATAGATGCTATTTATTATTTTAAGGAAGACTCCATTTATACCTACGCTTTCTAGTGTTTTTAATAGGAATGGGTGTTGTATTTTATCAAAAGCTTTTTCTGCATCTATTGAGATGATCATGTGGTTTCTGTTGTTTTGGTGTTGATATGCTCAATTATGCTGATAGTTTTCCTAATATTGAACCAGCCATACATTTCTGGTACAAATCCTACCTGGTTATAGTGTATTATTCTTGTGATAAGTTGCTGTAATCTATTTGCAAATATTTTGTTTGAAATTTTTGCATCTACATTCATTAGAGTAATTCATCTATAATTTTCTTTCTTTGTTTTGACCCTTCCTGGTTTAGGTATCAGCACCATATTTGTATCATAAAAATAATTTGGTAAGACTCCTTCTTCACCTATTTTTTGAAATAGTCTGTATAGTATTGGAATTAATTGTTCTTTAAATGTTTGATAGAATTCACATGTAAATCCATCTGGCCCTGGAGATTTTTTCCTAGGGAGTTCATCAATGGCTTGTTCAATTTCTTTTTTCTGAGATGGGGTTATTTAAGTATTTTGCTTCCTCTTCTCTTAATCTGGGCAATTTATACTTTTGTAAATATGTATCCATTTCACTAAGATTGTCAAATTTGTTGGCATATAGTTGGGCAAAATAATTCCTAATTATTGTTTTAATTTCCTCTTCCTTGGTGGTAGCTTCACCCTTTTCATTCTTGATACTAGTAATTTGGTTTTCTTCTTTCTTTTTTTTTAAATTAAATTAAAAAGGTATTTTTTATAAAACCAGCTTTTAGTTTTATTTATTAGTTATATAGTTTTATTAATTTCAATTTTATCAATTTTCCTTTGGTTTTCAATATTTCTAATTTGGTGTTTAGTTGAGGATTTTTAATTTGTTCTTTTTCTAGTTTTTTTAGTTGTATGCCCAATTCATTATCTCCTCTTTTTCTATTTTATTTATGTAAGCATTTAGAGATATAAAACTTCCCCTAAGAACTGCTTTCTGCATCCCATAAGTTTTGGTATGTTGTCTCATTATTGTCATTCTCTTGAATGAAATTATTGATTGTTTCTATGATTTGTTGTTTGACCCAATCATTTTTTAGGATTAGATTATTTAGTTTCCAATTATTTTTTAGTCTATCTTTCCATGGCCCTTTATTACATATAATTTTTATTGCATCATGATCTGAAAAGGATGCATTTAATATTTCTGCCTTTCTGCATTGGATTGTGAGGTTTTTATGCCCTAGTACATGGTCAATTTTTGTGTATGTGCCATGTACTGCTGAGAAAAAAGTATATTCCTTTCTATCCCCATTCAGTTTTCTCCAGAGGTCTATCATACCTAACTTTTGTAATGCTCTATTCACCTGCTTAACTTCTTTCTTGTTTATTTTGTGGTTAGATTATCTAGTGAGAGGGGGAGGTTCAGGTCCCCACTAGTATAGTTTTGCTGTCTATTTCTTCCTGTAACTCCCTGAACTTCTCTCTGTAAGAATCTGGATGCTATACCATTTGGTGCATATATGTTTAGTAATGATATTACTTCATTGTCTATGGTGCCTTTTAGCAGGATGTAGTTTCCTTCCTTATCTCTTTTGATTAGATCTATTTTTGCTTTTGCTTTGTCTGAGATCAGGATTGCTACCCCTGCTTTTTTTACTTCAGCTGAAGCATAATATATTCTGCTCCAGCCTTTTACCTTTACCCTGTATGTGTCACTCTTTTTCAAATGTGTTTCCTGTAAACAACATATTAGGATTATGGTTTTTAATCCATTCTGCAATCCATTTCCGTTTTATGGGAGAGTTCATCCCATTCACATTCACAGTTATGATTACTATCTGTGTCTTTTTCTCCATCCTTTTCCCCCCATTTATGCTTTTCTTTCTCCTTTTTCCTTTCCCCCTTCACTAGTGTTTTGCTTTTGACCACCTCCTTCAGTCCCTCCTCCCTTTTATTATCCCTTTCCCTTTTCTTCCCCTTTACCTTACTGCTTCTTCCCTCCCTTTTTCCCCCTCCCTTTTCTTTCCCCTTTTCCCTCCTACTGCCTATAGGGCAAGTTAGATTTCTATACCTATTATGTTATTTATGCCCTTCTTGAGCCAAATCTGATGAGAGTAAGGTTCAAACAATGCTCACCCCCTCTTCTTTCCCTCTGCTGTAATAGGATTTTGTGTCTTTTCCTGTAATGTAATTTACCCTTGTCTGCCTTCCTTTCTCAGTACATTTTCTAAGATCAGATTGATCCACTTATTTGGATCCATTTAACCCACTTGATTAGATTTTTTTTTCATTACATCAAAGTCAACTAATATCCACCCTCTTTATGTATACTCCTTTAACATGGTGTAATAACAATACAGTTCTCAAGGTTGCAAGTGTCATATTCCCTTGTAGGGGTTAAACAGCCCTTATTAACAACATATTGTATCTTTCTGTCCTATTTACCTTTTTATGTCCTTCTTGAGTCCTGTACTTGAAGATCAAATTTTTTGTTGAGCTCTGGTCTTTTTATCAGGAAAGTTTGGAAGTCTCCTATTTTTTTGAATATCCATCTCCTCCCTTGAAAAATGATGCTCATTTTTGCTGGGTAATTGATCCTTGGCTGCATTCCAAGCTCCTTTGCCTTATGGAATATCATGTTCCATGCCCTGTGGTCTTTTAATGTAGAAGCTGCAAGGTCCTGTGTAATCCTGACTGTGGTTCCATGATATTTAAATTGTTTCTTTCTGGCTGCTTGCAGCACCTTCTCTTTCATCTGGTAATTTTGGAATTTTGCTATTATATTCCTTGGCATTGTCAATTTGGGATCTCTTTCAGGTGGTGAGGGTGGATTCTTTCTATGGTTATTTTCCTTCTGGTTCTAGGACTTCAGGGCAGTTTTCCTTTATGATTTCCTGAAAGATACTGTCCAGGCTCTTTTTTTCATCATGATTTTCAGGTAGTCCAATAATTTTTAAATTGTCTCTCCTGAATCGATTTTCCAGGTCGGTTGTTTTACTGATGAGGTATTTTACATTTTCATCTATTTTTTCATTTTTTTTGTTTGTTTGACTGATTCTTGCTCTCTCATAGAGACATTAGTTTCCATTTGTCCAATTCTAGTTTTTAACAGATTGTTTTCTTCTGTTAGTTTTTGTACTTCCTTCTTCAATTGGCCAATTGTGTTTTTTAGGGACTTGTTTTCTTCAGTGTATTTTTTTTCCAATTGGCCAATTGTATTTTTGAAGGACTCTTCTACCTCTCTCATTTGACTATTAAAATCCTTCTTGAGCTCTTCTAAGAAGGCTTTTTGGGCTTCAGACCAGTTCATATTCCCTTTTGTTGCAGATGTGGGTTTGTTGACAATGTTGTCCTCTTCAGAATTTCTGTCTTGATCTTCACTCTTCTCATAATATGAATCTATGGTATTTCTTTTTACTCATGGTGTTTCTTTATTCCCTGGCCTTTAAAGAGATTGAGCTCTCCTGCTGGGGAACAGAGGCACTGACCCAAGCTTCTTGTGTTGGGAGCCTAGGTCTTGGTCACTGGCTTTGTGTGCTGGGGCCTCTTATGTTGGCAATTGGAGGCTGTAGGTTTCTGGCAGCTTACCTGTGTTGGGCTGGAATCAGCAAGGCTGGAACTTTCAGGCAATTCTAGGTTGCCTGCTTTTCCTTTCCTTTAGCTTTCTTCAGCTCCTTTTAGATGGGTGCTGCAGGGTGTTTATCTGCCTGGGGCCCTTGCAGTGCTGCCTCCCTTTTCTGCTAATGCACTGGGAGATTCCTTTGCTGTAGATGCCGAGGCACCTGGTGGTTTTCTGAGCTGGTTTCCACCAGTTCTGCAGCCCTCACTGAGGCACTCGGAGGTCCAGGTGTTGGTGTTTGCCAGCTTTACCACCTAGGCTTCAAGATTTCCTCCTGGTTGGTAGTTGAAGGCTGTAGGGTTCTTACAGCTTACCTGGTGTTGGGCTGGAGTCAGCAAGGAGTCTAGGTTGCTTTCTTCAGCTCCTTTCAGATGAATGCTGCAGGGTGCTTATCTGCCTGGGGCCCTTTGTACTGCTGCTTCCCTTATTTTTGCTGAGACTGCCGACCGGACATTTGCTGGGCTGCTACTGCTCTGCTGCTCTCTGTCTTTCTTCTGGTTCAGCTGTTCCAGGGTTTTTCCGGGGCATATTTTCTGGGTTTTCAGAGGTTCATAGGGGAAAGTGAGAGTGATTACCTTTTTACTCTGCCTCTTTCACCCATTTCTTTTTAAAAACACTAGAGAGCATACAAATAAATGGAGCTCTCCTTAAAATGATATGTCTGTGTTAAACCCTCAGCAATCATTTTCTATAATGGGGATATACTGGAAGCCTTCCCAATAGGATCAGAGATGAAACAAAGATATCCATTATCACTACTATTATTCAATATTGTACTACAAATACTAGGTATAGCAATAAGAGAAGGAAACAATATTGAAGCAATTAGAATAAGAAATAACAAAACAAAACTATCACTCTTTGAAGGTGATATGGTAGCATACTTGGAAAATGCTAGAGAATCAACTAAAAAACTAGTGGAAATAACGAGTAACTTCAACAAAGTTACAGGATATTAAAAAATCCACAAGAAATAGATAAATTCCATTTAAAATAACTGTAGATGACACAAAATACTTGGGAGTCTACCTGACAGGAATAATTCAAAAATGTTATAAACACAATGAGAAAACAATTTTTACAGAAGTAATGTCAGATTCAAACAACTGGAAAAATATCAATTGCTTATAGGTAGGCTGTGACAACATAATATGAATCGCAATTCTTTGTAAATTAGTCCACTTATTTAGTGTCACACTAATCAAACTACCAAAAATTATTTCATAGATTTATAAAAAATAACAACAACATTGATCTGGAAGAAAAAGAAAGTCATGAATATCAAGTGAATTAAGGGGGGAAAATACAAAGGAAGGTGGCCTAGCCAAACCAGATCTCAAGCTATGTTATTAAAAAAAAATCATCAAAACTATCTGGTACCAGACACAATAGTAAATGACCATGATAACCTAATGTTTGATAAACCCAAACTCCCTAGCTCCTAGAATAAGAACTCACTATATAATTAAAACTACTAGGAATCTGGAAAACAATATGGTAGAAACTAGGTATAGATGAACATCTTACCTCATTTAGCAAGCTAAGATCAAAACAATTTAACATACAGTGTGATACTATAAGCAAATTAGGAGAGCTAGGAATAGATTACCTGTCGGATATATGGAAAAAGGAAGAATCTATGACTAAACAAGACATAGAGGTCATTATGAAATTCAAAATGGATAATTTTGACTATAGTAAATTAAGAGTTTTGCACAAACAAAACCAATGCAACTAAGAATGAAGGAAGGCCAAAAAACTGAGAAATAATTTTTTATAGCAAGTTATTTCTGATAAATGAATGTTAAAAATTGTCTTTCCATGCAATTGTAAAAATAAAGTAACATTAAAAAGGAATGAAAAACTCAAAATACTTATTGCCACTTTAATCTTTTTTTTATTTTTGTATTTTTTAAAACATAAAATTATTTATTTTTAATTTTCAACTTCCACAAGATTTTGAGTTCCAAATTTTTGCCCCATCTTGCCCCTCTCCCCACCCCAAGATGGTATGCATTCTGAATACCCCTTCTCCTAGTCTTCCCTCTCTTCTATCTCTTTCCCCCTTTTCTTATCCCCTTCCCCTTCTATTTTCCTATAGGGTAGGACAGACTTCTGTACCCCCACTTCCTGTACTTCTTATTTCCCAGTTGCATATGAAAACATTTTTTTAAATATGTGTTTTTAAAACTTTGGGTTCCAAATTTTCTCCCTTCCTTCCTCCCTACTCACCCTTATTGAAAAGGCAAGCAACTCAATATAGGTTATACATGTGCAGCTATGCAAAACACTTTCCTAGTAGACATGTTGCGAAAAACTAACTCTATTTCCCTTAATCTTATCCTGCTGCCCCCCCAATTAATCTATTTTTTTTGAAGCTGTCCTTCCTCAGAAGTTTTTACTTCTGATTACCCCTTTTCTCAATATGCCCTCCTCTCTATCATCCCCCTGCTCTCTTGCCCCCATTCTCTTCCTATTTTCCTGTAGGGTAACATAGATTTCCATATCTAATTGAATGTGTATGTTGTTCCCTCCTTGAGCCAAATCCCATGAGAATAAGATTCACTCCTTTCCTCTTACCTTCCCCCATTTCCCCTCCAGCGTAAGAGCCTTTTTTTTGTGAGATAATTCACCCCATTCTACCTCTCCCTTTCTTCTTCTCCTAGTATAATCCTCTCTCATCTCTTAATTTTATTCTCCAGATATGACCCCTTAATCTTCAACTTACCCTTTGCCCTCTATCTATCTATTATCTATCTATCTATCTATCTATCTATCTACATACTATATATTTATATTTTCCCCTCCAACTACCCTAATACTGACAAAGGTCTCATGAGTTGTAAATGTCATCTTTCCATGCAGGAATGTACACAGTTCAACCTTAATAAATCTCTTATTATTTCTCTTTCCTGTTTACTACTTCATGTTCTATTTGAGTCTTGTATTTGAAAGTCAAATTTTCTATTCAGCTCTGGTCTTTTCATCAAGAATGCTTGAAAGTCCTCTATTTCACTGAATGATCGTTTTTTCCCCTGAAGGATTATACTCAGTTTTGCTGGGTAAGTGATTCTTTGTTGTAGTCCTATCTCCTTTGCCCTCCAGAATGTTATGTTCCATGCCCTGTGGTCCTTTAATGTAGAAGCTGCTAAATCTTGTGTTATTCTGATTGTGTTTCCACCATACTTGAATTGTTTCTTTCTGGCAGCTTGTAATATTTTCTCCTTGACCTGGGAACTCTGGAATTTGGCTATGATATTCCTAGGAGTTTTCCTTTGGGGATGTCTTTCAGGAGAATATCGGTGGATTCTTTCAACTTCTATTTTGCCCTCTGGTTCTAAAATATCAGGGCAGTTTTCCTTGATAATTTCTTGAGAGATGATGTCTAGGCTCTTTTTTTGATCTTGGCTTTCAGATAGGCCAATAATTTTTAAATTCTCTCTCCTGGATCTATTTTCCATGTCAGTTTTTTTTTTCCACTGAGATATTTCACATTGTCTTCTATTTTTTCATTCTTTTGTATTTGTTTTACAGTGTCTTGATTCCTCATAAAATCCCTAGCTTCCAAATGCTCTATTTTAATTTTTAAGGAAGTATTTTCTTCAGTAATCTTTTGGACTTCCTTTTCCATTTGGCCAATTTTGCTTTCTAAGGCATTCTTCTCCTCATTAGCTTTTTGGACCTCTTTTGCCATTTGGGTTAGGCTATTTTTTAAGGTGTTATTTTCTTCAGTATTTTTGGGGCCTTCTTTAGCAAGCTGTTGACTTGTTTTTCATGATTTTCTTCCATCACTCTCTTTATCTTCCCTGTTTTTCCTCTACTTCCCTTACTTGCTTCTCAAAATCCCTGTTGAGCTCTCCCAAGGCCTGGGACTGATTCATATTTTTCTTGGAGGTTTTGTATGTAGGAGCTTAGACTCTGTTGTTGTCTTCTGGTTGTATGTTTTGATCTTCTTTGTCACCGAAGTAAGATAATATAATTAATTCTTTTTGCACTGCTTTCTCATGATCCTGGCCAATTACTTGAGTTTTAAAGTCTTTGTTAAGGTAAGAGTCTGCTTACAATGTGGAGAATGTACTGTCCCAACCTTCAGGGGTTTGTACAGCTGTTTCCAGAAATACTTGTAGGGACCTGTAAATTTTCAGTTCTTGAAAGGTGGTATGATAAGGGTCCAGGTGTTTACTCCTTTCCTGGCCTGTGCTTTGGTCTATTAGTGACCACAAACACTCCTTTCTGTCCTGGAACTGGGCAGAGGGTTATCTCTCCACAGCCACTACAAGGCCCTCCATGCCAGCACTCCTCCTCACCCCAGGACCCCCTGCCTAGACCTGTGACACAGATCAAAGCATGGGCAAAGAAAGAGATTCCTGCCTCAGCACTGGCAAAGGGATCCCTGCAATCCCTCTCTGATCAGCCACTTGACTCCCCCTCAGTCTGTGGGCCAGAAGCTCAGGAGGCAGCTCCCATCCTGGGCTGTGCTTGGGGAATAGAGCTGTGACCACCTCGCTTCTCTCTCAGCACTACAGAAACAGACTTTTCCCACTGACCTTCTAAATTGTCTTTGGCGTTCCTGGATTGAGAAGTCTAGAAACCGCAACTGCTGCCCATGATTCAGTTCTCTGAGGCCTGCTCCAGGTTTGTTGTGGCCTGCGTGCGCACTCTGCACTGCGCTCTACTCTCAGCCTGGCGTGGTATACCTTTCTGAACAACCATCCAGGTTGTCCTGGAATGGGAATTTGCCTCATTCTGTCTTTTTGTGGATTCTGCTGTTTTAGAATTTGTTTAGAGCCATTTTTTATAGGTATTTCGAGGGGTTTGCTCAAGCAAGTCACTGTTTTCACTCTGCCATCTTGGGAAAGGATTAGTCTTGTTCTCTTGCCACTTTAATTTAGCTGACTTTGTGGAAGACACGTAACTTTACTCTGTCTTAGTACACTCAGCTGCAAAATAATGGGCACCTTCTTCAGCAAGCCTTCCCCACCCCCCCCTTAATTCTTGTGTTTTTTTCTCTTTTGGTTTTTTGAATTATCTATATATAACTTGTTTATAGGTACTGGTTTATGAGTTTTCTCCCTCATTAGACTGTAAGCTCTTTGAGAGCAAGGAATGTCTTTTTCCTTTCTTTGTATCTCCAGTGCTTAAGAAAATTTATGAAGGGGTGAGAGAGGATTTCATTGGGAGAAGGAAGAAGAAAGGGAGAGGTACAATGGGGTAAATTATCTCACATAATACAGCTAAGAAAAAGCTTTTACAATGGACAGAAAGTAGGGGAAGGTGAGGGAGAATGAATGAATGTTACTCTCATGGGATTTGGCTTAAGGAGGGAATAACATACACATTCAACTGGGTATGGAAATCTATCTTACCTTACAGGAAAAAAGGGGGGAAGAGGAGAAGAGAGTGGAGGATGATAGAAGTGAGGGCAGATTGGGAGAGGGGTAATCAGAAGCAAACACTTTTGAGGAGGGACTGGATCAAAGGAAATAATAGAATAAAAAAAAGGATGGAATAGAATGAAGGGAAATATAGTTAGTTTTTCACAACATGACTATTTTGGAAGTGTTTTCCATGACTGCACATGTATAACCTGTAATGAATTGTTTGTATTCTCAGTGATGGTAGGTGAGGAGGAAGGGAGAGAATTTGGAATCCAAAGTTTTAAAAAACAAATGTTAAAAATTGCTCTTACATGCAACTGGGAAATAAGATATACAGGCAATGGACTATAGAAATCTATGCTGCCCTACAGTAAAATAGAAGGGAAGGGGATAAAAGAAGGGGAGGAATAGAAGGGAAGGCAAATTAGGGTAAAGTGTATTCAGAATGCACACTATCTTGGGATAGGGGGAGGGGAGAGATGGGGAGAAAACTTAGAATTCAAAATCTTGTGGAAGTGAATGTTGAAAACTAAAAAAAATAATTAAAAATAAAATTTATGGCACATAGTAGGCACTTAATAAATTATTTATTAATTGATTGATGAAAAGACCTAAAGATCCTTTCAAGCTCTGAAGCTTGATTATATATTATATATCAGTAAGTTCCATAAAATGTTAGCTAAGGGAAACATTAACAATTTAAGAAAATCAGTCAAACTTTTCAAAAGGAAATAATACATAAGCCTTGTAGGAAGTAAATGATTCTAAATGGCAGTAGTGAGGAGGGTGTACATTCCACACATGGGTGATGAAGAAATACATGTGGAAAAGAGTCTTGAATTTGAGAACAAGTACGTTAATTTTCCTACAGTGTGGAATGTATGAAAGGAAGAAGTGTTAAATTAGTCTGCAAAGATACACTACAGTTAGATTTTTGAAAGGTTTTAAATAGGGGTTGAAGAGTTCATATTTTATCTCACAGCAATGGAGAATTATTCACTTAATAAATGAGAGTATAACAAGGAGGGAAATAATATTTATATAAGTGTTGGTGTGAGCAGGGAAATTTCTAATAAATTTTATGAGTTTTCCAAATTTTGATGAAACTATGGTATGGAAATAAAAATAACAATTGGAATAATAGTCAAGGTTGTCTTTGAAGTACAAAATGAAGCAGGGTAGAGACTAAAAGAGTTTTGCCAAGATAACTTACTAGTCAAACAAATACTTTTTTTCAATAATCCCAAAGGTGATTTTACACATGGGCAGATGATCTAGAGACTAAATTGCCAACATTCCCTGGTTTATGGAGAAAGTAAAGGAATTCAAAAAAATTATTTCTGCTTTGTTGGCTACACTAAAGCATTTGATTGGATTGATCATCACAAAATAGAACAACTTTTCTTTTCTTCTTTTCTTTTCTCACTGACCTTCTAAGTTGTCTTTGGCATTCGTGGATTGAGGAGTCCGGAAACCTCCACAGCTGCTCGTGATTCAGTCCTCTGAGGCCTGCTCCAGGTTTGCTGCAGCCTATGTGCCCACACTGCACTGTGCTGTGACCCCAGACTGGCACGATACACCTTTCTGATAAATCATCCAGGTTGTCTTGGGCTGGAAATTTGTTTCACTCTGTCTTTTTGTGGGTTCTGCTGCTTCAGAATTTGTTTAGAGCCATTTTTTATGAGTATTTGGAGGCATTTGGGGGAGAGCTCAAGCAAGTCACTGCTTTCACTCCGCCATCTTGGCTCCGCCAAAATAGAACAACTTCTCAAAGAGATCATTTTGCTTATCTCCTAAGTAATCCATAGGTAGGTCAATAAGCAACTACTAGAACCAAACATGAACAATGTATTGGTTTAAGATTAAAAAAAAAGATACAAGACTCTATAATGTCACCTTAATTAATTAACTTACATGCAGATTACATCATGTGAAATGTCAGGGTGGATGAATCAAAAGCAAGAATTAAAGGTAGCTAGGAGAAATATCAATAATCTGAGATATGTAGATGACACCACTCTGATGCCAAAAAAGTGAAGAGGAATTAAGAAGCCTCTTAATGAGGGTGAAAGAAGAGAGTGGAAAAGCTGGTTTGAAGCTCAATATATTAAAGAGAGAGAGAGAGAGAGAGAGAGAGAGAGAGAGAGAGAGAGAGAGAGAGAGAGAGAGAGAGAAGAGGAGAGAGAGAGAGAGAGAGAGAGAGAGAGAGAGGGAGAGAGATTGACAGACTTCTGAGAGGCAAAATGGTAGAATGAGAAGTAAATTGCCTTAATTCTCCCAGATTCACCTCAAAACAGCCATAAAGTATTGCCCCCAAACAAGTCCTAGAGCAGAATTAGGAAAAAGTGAAATTATCTTTCACCCAAGAAACTTGGAAGATTGACAGGAAAGGTCTCATTCAGGTAAAAGGGTAGCACAGTCCAGGACAGAAACATCCCAGCAAGCAAGCAGCAAATCACACAAACGCCAACATCAGGACCTCCCCCCTCCCCAAATTTGTCTCAGCATAGCCAGGGAGATAGGCAGACTCCAGCACTAAGCATCACCATGTGCTTCAGTGTAGCCCCTGGGAAATGCAGAAAAACTGCACTGGGCCTCTGCACATGCCAGACAGCATTAAGACCCCAGCTCAGCACCAGGTAAGCTGCTAGACCACTACTGCCTCCAGTGGCGCCAGCCACCTCCCAAATCCTCAGCACATCACCAGATATGAGGAGTCTGCTGAGGGCTTCAAGGTAATATCAACACAGTATCAGTGAACAGTCAGGGTCTGCAGCCACTGGCACAAGAAGCCTGAGTCCATGTCCTTTCTATCCTGGGAGCAGAGCTCAAATTTAAAAGAAAAGAAAAAGGCCAAAAGAGATGAGTATAGAACAATAAAAAAAAAAAAAAGAATCTGACCACAGAAAGTTATTATGGTGACAGGGAAGATCAAGACACAAACTCAGAAGAGGACAGCAATGACAAAATATCTATGGGCAAAACCTCAAACAAAAACAGGAAATGTTCTCAAGCCTAGAAAAACCTCAGGAAAGAGCTCAAAATTATATAAGAGAGGTAGAAGAAAAATTGGGAAAAGAAATGAAAGTGATGTAAGAGAATTATGAAAAATGAGTCAACAGCTTTGAAACAGAAAATAACTCCTTAAAAAGTACAATTGGCCAAGTGAAAAGAAAGTAAAATTTTGAGGAAAAAAAACTCCTTAAAAAGTTAGAATTGGGCAAGTGGAAGCAATGACTCTTTGAGATTTCAAGAACCAATCAAACAAATTCAAAACATTGAAAAACTAGAAGAAAAGTTAAAATACCTCATGGGAAAAACAACTGACCTGGCAAATAGATCCAGGAGAGACAATTTCAGAATCATTGGACTACCAGAAAGCCATAATCAAAAGGAGGATATCATTTTTCAAGAAATTATAAAGGAAAACTACTTTGATATCCTGGAACCAGAAGACAAAATAGGTATTGAAAGAATGCATTGAACACTTCAGGAAAGAGATCCAAAAATAAAAACTCCAAGGAATATTTTAGCCAAATTTCTGAACTATCAGGTCAAGGGGGAAAAAAAGTACTGCAAGTGGCTAGAAAGAAACAATTTAATAACCGGGAGCCACAATCAGTATTACACAATACTTAGCAACTTCAACATTAAAAGACTGGAGATCAAGGAACATGATATCCTGGAAGGGAAAGGAGCTAGGACTACAACCAAGAATCACTTATCTGGTTAAATGAAGCATAATACATCAAGGCAAAAAATGGTTACTTAAAGAAATAGAAGGATTTCAAGCTTTCATTAGGAGAACACCAGAATCAAACCAAAAATTTGATCTCCAATATAAAGACTCAAGTGAAGCATAAACAGGTTAAAAGGGAAAGGAAAACATAAAACACTCAACAGAGCTAAACTATTTACATCCATACATAGAAAGATGATCTTCGTAATTCTTAAAAAATTGTATCACTAATACTACAGCTAGAAGGAATATACATAGATGGAAGGTCCAGGTATAGTGTGAATTTGAGGTAATGACATAAAAATAATTAAGGTATGAGAAAGAGGAGTACACCAGGTGCAGAAGCAAGGGAGAAGTAGAATGGGGTAAATTATTTCACACAAAGAGGCAGGAAAGACCTAGTACATTGGAGGAAAAGATGGGAGGGGGATGGATGTTTTTTGAAACTTAATTTCATCAATATTGAGTCAAAGAGGGAATGACATACATATTTAAAAATCAGTTGAATGACATCTTCAACAATCAGTTAAATATATAAATTGATCTTCTCCTACTGCGAAGTAGGAGAGGACGAGATTAAGTAAAAGGGGGCACTGACAGAAGGGAGGGTAGATCAGGGGAGGTGGTAGGCAGAATCAAAACTCTAGTGAGTAGGGAAAAGGTGAAATCAGAGACAAGACAAAAAGAAGGAAAAAAGGATGGAGGGAAATACACAGTAATCATAACTGTGAATGTGAATAAGATGAACTCTCTCATAAAATGGAAGTTGATAGCAGAGTGGATCAAAAATAAGAATCCTAAAATATGTTCTTTACAAAGAAATACACTTGAAGAAGGGAGTCACACACAAAATAAATGTAAGAGTCAGGAGCAGAATGTATTATGCATTAGCTGAATTAAAAAAGGAAAAGAAAAGCTGAAGTAGCAATAGCAATCCTGGTCTCAGACAAAGAAAAACAAAAATAGACCTAATTAAAAAAGATAAGGAAGAAAATTACATCTTGCTTAAAGGTACCACAGATAATTAAATAATATCAATAGTAAGTATATATGCACCAGATGGCACAGCACCAAATTCTTAAAGGAGAAGTTATGTGAATTACAGAAAGAAATAGCAAAACTTTCCTGGTGGCAGACCTCAACTGTCCCCTCTCAGAATTCAATAAATCCAACCAAAAATAAACTAGAAAGAAACTAAGGAGGTAAATAGAATATTAGTAAAGGTATATAAAACAGACCTTTGGAGAAAATTGAATGAGAACAGAAAGGAATATACCTTTTCTCAGCAGCATATGACATAAACACAGAAGCTGACTATATATTAGAGCATATAACCCTCAAAATCAAATGTCGAAAGGCAGAAATATTAATCTTTTCTGATCCTAATGCAATAAAAATTACATTCAACAAAGTGCAGTGGAAAGATAGATAAAAATTAATTGGAAACTAAATAATCTAATCCTAAAGAATAAGTGGATCAATGAACAAATCACAGAAACAATCAGCAATTTCACTGAAGAGAATGACAACAATGAGACAAAATATGAAAATTTATGGGATATACCAAAGCAGTACTTACGGAAAATTTATTTCTCTAAATCCTTATATCCACAAAGTAGAAAAAGTACAGATCAATGAATTTGGGCATGTGACTAAAATGAAAAAAAAACTAGAAAAAAGAACCAATTAAAAATCCCCAGTTAACCACCAAATTGGAAATTCAGAAAATCAAAGGAGAGATTAAAAAAATGAAAGTTAAACAACAACAACAACAACTATTTAGGTAATAAATAAATCTGGGACTCATATTTGGGGAAACAACCCAGGAATGTAGGCAAGTCATTGGTTAATTTGATTAAAAAAAAAACAACCAAATATCTAATATCAAAAATGAAAAGGGTGAAATCACCACCAATGAAGAAGAAAGAAAAGAAAATATTTTGCCCAATTATATGCCAGTAAATCTAAAAATCTGAATGAAATCAATGAGTATTTATGAAAATATAAATTATCCAGATTATTAAATCAGGAAATAGAATGGCAACATAACCCCATCTTAGAAAAAGAAATTGAACAAGCCATTAATGATCTCCCTAAGAAAATATCCCCAGGGCTGGATGGGTTCACTAGTGAATTTTACCAAATATTCAAGGAAAAATTAATCCCTATACTATATAAAGTATTCGGAAAAATAGGCAAAGAAGGAGTTCTATAGAACTCCTATTATGATAAAAATATGATGCTGATACCTAAACCAGGAAGAAGTAAAACAGAAAATTATAGAACAATTTCCCTGATTAATATAAATGCAAAATTCTTGAACAAAATACTACCAAGGTGATTACAATAATATGTCACAAGGATTATACAGTGACCAGGTTGGATTTATACCAGCAATGTAGGTTTGGTTTAATATTAGGAAAACTATCAATATAATTAACCACATCAATAAATAAATCAACAGAAATCATATGATTATCTCAATAGATACAGAAAAAGCTTTTGATCAAATTCAGTACCCATTCCTATTAAAAACAATGAAGGGCATAGGTATAAGTGGAGTTTTCCTTAAAATGATGAACAGTTTCTATCTAAAACCATCAGCAAGCATTATCTGTACTGGGGATATGCTAGAAGCCTTCCCAACAAGTTCAGAGGTGAAGTAAAGATGGCCATTATCACCACCATTATTGAATATTGTACTAGAAATGTTAGCTATGGCAACAGGACAAGAAAAAGGAATCAAAAGAATTAGAATATCCCACAAGGAAACAAACCTATCAGTCTTTGCAGATGACATTATGGTATACTTAGAGAACCCTAGAGCATCAACTAAAAATTTTTTTGAAATAATGAACAACTTTAGCAAAGAAAGTCACAGGATATAAAATTAAACCCACAAAAATCATTAGCGTTTCTGTATATAATCAACAAAGCCAGGCAGCAAGAGATAGAAAGAGAAATTTCATCCAACCTATCTGTAAATAACATAAAATGCTTGGAAATCTACCTGCCAAGACAAACCCAGGAACTATATGAGCACAATTATGAAACACTTTTCGGTGAAATAAAGTCAGATCTAAACAACTGGGAAAACATCAATTGCTCGTGGGTAGGCTAAGCTAATATGATAAAAATGGAAATTCTGCTTAAATAAATTTACTTATTCAATGACATACCAAACTATGAAAAAATTATTTGATAGAGCTAGAACAATTAACAAAATTCATCTGGAAGAACAAAAGGTCAAGAATATCAAAGGAATTAATTAAAAAAAATGCAAAGTAAAGAACCTAGAAATACCAGATCTCAAATTTTATTATAAACAGTAATCATCAAAACTACTTTGTACTGGCTAAGAAATAGAGTGGTGGATCAGTGTAATGGATCAGGTACATAAGACTCAGTAGTCAATGACCATAGTAGCCTTGTGTTTCAGTAACACAAATATGCCAGTCTTTGGGACAAGGGCTCACTATTTGACAAAAAACTGCTGGAAAACATTAGGAGACAGACTAGGTATAGACCAACATCTCACACTATATACCAAGATAAGGCAAAAAAAATCATTCATGATTTAGGCATAAAGGGGGACACTAAAATCAAATTAGAAGAAATAACAATCTACCTGTCAGATCTATGGGGAAGGAACAAATTCATGACCAAACAAGAAATAGAGAGCATTATAAAATGTAAAGCAGACAATTTTGATTACATTAAAATAAAAAGCAATGTATGGCTGTGAGAATTGAACTATAAGGAAAGTTGAGAGCCACAGAAAAACACTTTTGAATTGTGGTGCGTGAGATTTTTGAGAATCCCTGTGAGAGGAAGGAGGTCAAATCAGTCAACACTTAAGTAAATTAATTAAGACTATTCACTGAAAGGTTAACTACTGAAGTTGGAGCTTAAATTCTTTGGCCATATAACGAGAACACAGGACTAATTGGAAAATACTCTGCTGTTGTGAAAGATTGAAGGCAAAAGGAAATGGAATGGCAGAGGGTAAGAGTATAAATATCACGGAAACAATGAACATGAATTTTGTCATATTTCAAAAAATAGTGGATGGTATGGTCAATGCGTTCATAAAGAGTCAGACATGAATAAATGACTGAACAGTAACAAATGGTATGGAACTTCATCTGAAGGAACCTTTCCTTCATGTTGATGAGAAAATGAAGGGAACTCCTATGATTCATTCACATTGACTTTACCTGCTTCTGAGATGACTAGTAAATGAGAAACATCTTTCTTTTAGCATTTATGAAAATGAGATTTAAAATGGCTCAAAGTTCTTTATATTGTTTTTAAATATGGATTATCACCCTTATATTTCCAGATTATGTTTCCTCAGTTGCTCAGACTATATAAGGTTGATGTGAATAAGGAATAGTTTGTTCATCTAGCTGCAGGTTATTTTCCAAAGCTGCATTTAGTGGGCTGTTTGGGTACTTCGCATTTCTATAATCCTGCATGGCCTCCTGTGAAGGCTTTTCACTTTATTCATTTTCTACGAAAGCTGTCCTATATCTTACAACCATATTACTGTATTTGGCATATCTCTCTGGGAGTTATTGTTTCTGCTACTCACATTTACAAGGACATGGGGAAATTAGGAAATTTCATCAGATTAAAACTGTGGAGAAAGGGTCATTAACCCCATGTTCAGGTGAATACGGAATCTTAACCTCTCAGGTTCAGATGCCTAAGACTGGACCTAGTCCATGTGAGCCCAGAATCTTAGGGTAAGATTAGATGCCTGATTTGTATTAACACAGGTAACTTGGGATATTTAACCCGGGATTTCTGGTTGTTCCATTTTCCAACAAGTGTTTGTATTTGTCCTAAACATTTTCAACCTTCTGGTCTTAGCCAAGTAGAAGCCATAACTTGTAGATTACTTTTGACTCCTTATTCTGTGTGTCTATAACAAATAGGATTTAAATATATTCTAATTGCTACTGTTGATGCTGTCACATTCTTACTGAAAACCATTTTTACCAACTTTGACTTGAACATTTTTAAACATATGAAACTGATAAACACGATGCACATTTGCAACTTACAAAAACTATTTCCAATTTTATTTTTCTGAATCTTGGTGTTTCTTTTTAATCCCATAACTTTGCTAATTCTCCTCTTGCCCCTACTCAAAAGATGGTTGAGAGACAGGACATTGCATTGGATGTTTTCATAATTGTTAAAATAATTTAAATGTGAATAACCACATTCCCTAGGCCAAATAAATCAATTAGGGAATTGGGAATTACTATTTAGTTATTCTGCAAAGACCCTTATCCAATTGAGTAAAACCTGAGATCATCTGGCTGTTTTAATGATGATCAAACTGCTTGATAAAAGAGAACACATGGAAGAGGAATTGGCAATTATTTGTGTGAAGAACAAAAGGGCTGATGGAACATGATCACTTCAAATATTTAAAAGATTATCACATAGAAGAAAGATTAGACATTCTTTTGGACTCAGGGGAACTAGAAATAACTAGTCAGAAAAATACAGAAAAGCAAATTTTGGCTTAACATAAATAAATTTGTTGTTGTTGTTGTTTTTAACAATCATAGAAATCAATGCTTTCCAACAACATTCCATTTCTAAAATACGGAATGTGTAGCCTTATGGGATAGTGAGTTTTCCATCACTTTGGCTTTGAAGTACATCATATCAAAGTCACATTCCAATTTTAAAGTTCTTTGAATCTACATGTTTGTCTCATAGAAAAAAAGACATATTTCCCTAAAAACTTTAATCTGAAATTCAGGCAGGAACAGATCTGGTGTCTGAGAGACTTTTCCTCAGGGCACTAAAATTAAGCTGGTTCTATTGTCAACTGTACTTATTCAGAAGCATGGAGTTTAGCATATGGTTAGCAATAATTAGTTAAAATAGAAAGGTAATAGATGTCAATTATATCTCAGGTGCATTCCTGATCTGGTCCTGTCAGAGTCCTCATCTCCCTTAGTGGTAGTACCCTTATCAGTGTCCTCCTCGAATTCTCAGATTTCTATTCATGTGTCTTGTGTCCTGGGATCTTTCAGCCTTAACTGAAACTGTATTAAAAAAGGTTTATCTTCCATGTACTTTGCCCTAGGCACAATGTGTGCTACCTTCTTTGGGCAGCACAACTGCCAGTTACAGTTCTATTAGAAACTCATTAAATAATTGGAGCATGATCTTAAATTATAATATCTCCCTTATCATCAATACATATATATATTAATTGCTTCTTGATTTTCCAAATATTCTTTGTTGGGAACAAATTATTTTGCCTATATCTTTGAAACTTTGTTTAAGTGAATGCATCTCGGATTGTAAGACATTCAGGAAATTAACAGGAACTGCAGAAGTGGATATATCAGTCTTCTCATGTTACGAAATTTGAAATACTGTTTGCTGGTATACAATGCCTCAGAGTGCAGTGTCAAAAATGGCTGACATACATAAGAATGATAAAACAAAATGGCAATATAAATTTTTCCTAAATTTAATATTTTCTTTTTTTTAAAGATTCATTAATTTATTTAAGTTTTCAACATTCACTTCCACAAGATTTTGAGTTCCAAATTTTCTCCCTATCTTGTCCCTTCCCTGCCCCCAAGATGGTGTGCATTCTGAATCCTGTTTCCTCTAATCTGCTCTCCCTTCTATCCCCCTCCTTCTCTTATTCACTTCATGTTTTATTTTCCTGTAGGGCAGGATAGATTTCCATACCCCACTGCCTGTATATCTTACTCCCAAGTTGCCTGTGAAAACAATTTTTTAAATATTTGTTTTTAAAACTTTGGGTTCCAAATTTTCTCCCTTCCTCCCTCACCACCCACCTTCATTGAGAAGACAAGTAATTTGATACAGGTTATACTTGTATAGTCATGCAAAACACTTACATAGTAGTCATGCTGTAGAAAACTAACTATATTTCCCTTTATCCTATGCTGCCCCCCAATTCTCTCTTTTGACCCTGTCCCTCCTCAGAAGTGTTTGCTTCTGATTACCTGCTCTCCCAGTCAGCCCTCCCCTCTATCATCCCCATAGGCTCTTATCCCCCCTCCCTATTTTCCTATAGGGGAAGGTAGCTTTCCATACTCAATTGAGTGTGTATGTTATAACCTCCTTAAGCCAAATCTGATGAGAATAAGATTCACTTATTCTCTCTCACCTTCCCCCACTTCTCCTCCACTGTAAAAGCTTTTTCTTGTCTGTTTTATGTGAGATAATTTATACCATTCTACCTCCCCTTTTCTCTTTCTCCCAGTATAATCCTCTCAAACTTCAACTCGATCATCAACTCACCCTGTGCCCTCTATCAATCTATCTATACATATATTTTGTCCCTCCAACTACCCTGATACTGACAAAGGTCTCATGAGCTACAAATATCATCTTTCCCTGTAGGAATGTAAACAGTTCAACCTTAATAAGTCCTGTATGATTTCTCTTTTCTGTTTACGTGTTCATGTTTCTCTTGAGTCTTGTATTTGAAACTCAAATTTTCTATTCAGCTCTGGTCTTTTCATCCAGATGGTTGAAAGTCCTCTATTTCATTGAATATCTATTTTTCCCCTGAAGTATTAAACTCAGTTTTGCTGGGTAGGTGATCCTTGGTTGCTATCCCATCTCCTTTGCCTTCTGGAATATCATATTTCAAGCTCTGTGGTCCCTTAATGTAGAAGATGCTAAATCCTATGTTATCCTGATTGTATTTCCACAATACTTGAATTGTTTCTTTCTGCCTGCTTGCAATATTTTCTCCTTGACCTGGGAACTCTAGAATTTGGCTTCAATATTCCTGGGAGTTTTCCTTTGGGGATCTCTTTCAGGAGGTGATCAGTAGTTTCTTTCTGTTTCTATTTTACCCTCTGGTTCTAGAATATCAGGGCAGTTTTCCTTGATAATTTCTTAAAAGAGGATGTCTAGATTCTTTTTTGACCATGGCTATCACAAAGTCCAACAATTTTTAAATTATCTCTCCTGGATCTATTTTCCAAGTCAGTTGTTTTTCCAATGTGATATTTCACATTGGCTCCTAATTTTTCATTCTTTTGATTTTGTTTTACAATGTCTTGATTTCTTATAAAGTCACTAGCTTCCAATAGCTCCATTCTAATTTTTAAAAAAGTATTTTATTCAGTAAGCTTTTGGACTTCCTTTCCCATTAAGGCAATTCTGCTTTTTAAGGCATTCTTCTCCTCATCGGCTTTTTAGACCTCTTTTGCCATTTGGGTTAGGCTATTTTTTAAGGTGTTATTTTCTTCAGTATTTTTTTGGGTCTCCTTTAGCAAACTGTTGACTTGTTTTTCATAATTTTCTTGCATCACTTTCATTTCTCTTCCCAGTTTTTCCTCTACTTCCCTTATTTTTTTCTCAAAATCCTTTTTGAGCTCTTCCTTGGCATGGGACTGAATCACATTTTTCTTGGAGACTTTGGATGTAGGAGCTTTGACTTTGTTGTCTTCTTCTGGATGAATGTTTTGATCTTCTTTGTCATCAAAGACACAGTTCATGGTCTGACATTTTTGCGAAGTTTGCTCATGATCCTGGCCAATTTCTTGAGTTTTAAACTCATTGTTAAGGTAGGGGACTCCTTCCAGTGTGGAGAATGTACTGTCCCAAGCTTTAGGACTTTCATGTAGCTGTTTCAGAGATACTTCTAGGGACTTGTAAGTTTTCAGTTCTTCCAAGGTGGAATGATCAAGGGTGAGGTGTTTACTCATTTCCTGGCCTGTGCTCTGATCTATAAGTGACCACAAACACTCTTTTCTGCCTTGGAACTGTGAGAAGGATTTTCTCTCCACAAGCACTACAAGCTCCACCATGCCAGTGGTCTTCCTGGACCCAGGACTGCCACCTAGAACTGTGACCCATATCTAAGCTTAGGGAAAGCAAGAGAATCCTGCCTCAGCACTAGCAAAGAGATCCCTGCAATCCCTCTCTGATCAGCCACTCGACTCCCCCTCAGTCCATGGGCCAGCTGCTGCCCAGTGCTGCACCAGTACTGGGTGTGGTACTGAGCTTCTCTTTTACCGCAGCCACAATTTTTTCCTACTGACCTTCTAAATTGTCACCATTTGTGGGTTGAGAAGTCTGGAAACCACGACGCCTGCCTGTGATTCAGTCCTCTGAGGCCTGCTCCAGGTTTGCTGAGGCCTGGTCTTTGTCTACATGCCCATGCTGAAATGTGTTTCTCTCCTAGCCCAGCATGATAGACCTTTCTAATCAACCATCCAGGTTTTCTTGGGTTGGAAATTTGTTTCACTCTCTTTTTGTGGGTTCTACTGCTCTAAAATTTATTTAGAGCCATTTTTTACAGGTATTTGGAGGGGTTTGGGGGAGACCTCAAGCAAGTCACTGCTTTTACTCTGCCATTTTGGCTTCATCCCCTTCCATAAGCTTTTGAATTCCAATATTCCTAATATTTTCTTTTTTATGATTAATAATTTCAGCTCACTTCAAATGCTGAAATTTCTGAAAGGGAATTCTGTTAGTAAACTAATGTGAATCAGGTAAATGATGTGGCAGATAAAAGAAGACCAGAACCATAAACTTGTTGTTGTTTTCTTTCTTTCTTTCTTTTCTTTCTTTCTTTCTTTCTTTCTTTCCTTCTTTCCTTCTTTCCTTCTTTCCTTCTTTCCTTCTTTCCTTCTTTCCTTCTTTCCTTCTTTCCTTCTTTCCTTCTTTCTTTCTTTCTTTCTTTCTTTCTTTCTTTCTTTCTTTCTTTCTTTCTTTCTTTCTTTCTTTCTTTCTTTCTTTCTTTCTTTCTTTCTTTCTTTCTTTCTTTCTCCTCAGCATCTGTACTCTTGCATGCTTCTCTGTTCTGGAAAACTGTTTCTCAGTGCAGTTCTTCCTCTAAGACCACTTTGTCCATCTAACCTGACTTATTTCTGACAGTTATATGTATGCGTGTGTGTGAGTGTGTGTGTGTGTGTATAGTGTGTGTGTGTGTGTGTGTGTGCATCTCACATAATGGAGAGAGAGAGAGAGAGAGAGAGAGAGAGAGAGAGAGAGAGAGAGAGAGAGAGAGAGAGAGAGAGAGAGCGCTGTGTCGTGTCTTTCATAGTAGGGATAGCTTGGCATTTGATATAAAGAGATTCCTCATCCTCTTCTGCAACTCACTAGGAATATGTTTCTGGTATTGGAATTAGGTAGGGAGTGACACCAAGTGACAGTAAAAAGCATTTTACCTTTTCATTATCTCTTTGGATATTATTCAGTAAAATATCTGTATAACACTTTTTACAAAACTTTTGTCTCCATTTACTCCTGCCAGTTAACATCAAGTTTTTAATTTCCTTTTTAAGGATGAGACAACAATGAGTAGGAAAAGAACAGTTTAGAGTAAAATTTCAAAAAATTTCAGATTTCCCTAATGTTGGAGAATTTGTATAGTTCCTCTGTTGCTCACACAGCATATTGTCATCTTTTTTCTTCTAAGTATAGGAAGGTCTTATCCCAGTAATGTTTCTTGAGTTTTACTCTTAATTGGCAATAATAACAATAACCAAAAAAACACAAGGCAGGAATGTACCTATCATCAGAATCATGGAATACTATGATGTCTCATCTCAGATTAATGGCTAGCTATATGGAGTTGCTAAATTCCTTCCTTCAAAAAGTGATACATTTGCTTTTTGACATTCGGAGAAACTGTGAAATTGTATCTGCACAGAAATGTTTGTGAGCAAGGTATTTGAACAAATATTCACATTTATTAATGATTTTTTTGTGGCTCCTTGTCACTATCACCATATGATACTTAGACATTTAGCCAAATCATGACAACAATTCTAGCATTTTATTGTGATTCAAATGTGCAAAAATGATTTAAATATATTACCTCATTTAATCCTTACAACAACCTTAGGAAGTAGGTGCTCTTATCAATCCTATTTTAAAGATGAGGAAATTGAGTCAGACAAAGTTAGTGACTTGCCTAGAGTCACACAGCTAGTAAGTGTTGGTGAGAGGTTTTGGACTCAGTTCTTTCTCAGGCCAGGTTTGGCACTCTGTTAGTGCTATATGGATGCTAGTTCCTTCGGAATCAAAATGATATGTAACCCAAAGAGTAATATAGAAATGAATGGCAGGCATAAATAGTATTCAATATATTGCCAATGAAAACTTCCTTGGAAGTTATACATATGTTATACATTGGCATAAATTATGAGATATATGAATGGAAAATAATAGGCCAGTCACATTGAAAGAGTCAAGTATATAAAGAGAATAACTGATAAGCTACATTGGTTCCCATATAATGTCAAGAGATCTGAAGGACATCATAAGTATATTTTTGACTACCAAAGATGAATGTAAAGGAGGAAACGGGGGGAAAAAAGATTTTTACAGAATCAGAATTAGGGATAAACAGCAATTTGTATTTGTGAAGAACATACCCTCATCAATGACATCATCAGATTTTTAAAGTATCATGTCATTTTAATCTGGGGAGAGGTATCTGGCATTCAGAACACCCTAATGAAGCATTAAGGGTATCCAGCTATTAATTAGCAAAACAAAACAAAACAAAACAAAAAACATATGTACATTCAACATATTACAAACAAAACAGAAGCCCTGGAGATTGCCACTTCACAATGGCAAACCAGAGAATAATTTCACGTATTTGGCTGAAAAAATGTCAAATGTTATTAAATTATTTGGTAACTGTATAGACTGCATAATGGTTAACTGACTACATTTTATAATTTTTAAGGAACTTCAATGCGATAGTTGAGTTATTAAAGTATGAGACTAACATGCCATCAATGGACTCAATGGTTATTTTTAGCAATGAAAATTATTATTAAATTTTAATCATAAATTACTACCTCCCTTAAAGCTCATAATATGTAAGAGACATACAGTTACACTGCTTTGCAATTAGCACTAAACAAACTGTAGAATGATATTTAAGGCTAGAACTATTTCAGAGCAATAAAATAGGTAGTTTAGCCATGCAAAGTAGTCTACTGCATACTCATTACCACCATAATGGAGAAGTATGAATGCAAAATGACTATAAAAAATATAGAACACATTCAGCAAGTTATTTTGGACAAAAGACCATCATGAATTAGCTTATTAGAAATAAACATATTTATGTGAGCTGAAATAATTACAAAGAACAGTTAGGAAGCATAAATACTGACAATGAAAGTGTGATATAATCTGTGTAGGCAATTTAGCAACCATATTAGTAATTATAGAAAGCCATTACATACCAATGTAACCCACATGCTTCTCAGCATGTCTTCAGAGGGGCTGTGTCTGACTTTTCTTACTACCTCAAGGAACAGTTTTGTTCTAAATAAGCAAAACGCAGTGTTTGATAGTTATGAACCATACTGATCTATCCGTAACTATTGCTTTGCAGTAATCACTGACTGTGACTGAATTTTTTCAATATTCTTATTATTTTTTCTTCCTATTCTAGCTACCTATATTCCACTTAACTGACCATATGGAATGCCCTGTGTCTTCATCACAACTGCCACAAAAAATCTGAAGGCTAAGTTATTATTTAAGTTTTCTATACTTGCCTCTAGTTCTCCAAATAGTTTTAAAACCTGAAAACCCCTAAGAGGTTGCGTGGGAGAAATTATTATTCTATTTCCAAATGGAAAAGAAGAGGAAAAAAATAACGGTACTACCAACTTTAGCCCTTAAGGTTGGCAAAGGTTTTTTTAACCCTTTTAAAAAATAATGTACTCACTTTGTGCCAAATTCTATGTTTAGCCGTGACATGTCCTCCTTTCCCTCCAGTAAGATCCTCATGGTGATGATGTATTACCAAATATATTATCTGATTGGTCCTTAAATTTTCCCCTTGTGCCTGAACATGCCTGATATCTTCCTCCTTCTTATTAATGTTTCCTTGGATAGATACTCTTCTCTCCTCCCCCCCCCTTTTTTTTTTTTGGTAGGATGCTGATCAATCCAAAAAAGTGCTTTGGGTTTTTAAAGTTCATTCCTTGAAGGCAAAGGAGATGTCTATGAATTTAGTAACAATACAAGTTAAAGGGTTAATAATGGGAATAGTGACTGAGAAAATTCAAATAAAATCACAATCCTAGCTCCAGAGATGTCACTGAAGAATACACTGAATCCCACTGAGATTAGGAACATATGCAAAGAGATAAGAGCAGGTGAGATAAGAATTGGAGACAAGGGTCATGATATGAAATTTTTAGGCTTACCACATTACCAGACACTATTTGGTGATTACTTCCACTGGGGAGTTGTTGATAGAGTGCATGGATTCACCAACAGGAAAACTGGAAAGCTATAGAAGTTCAATCAATAAGCATTACTAGAATAATGGCTTGTGAATCTTGCACAAAAGAGCTAATATGAAACTTCTCCTGACCACATAGTTCTTCTAATTGTGGAATTCACAAAAGGTTTACTTTTGCAAACTCAATTAAATCATTTAGAGGATGAAGATGGAGATTTCTGATTCAGAATTGATGCCATGGTAAATATGGAGGTAAATTGGAACAGTGTGTGTTTTAATTATGATTCATGCTTTAATCTCTTATTGTAATATATATATGTATATATATATGTATATATATATATATATATATATATATATATATATATATATATATATATATATATATATATATATAATTCTGTAGTTCAGCCCAATTTGATTTCATTTTTTTTCCAAAATCTTAATCACTAACTTGGGCTGAGCTATAGCAGGTTGGTGAAATAACATTAGCTACAAAAGTAGATAGGTGTTAAGTAGATCCATGTCTTAGCATACATATACCACATGGTGTTCACCCAAGACTTCTGGGAACCTTCCTATCTCTTCCATTTCTGCCCTTCATTTGAAAAAAATAAAAGAAAAACTTGGGAACAAATATTCATAGTGAAGTAATTCCTACTCTGATCATTTCCAAAGATGTATGTCTCATCCCACATCTTGAGTGCATCACTTCTCTATAAGGAGGTAGGTGGCATGCTTCTTCATCAGTTCTCTTTGGAATCATAATTGGTCATTAATCAGAGATCTTAAGTGCTACAAGGTTATTAGACTTTTTAATACTTTTCATTTTATAAATTGATTTCACTTCACTTTGCATTAATCCATGAAGGATATTTCTCCCTGATTTGTTTAAATCCATATTTTTTTCCATATATTATAGTACTATAGTATTCTATAACATTCTTCTATGATAATTTAATAAATCATTTCTGGATTGACAAATATCCCTCTAGCTTCTATTAGTTAAAAAAAGCTGCTAGCAGAGCAGCATAATGTTCTCACACCAACTTGCTATAGCTCAGCCCAAGGTAGTTATTTAGGCTTTGGGGAAGAGTGTAATCAAACTATCTTGAACTACAGAATTTAACAGAAATAGTTAATTATAAAAAGTGATTAAAATATAAACACTAATTGAAAAGATACTGGCCCTCTTCACCTCTGTATTTACCAAGGCATCAATTCTGAATTATAAATCTCTATCTTAGTCCTCTATGGGATTTAATTGACCTTGCAAAAGAAAATCTTTTGTGAGCTCCATCATCAGAAGGAACTAAGTAGCTGGGAGATTCTTTTATTTCTTTGGAGTATACATTTAGAACTCACTACAACTTTTTCCATTCACCCTTGGGTGATCCTCAATCTCAATTATTTGGAATCTGGTGTTCTATTACCCAAAAATACATAATATCATTGAAAAGTTTCTTTCTTTCCTTGTTTCCTTCCATCCTTCATTCCTTTATTCCTCCATCTCACCCTTCTTCCATCCATCCTTCCATTTTTCATCCATTTATCCCTTTCTCCCTTCCTCCTTTTTTCCTACCTGACTTCTCACCTAAAATTTCAACTTTTCCTCCTTCTCCTCCTCCTCTTCTTTCTCCTCCTCCTTCCTCCCCTCCTCCTCCTCCTTCCTCCCCTCCTCCTCCTCCTCCTCTCCTCCTCCTCTTCTTTCTTCTTCTTCTTCTTCTTCTTCTTCTTCCTCTTCTTCTCTTCCTCCTCTTTTTCCTTCTCTTCCTTCTCTTCCTCCTTCTATTTATTCTACTTATTTTCTTAATTCCCACATTTTAAACGTTTCTTTTATTATAATATCCCCAGAAAGTATTATTATTTTTGTTTCCAATTTATCAATTGTAGTAATCTCCTCTAAAGTTTCCCAAAGGTTTGGTCTTCAAAATTTTAATAGTGACCTTCCAGAGATTGTGGTTTTTGTGGCTTTATCTTTTTTCCAGTCCATTTAGAATTCCATTGTTTTCTCACTCTAAAAGTAGAATATTTATCATCAGATAGGAAGAGAACAACAAAACTTTTTCACAAGCTCCAATTAAACGCTAATCTAGCTTCTTCTTACTTTTATATCAGTGGTTTTTGATCTGAGATCTGTGAACTTTTAAAAAGTATTTGGATAATTTTATTTCAATAGAATTATTTTCCTTTGTAATCCTATTTTATTTCATCCATTAAAAAAATATTCTCCTACCATAGGCTTCACTGCTAAATGAGTCTTTTACACACACACATACAGACAGAGAGAGACAGAGACACAGAGACAGAGAGACAGAGACAGAGAGACAGAGGCAGAGAGAGACAGAGAGAGAGAGACACACACAGAGACAGAGACAGAGACAGAGAGACAGAGAGAGAAAGAGAGAATCCCTGATCTATTTGTAGGACTGAGTCCTGATTAAATCTAAATTTTATGTACTGGTTATTATTTTCCGTATTTTCCTTTTAAAGTTGAGAGTGCAGTTTTCAATCAAACATATCCACTAGTAAAATATTCAATATGCCTTACTTCTTAAAAGCATCAATTTTTAAGAAGCAAAAAAAGAGCCATTTAGTGAAATATTAGGTAAAGATCCTTAATGTTGAACTCTTCTTTCTTTCAACATGTTTATTAACCTTGCAATAATGAACAAACTACATAAAATATCCTGTACCTGATCCAAACAGGAAAGAATACAAAGAGCTCCACATCTTTGAATTATAAATATGTGTTTCTTTTCAACACTGACATGAAAAACAGGCAACGACTAGAGTTGCATCAATCCTTCCTAACTGTCTCAAAAAATATGTGCAGTGCTACAATAAAAACAATTCACCAGCTGTTTATGTAAAAATTATTTGAAGAAAAACAAGCATGGCCATATGGCACTGTAGCTATGCAGTGGAAGCATGAAGAATAATTTTGTAGGATGTAGTACATAATGGTCATGCTAAGTAGGGTGTCAAATACTGCCTGCACATTACATTAATGGTTAATCTGTCCTTTCTATCCTCTAAGTGCTTACATTCTCTAGTGACTTGTATTTTAAAAACAAATTAATAACTCACACTGATTAAGAATTAATTCTTCAAATGACAAAATATTTGATATGATATGGAAATCCTCAACATTACCTAATTAAATAATACTTACTTTGAAGAATCTATGATTTCCCCACTTAGCTACGCCCTCCATCAATTCAAATCACAACACTATAAACTCCTCAGCATAATTCTTTTTTTCATATTTTTCCATAATTATTCTCTAGATGAACTACCTACCACATTAGAAGTTTTCTCTCTTAATTTTGATATTCAGCTTCTCAACTACTTAAATAGTTTATCAAATTTCTGGTCATTCAATAGAACTTTGTTGTTAAGAATCCCAACAGATAAAATTGATAGTACTTAGGGGTTTTATATTTTTAGCTATCTCCAAGTTTGTGTTTGCTAAGAAATATTTGTTCACCTGGTAGATAAATTTATTTTAATGAGCCTTTATTAGACACCTGATATTCAGCCAGTTACTGAGCCTATACTTAATGATTTTCAAGTCTGATAGGATCTGCCAGGACTAGTTTACTCAAACTCATAAATTTGAATATTTGACTCTAAATTTATGTTTTTCCCTTTTTTCTTCCTTCTTTGTGCTTTTTTTTATATTGAATGAAAGAAAAGGAAATAAAATTGAGAAAGAATGGAAACCTGGCCAGGAACTAAAACAACAACAATAACAACTGTATTCAATAAATGCCTCTAAAAGACTGCCACAAACACAAGTGATAACAATGGTCAGACCTGCTGACAATGTCTAAGAACTTCAGTAGTCTCCCCAAAATAGCCCTTGCCACACCTGGAATTTAAATCCCAATACTTTGACTCCAAATGAAATGTTCTTTGCTAGTGGGCATGGAGAGAGAGAGAGAGAGAGAGAGAGAGAGAGAGAGAGAGAGAGAGAGAGAGAGAGAGAGAGAGAGAATCCCTGATCTACTTGTAGAACTAAGTCCTGATTAAATCTAAATTAAATCCAAAATAAACAAGTTTTAAATCACATCAATCTCCATTGATATCTTACTAACACCTGCCCTGACATGTGAAAATAACATAGGGTGAGTAGATTTATGCATGTGTGATTATTTGAAGCCTTATAACATCATAGAGCAACATTAATAAGGAAGTGGATAGATTTTAAAGCAGCAAGGTTCTTGAAATCCTGGAAAACATTGTACACTTTTTCAAATGTGACTAGGCAACATATATGGACAAATACTACAAACTGATAAAGAACCTAAGCCTATAGTGATTTGATGTATGTATAATATTCCTTACTATATTTTCAAAGTGATATATTTACTCATGTTCATCATGAACATTGCTAGAAAGGTAGGTCAATCTGTTATTAAATTGTATTTCTTAGTGTCTTTGTGACCTGAAGAAACTAGTTGCTAACTCTACTATTTACTTTTCTGAAAACATGAAGAATGACCTTTTCCAGTTGGCTGTACTTCTTTTTATCTAAGGTGGAAGGATCTCAAGACAAAAGATGGAGAGTAGAGAGGGATCTCAGAGGCCATTTAATTGAAATGTCTTATTTTACAGATGAGAAAACTGAAGCCAAAGAGGTTAAATGTTTGGCCAAAGTCAGAGCCAAAATTTGAACCCATGTCATCTGAACCCAAAATCAGTATTTTTCCATTTATAAGATCACAGGATCAAACATTTCATGGCTATCATAGACCTTAAAAGGTCATATATGCATTTTGTAGGTGAGGAATTAATTAACCAGAATCACACAAATAATAGGTAGCTGAACTGGGATTCCATCCTACTTCTTCCAACTATAAAACTAATTTTCTTGCCACGATATGTTTCTCCCTTATAACAAAAAAATTAAGATGAAGATGATCTGTTGTATTACCAGCTCATTAATCACATTTTGTGTCTCAGTAGACAAAGGTTAGAATCAAGGTTGGTGTGAAGAAGGCTGCATTTGTATGAGGACAGTTTGGGATTTTAGTCTATTTCATAGGTCATTGTTTTCAGCCATCCTTTGGTAGCCAAGCCCCTAGTAGTTAGCTTTATCTAGACTGATCCTCAGTCACTAAGTTTGCACTAAAAGTCTTTTCACATTGGTAGAAGCCTACCATAGGGTTCATTAACTTTGCATCATCTCTGAGAAATGTATGGTAATCTATACACCACTATACAGCATTATATCTGCCCATGTTGTAAAGGACACAGCAATGTCCTTAAATAACACATATTTGTTGAATTGAAGTGAAGCAATAAAAAAGGCAATCCTTTGTTGGAAGCTTATGATCTATATTCTTTCCATTAAAATTTTCTAATGATTGATGAAGAGTCCCTAATGGATTATCAAGTGATGATGACCTTAGTTATAATGTCCTTATATTGCTATGCACAGAAATTTTTCTGTGTCTGCTTCTCTGTTGTTCTTTCTCATAGATCCAAGATACCTCTATCTATCAAATATTGAATAGGCCATTTATAACCAATTTTTATGTAAAATTTACCCTGGATTGAGGCTGAGGTATGAATTCCCAATCACAAATCTGGTCCCTGAGTCAAGAAATGTCTCAAGAACTTATGTCCTCCTATTCCATTTGTGAGTTATAAGGTCAAAGTAAGTAGTTTTCCTCACATTTCAAATTCACTTGGCCCTCCCTCCCACAATCATTTTTACTTAAAAGTAGGGTGAAAATCTGCTGTTGTTTCTTTCTTTTTGTCTTTTTTCCATAGGTCATATTAAAATATAATTAATCTTCAAGTATACAAGAAAATAATCTGAAAAACCGATGGTCAGTTTCCCTCTCCTCCTTTATTAGAAAATTATCTCAGGCAAAGGCTGATTCATTTGAAAATTCCAAGGGAAATTTCCATGTAAAAAGCTTGATAAAAATATATACCTGCATAATCCTAAGTATCTGAAATCAATAAATTACACATGCACTATGTAGTAATGTATCTGTGTATGTAGAACCCTCAACTTCCTATATTTGAAAGGTTGTCCTTTCAAAACTTCATAATCTTCAAGGCCCAGTCAGGAATCACTTCATTAATGTGCATTCTCTGATACTCAGAAGTAAAAATGATTTTTACCTGCTCAGATTTCTTTTAGCACACTGGACCTCTTTTTGCCCTCAAAATTATTCTACCATGCACCATAGTTATTTTTATGGGTTGTAAAATCCCATTTATTAAAGCATAAGCTGTTTGAGGACAGGGTTTATGATAGTTTTCATTATTACATCCCCCATATGCATTCTACTCATACAAGTAGTTGCTGAATACTTCTCAAATTTAATTAGTAATAATATTTTCCTCATTTTAAGTCCCTTCTGCTTTGCAGTGTAGTATTTCCAAACATTATATACCTTGTAGTTGCAAATGGAATCCCATATATAAGAGAAACATAAAGGGGTAAGGCATAAGGAAAAATTTTATCACTGAAGTTAATCTGAAGCAAGCTAATTGAATATTTGTGGGAATGTTATAAATCATCAAAGAGAATGCACTGAACTCATTGAGGAAGAGTCAGTGTCCTTTTCTTCTTTTAATGTTCTTATAAATCATTTCCTACCCCCCCCCAGAAATATATCAGGTTGTGTAAGTCTACATTCATGTATCAAGTTGACTATATCTACATTCATGAATTTTTTATAAATATCTATGCTAAACTTATATAGAGACTATATTAGTTTTACATTTTTATATGTTGGTGTTATTATAATATTCACTAAAGGAAGAAAGGAAGGAAGGAAGGAAGGAGGAAAGTTGATGGGATATAAAAAGAAAAAGAGGATTGTAGAGAATTTTTCCATTTTGTTCATGTTATTCTTTTGCATCCACTTGTCTTGAGGGCTTGTGATGATGATAAAATTTTAAACTCCTAAAGTTTTCATAACACAAAAACCTCCATGCTTTGGGTCCAAGTACTACTGATTATATTAATTCTTCATAAAATATAATAATATTAAACAGTGGAATTGCTAGAGTAAGTGTAGATAACCATGTTATCTGTCTAGAAAGAGGGAAATTCAGTAAGCAGATTAATAAAACTGAGATGAGCAAATCTCTTTGTTTTCAATATTATTTCATTTATTCAATATTAAAGCTTTTCTGAGTATTGTGGTTAAGGCACTTGATATAAAAAGTAAGCAACAGAATTCTTAAGATCTTAATTTATAACAGAGAAGCCCATACAGCTGTCCACCACCTGGATTTTTCTATTTTACAATTTTTATGATAGCTACATGTGAAAATTTATTAAAAAAATTAAATTTATTTTAAAAAATCTATCTAATGTCAAATGGTGAATTATAAGGAAAAGCAATATATATCAGAATTGTGCAGTGTTTATTTTTAAGTAAAAAAACTATAACACTGATAAAAGAGAAAAAGAAGATTTAAAAAGAGATAATTATAAATGTTGCTGTGGAATTCAAGTTGAAATTTTTCTCTCAAGCCTTTCATTCCATACATTTGTACAATTTTAATAAACTCGATATATCAGATGCAAACTCCTAGGGAAATGCATTAAAACATATAGTTTGAAACAAATAGTTGTTATGACAGATACTGCTTTTCTACTGTGTATGATGAAAATAGCATTATACCTTTTTTTAAAATTAAAACTACTTAACAAAACACTCATGTCAGTTTGGCACACTGATAGACAAAATGAACAATAATCTAACACTGGTGGTACCAAAAGCCTTCAGAAAAATCCAAAACACATTTGGTCTTCAGCTACAGTTATGCCTCTGTTGAAATCAACTTCCATTCTCTGAGCATCAAATATATTAGTTGCTCAAGGAAACAGCAGTATTGATGATTCAAAATTTGGAATGATTTGGAATGAAAGATTAAGATCTTCATATTGTTTTTGTTTTTCTTCATGTAGCAAAAATCATTTTTATGTGCCTTTTAACTTTCCCCAACATATATCTACATTGCCTTTTGCCTGAATTACTTCTAGCTGTTTCTCAAAGTATCCATCAAATCAAAGAACAAAAAATAAAACAACATTAAATTTATTTACTTTTAAAAAGCACTAAATCTTTTGGTTATACATATGTGAAAATGATTTTTAAATATCACCAATACATTTCTAAATTCAATTGGAACAATTATTGTGGAAAACCAGGACAATTGCCAGGGTAGAAATGTGCCTGACAGAATCCTGAGGTCAGTGGTTAACAAACAGATTGGTAATTCTCCTAGGAAATGGCCATTGGAGGCCCAAATTAGAAGTGAAAGCGAATAGCTTGGACATTCATCAAAATTTCTCTGCAAGAAAATGGGTCCATTCTACAGGTCACCCTCCAAAGAAATGCCCTCATCACCTCTGAGGTCATTACTACTCAACAATATTTAGTCTTTACCACCTCTGCCTCAGTAGTTCTCTCTTGCTGGAGACACCTCCACCACTGTGGCCATTTCCAATTGTTCAATTCCTCCCCAGAACCTCAACTTGAAGAAGTACCCATGCCAGGCATACTCACTTCCTACTCTTCTCAGTTCCCGACTCTCAAGGCAACTTTTTCAGGTACAGCTTCAGCATAGGTACCTTTTTTTCCCCTTCCTCATGCTCAGGAAGTAGTTGTTTATTCTATATAAACAGCAGCATTTTATCTTATCTTTCTCCAAAGCACTTTATAAGTCATAATGAAGGATGACTAAATGAATGAGAAAAAAAGTTCTTATGTTTTTGCTCAAGTTTCCTACCAGCCACCAAAATCTTCATTGACTAAAAGATTCCTAACTACACTTCTGCTAGAATCAAGAAGGTATTTTAGCATTTTACTACTACATATTCTCCATTTAATGCCAGCAAAATGGAAAACTGGAACAAATAGAGTGAGTTTTACGTAGCTAAAACACATCCAAAACATTCAGGTTTTAAAAATCTCACAACAATTTTATTTCTACAGGAAGGGGATTATACAACATCATCATCATCATCACTATCATCACACCATGGAAGAAACTATAAAGGTAAACTTCTGTCACAATAATAGAAAAATATATTTTGCTTTTTTGTATATATTATTAAAGAAGGGTCCTAAAAGAATTTCAGAGAGTTATTTCAGTAATACATTTGTCTTATTTTAACAGAAAACATCAATTAAGAAAGAAAATATAAGGAAATGGAATAATATTGAATGAACTAGATCATCATTAGTAATGAGATGATCTTGTGTTTGGTAGTCAAATAAATTTTTATAGACAAAACTGCAATCCATTAAAGAGTAAGCAATGACTTTCTCATATAAAATAGTGTACTTTGGTAAATGGTAGGGACTAGAGGACAGAGCTCAAAGGAAAATTAAGGAAACTGGAAAAGAAGTGAGTAATAATATTCAAAACTGAGAAAAAATGTGACATTCAAAAAAAAAAAAGAACAGTAGAAGAAAAAATAAATCCACTAATCAGAATGAAACAGTTTTAGAAAGCTCTTGCTTGGCATGGTTTTTGGTGGTACAAATAAGTGCCATATGTAATGTGTTTAGCTTTTATGGGAGGCTGTAAGTACTTAGTGTAACTACTTCAGTTTCTAAATCAAAAATGAAGTAGGTGTAGGCAGGGGAAATTACCATTGAGATATCCTCAAAAAACCCACACACAGCAAAAATTAATGGAATTTAATTCTAGCAATTATAATTTTAAAAGGAAAGGAGAGACTTATCACAATTGATGATTAGAATTTTCTTTGCCTTTTCTTTATTGCATTTGGGTTGGGAAAACCTATTTTGAGCACCAAGATAGGCCTTGTTGAACACTGAACAATAAATAATCTCTGTTAAACCAATTCAATTGTTCTTTTCTATCTTTGGGGATTAAAACTACATAGCTGTATATTTGAGGACATTTATGATTTTTCACTGTATGTTGGAGACAGCATGATTGTATATGCTTCAGCTACATTGTTTTAAGATTCTTCCCAGTATGGCACTGGTAGGAAAAAAAAAAGTGACAGGGAAATACTTATGAATCCTACGATAACTGTGTTGGAGTAGGGACATGGACTGTGTTGATGTTGGTAAATTTTTTTTTCAAATGGGAGAAGTGTGTAACAAGGAATGGCACATGCACAAAGAGCCTCTGATGTTACCCACGATGTAGGAGAGATCCTTGACCATGATATTTGTTTCCTTTCTCTTACTGTATCTCTGCTCTTTAGTTGACTCTGATGATAAAGTGTAGTTAATACATGTGTATACATATCTTTAAGTAAGGTATAGGGTTAATCTTTCTCCCCAAGTGTTTTCTCAGGTTTCAATCATCTACATATTATTTATTCTTTTATTTAAGATAAAGTAATTAATATAAACACTCTGACCTTATTAGTCTCCAAAGGTCAGGAGAGCAAACTTCTAGTAGCATGCTGGGTATTGCAGGCAGCTTAGGACTGAGGAGCTAGGAGTGACTTTCAAAAGTAACTTTTGAGACTGAGATGGGGGTGACTGACACAAGGAAACATCAAACATCAATGCTGTTTTTAGATGTGAACTTAGTTGCTCAATGACATTTAGAAAAGTATTCTCTCTTGGTCCATTCAGTATGGGTGAGAGAATGCCCCCAAAGTGCTGTGGGAAAATATTCATAGTTTTCTTTTGCTATATTCTACAAATACATATCCCTTTGTAAAAGTTTATTGATTTTGTCATTTAATGGAAAGTGCCATCAGTGGGGACTCAAGCCAATGGCACTAAATAAGAGATAGTCCAAACACTGAAGGAAGACTTAGATCCTTGAGAGGGAGTTACAGCCATCCTGGCTCTGGGATAGTGAACCAGAGCACACTGCAATATTGAACCTCTCACCTTCCTTGAATAAATTTAATTTAAAATTAATGAGAAATTTTATATATGTACACACATATTTAAACATATAGTTCTACAGTCTCTTTGCAAAACTTAAAAATTTTTGCAACATTTACCAAAAATTAGTAAAGCTGTTCTGTAGTTCTATGTTTTTACTTTATTTGTCCCTCATATTTACATTTTAGGCTCACATTTGCTTCATAAAAGAAGTGTAATAGACAGCCTTATGTCTTGTGTCCTCATTTGCTCAGTCTAAATAATTGATGATGATGATGATGATAATGGCATTTATATAGCATTTTAAAGTTTGTAAAGTACATTAAAAATATTATCTCATTTTATCCTGACAAAACCAAAGGAAGTAGGTGATATTATTATTATTATAATTTTACAGATGAAGAAACTGAGGTAGCCATAAGTTAAGCAACTTGCTGGTTAAGAAAGCTAGTAAATATCTGGGGTTATATGTGAAATCAGATGTTCTTGACTTCAGGCCACAGATTCTATCAATTACATCATCTAACAACATTTGGATATAGATGAGATTACATATGCCCTCTTCATTCTATTAAAAATCACTTCCTCTGTAATTTAATTTCTAAAAAAATATTAGCTTATTTTCAACATTGATAATTTTTTTATTAATTTTGAACCTGACAAATGCCAAAAAACATGAACATTTCCATGAACAAAAACAAAAGAATTTATCATGAAAGCATGAATTTCTGTTCCACAGTTTGATTTTATTAAAGTAACCAGTAACCATGTTAGAGTGACCAGGGATGGGGAATTTGTGGCCTCAAGGCCACATGCGGCCCTATAGGTCCTCAAGTATTACCCTTTGACTGAATCCAGACTTCACAAAATAAATCCCCTTAATAAAAAGATCTGTTCTGTAAAACTTGGATCCAGTCAGACAGCTGCACCCAAGCCACTATTCTTACCTTTGTTTCTCTATTTCTCTCTTAACTACTTTCTGATCTTTACTATGCATTTTTAAGAAAGCTTTAACAATATATATTTTTCACTTTTTTGGCATAGCTATTATAAGCCTTTCTTTCTTGAAATTATACTCTTTTAATGAAAAATCCTTCCCTTTAAAAATAAGCATAATCAATCAAACCAAACCCCATATCATGCACGTACAAAAATGTATCTCACATTATACATCTTCAGCCTATCACGTCTCTGTTAGCATCAGGTAACATATTTCATCACTGGTCTTCTGGAGTCCTGATTGTTCATCAAATTAATCAGAATGCTAAACTCTAAAAGTTTTTTTTTCTTTTTATACCCACCAATGTTGTAGTTATCTTATACATTGCCCTCCTGGTTCTCCATCATTTCAAACAAGTTTGCCCAAGTTCCTCAGAAATTTTTACTTTCAGTTTTGATATCATGATTTCTTCAACTATTCCTAAATTGATAGATATTCCATTAATTTCTTAACCCCCCAAAAAAGAGTTCTTATAAATATTTTTGTATGAATGGGTCATCTCCTTTGTGTTTTATCTATTTGGAGAATATTCCTATTTAAATTCTCATTGAGTCAAAGCACATTTGTGATTTAAAGACTCTTTGTATATGCTTCCCAATGTTTCCACAATGGCTAGAAAAATTCACAGATCCAACAATAGTTAATTATTGCTTTTACTTCTCAAACCTGTTCTGTTATAATTTTCTCTTTTTATCACTCTTTTTATCATGGCTATAATGTGAAACATCAGATTTAAAATACATTTCTCTTATTTTTAGTGATTTGTGGAAATTTTATGATTGCTGATAATTTGCACTTCTTTTAAAGACAAACATTTTGTACCTTTTGGCCATTTACATATGGGGAAATGCTTTTTCTTATATATTTCAGTCAGTTTCCTGTATGTCCTGGATAGCAGACATTTATCAGAGAAGTATATCACAAAGATCCTCAACCCTCATCTGATTACTGTGACCCTTGTAATTTTAACTACATTGAATTTATACCTGCAGAAGTCTTCCCATTTTTTGTAATTTTATTTAATGTTTTAGAATTTCAATAGCTGACTACAGTCTGTTTTGTCTCTTTTGATCTGTTTCTTTTCTTAATTGGTCAAGAACTTTTATTGGTCTATAATTTTCAAAGGTATCTCCTTCTCTGATCTTCTAAAATGTTTATGATGTTAATTATTGCCCATTTGGAGTTCATCATGGTACATATTTATCAGTCTAAACTTAGTTTCTGTAAGACATTTTTTCAGATCCAGAGCAGATCTTGTTCAATAGTAAGTCTTTACCCCATAGTAGACGGTATCATTGGCTTATAGAACATTGTTACTATAATCATTATCTGCATTGGTCCCCCTCCCGCACTGCCAGATTTCTTATGCCCGTTCCCCTCAAGCCAACTGCCCCAATGACCCACTGTAAAACTACTCATTACTTCTACTCTGCCCTCTTGAATGCCTGCCACATAAGAAAAAACTTGTTTTCATCTTGAGTCTTTTCTACATTCTGATTCTCACTGACCTTCCTGAAGACCCAACCTCCTTCGTCTCTCTTTCAGCAATGGCTACACATTCATACATTTCCCCTGAGTCACTGGTCAATTGGGGGAAGATCTAATTCTCTTTTCTTGCTATTGTCACTTCCTGTTTCTTCCCCTACACCATCAATTAATAACCTTTAGTCTTCTGACATTCATTCAATTCATATCTACCATCTAATCACCTTTTCCTAACACCTACCCTGAGTTCAGTGCCTTGCTCAAAATCTTTCTCTCTTTCCCAACTCCTGCCTTATACTAGGACACTTCAACATATATGCTGATACTCAATTAAAAACCCTAATCTCACAGTTCCTTAGCCTATTTCCTTCATATGAATTATTTCTCCCACCATATTCAAAGATCTTCATAACTAATTCTCCATTTCTATGATCATGAACTCAGAAATTCTCTTATCTGATCATCATCCTTGACCTCTACCTTCCAACATCAAACTCTGTCTTTGTTCACCGTATGAATTTCAAAATACTTCATCCCTTGCTTCTCTCTCAGTACGTTATCCCAATGCCAGCTCTACCACATCTTGACAGCTTGGTGAAACAGTTTGACTCTATACACTCTTCTTATCTTAAGTCTCTTTGCTCCCTTATTTCATTGTTGATCTTACCCTGACAAGCCTCAGACATGGATCACTCTCTCACCATCTTCCGCCATTTCTCCTATGCATGTGCTGTTAGATGATGCTGGAGAAAATCATGAAAACATGCTGAATGGCCCACCACAAATTTGTGTTTTATAGTATCAACTGGGTCCTCACCACTTCAATACATTTATTTTATACATTCTTAATTGAAGCATTATCCTTCTAATTACATTTGCTATTGAAAAACTTTTCATTCCTCTTAAGCCTCCCACAGACACCTCTTTCCCCACCATCTAAGGATGAGGATTCAGCCTGAATTCTCTGAATTCAGTGAAAAATAAAATCATTCACAGAGAGCTCCTTCTGCACTCCTCTTCATTTCACATTATACAGATGCCTTCTGACACAATTTCTTCCTTCAATCATCTCTCAAATAAAAATAATATCCTTTTTTTTTGCCAAGATAAACTCCTTTACATGTACATGGGATACAATCTCATACATTCTTCTCCAGCAGATTCCCCCTTCTATCATCCCTATTTTCTTACTCATCTACAATCCCTCCCTATCTCCTTGCTGCTTCTCTTCTGTTTTTCCTGTGCTAAAAACAAAACAAAACAAACAAACAAAAAACCACTCATTTATCTATCCATCCCTAATAGCAACTGTCCCATATCTCTTCTCTTTATTGTGGCAAAACTTGAAAATCCCATCAATAACAGATGTCAACTTTCTGTTATTCTCACTATCTTCTTAACTTTTTTTCAGTCTGGCTTCTGATGTCATCATCAACTGAAATGGTTATTTCCAAGGTTACTAACAAATTTTAATTGGAAAATATGAATTTCTTCTCAATATTCATCCTTACTGATCTCTGCTGCCTTTGATTCTTAAAAGAGTAGCTAATAATAATAAGAGCAGATAAAATAACAACAATAAATAATATTTACATAGTCCTTACTACATTCTAGGCACCATGTTAAGTACCTTTCAATTATTATCTCATTTAATCCTCACAGTAACTCTGGGATGTAGTCTATTAATAAACAAATTTTATAGTTGTTAACTGAGGCAAGCAGAGGTTAAGTAACAAGTGGGAGATGTTTGTAGTCAGATTTGAATTCTCGTCTTCCTGATCTAAACTGGGTGCTCTATCCATTGGGTCACCTATCCTCTTCATTCCCTAGTATTCATGAAATACTCTCTCCTGGTTTTCCTCCTTTCTGCCTGCTACTTCTATTTCCTTTGCTGTAATTTCTAGGTCACACTCCCTAAATGCAAGAATCTCATAGGGCTTATGAGCTCCTCTTGTCCCTCCATTCTGTTTTACTTGGTGATTTCCTCAGTTCCAATGGATTCAACTATCATTTCTATTCTGCTTATTCTCAAACCCACTTATTACACCCTAATCTTCCTGCTGACCTTCAGTTTCCCATTGCAACTGCAATTAAACATAATGAAATGCATATGTTGTAGTCATCTTAAACTCAAAATGTCCAAAACTTTCCACTCTTCTAGTGTTTACTATTACTGTAGAGGCTACAAGCATTCTTACAGTCATCTAGGCTCACAATCTAGGTGTCATTCTCAACTCCATTCTCTCTCTCAACTCCCCACCCCTATATTTGTTCTGTTGATAAGATATGGTGACTTTATCTTCATATGACATCTCTCATACATACATACATATATATATACATATATAATCCTTTCACTTTTCTGATGTTCACACAACCTTGGTACAGATACTTACCACCTCATTCATTAACTATTACAATAATTGGTTTCTATGACACATCTCTTCCCAGTCTAGTCCATTCACCACTTAGCTTTCAAAGAGATCTTCTAACTATGTCAATCTTATTTCACCAACAAACTTCGGGAAACATCTATAAGCTCCAGGAAAAAATATAAAATTCTCTTTCTTTCAAAACCCTTCAAAATCTGTCCTGTCACGATTTATTCCAGGCTTATTACACTTCACACAAACAAATATCTGTTTCTCCCTTTTCCTTATTGGCATTATTGATAGCATATAGAAAATATTATGTTGAGGGAGGAGCCAAGATGGTGGAGTAAAAGCAGTAACTTGCTTGAGCTCTCCCCCAAACCCCTGCAAATCCCTGTAAAAAATGGCTCTAAATAAATTCTAAAGCAGCATAACCCACAAAAAGAGCCCTAGACAACCTGCATGGTTGATCTGAAAAGTATATCGCACAAGGCTGGGAGAGAAGCGCAGTTTGGCAGGGTGACCAGGCCTCAACCAACCTGGAGCAGGCTTCAGAGGACTGAATCACAGGCAGCTGTGGCAGTTTCTAGACTTCTCAAACCATGAATGCCAAAGACAACTTAGATCAGTAGGAAAAGTCTGTATCTGTGGTGAGAGAGAAGCACAGTCCCAGCCTCAGTACCCAAGCATGGCCTTGGGGTGCTGGCCGCCTCCAGAGCTTCCAGCCCACAGAAGGATGGGGAATCAAGTGGCTGATCAGAGCGAGATTGCAGGGATCTCTTTGCTGGCGCAGGATTCTCTTGCTTTGCCCGTGCTTGGAGATGGGTAACAGTTCTGCGTGGTGGTCCTGGGACAAGGAGGAGCACTGGCATGGCAGAACTTGTAGTGACAGTGAGGAGAAAATCCTCCCCACAGTTCCAAGACAGAGAGGAGTGCTTGTGGCCACTCATAGACCAGAACACAGGCCAGGAAAGGAAAATATACCTTACCCTTTATCTTACCACTTTGGAAGAACTGAAAATTTACAGGTCTCTAGAGGTATCTCTGAAAACAGCTGCACAAAATCCCCAAACCTTGGGACAGTACATTCTCCACACTGGAAGCAGACACCTACCTTAACAAAAAGTTTAAAAGTAATTGGCTAGGATCATGAGCAAGCCTCGTAAAAAAAAAAAAGTCAGACCGTAGAATCTTTCTTTCGTAACAAAGAAGATCAAAACATACAAACAGAAGAAGACAACAGTCAAAGCTCCTATATCTAAAACCTCCAAGAAAAATGTGAATCAGTCCTATGCCTTGGAAGAGCTCAAAAAAGGATTTTGAGAAACAAGTAAGAGAAGCAGAGGAAAAACTGGGAAGACAAATGAGAGTGATGCAAGAAAATCATGAAAAGCAAGTCAAAAGCTTGCTAATGGAGACCCAAAAAAAATACAGAGGAAAATAACACCTTAAAATATAGCCTAACCCAAATGGCAAAAGAGGTCCAAAAAGCCAAAAAGGAGAAGAATGCCCTATAAAGAAAAATTGGCCAAATGGAAAAGGAAGTCCAAAAGCTTACTGAAAAAAATACTTCCTTAAAAATTACAATGGAGAGGTAGTTAGGTGGCATAGTGGATAGAGCACTAGCCCTGAAGTCAGGAGGACCTGAGTTCAAATCCAGCCTGAGACCAAACACTTGACACTTACTAGCTGTGTGACCCTAGGCAAGTCACTTAACCCCAACTGCCTTAAAAAAAATTAGAATGGAGCAATTGGAAGCTAGTGACTTTATGAGAAATCAAGATACTTTAAAACAAATCCGAAAGAATGAAAAATTAGAAAACAATGCAAAACATCTTACTGGAAAAACAACTGACCTGGAAAATAGATCCAGGAGAGATGATTTAAAAATTATTGGACTATCTGAAAGCTATGATCAAAAAAAGAGTCCAGACATCATCTTTCAAGAAATTATCAAGGAAAACTGCCCTGATATTTTAGAACCACAGGGCAAAATAGAAATTGAAAGAATCCACCAATCACCTCCTGAAAGAGATCCCCAAATGAAAACTAAGAGGAATATTGTAGCCAAATTCCAGAGTTCCCAGGTCGAGGAGAAAACATTGCAAGCAAACAGAAAGAAACAATTCAAGTACTGTGGAAACAAAATCAGGATAACACAAGATTTAGCATCTTCTACATTAAGGGACTGTAGGGCTTGGAATATAATATACCAGAGGGCAAAGGAAATAGGATTACAAACACGAATCATTTACCCAACAAAACTGAGCAGAATCCTTCAGGGGAAAAAACGGATACTGAGTGAAATAGAGGACTTTCAAGAATTTTTAATGAAAACACCAGAGCTATGTAGAAAATTTGACTTTCAGATACAAGACTCAAGAGAAACATGAAGCGGTAAATAGGAAAGAGAAATCATGAGAAACTTATTAAGGCTGAACTATTTACATTCTCCATGGAAAATGATATTTGTAACTCATGAGTTCTTTGTAAGTATTAGAGTAGTTGGAGGGAAAACAAAAAAAAACCCTAGATAGATAGATAGATAGATAGATAGATAGATAGATAGATAGATAGATAGCTCAAGGTGAGTTGAAGATGAAGGGGTGATATCTGGAGAATAAAATTAAGGGGTGAGAGAGGATTATATTGGGAGAAGGAGAAAAGGAGAGGTAGAATGGAGTAAATTATCTCACACAAAACAGAGAAGAAAAGGCTTTTACAGTGGAGAGGAAACATGGGAAGGTGAGAAGGAATGAGTGAATTTTATTCTCATCAGATTTGGCTCAACGAGATAATAACATACACACTCAATTGGGTATGAAAATCTATCTTATCCTACAGGAAAATAGGGGGGAAAGGGATAAGAGAGCAGGAGGATGATAGAGGGGAGGGCAGATTTGAGGAGGGGGTAATCAGAAGCAAACCCTTCTAAGGAGGGCAGGGTCAAAAGAAAACAGAATAAATGGGGGGGCAGGATAGGATTAAGGGAAATATACTTAGTTTTTTACAACATCACTACTATAGAGGTGTTTTGCATGAGTACGCATATAACTGTATCAAGTTGCTTGCCTTCTCAATGAGAGTGGGTGGCAAGAGAGGAAGGGAGAAAATTTGGAACCCAAAGTTTTAAAAACAAAAGATAAAAAAAATTGTTTTCCCACACCACTGGGAAATAAGATATACAGGAAATGGGGTATAGAAATCTATCCTGCCCTACAGGAAAATTGAAGGGAAAGGGGATAAGAGAAGGGATAGGGAGAGACAGAAGGGAAGACAGATTAGGAGAAGGGGTATTCAGAATTCATGCCACCTTGGGGTGGGGGGAGGGACGAGAAGAGGAGAAAATTTGGAATTCAAAATCTTGTGGAAGTGGATGTTGAAAACTAAAAAGAAACAAATTTATTTAAAAATGTAAAAAAAAGAAAATGTTATTTTCATATTGTTTTATTTTCTATTTTGTGATTTTTCTAAAGTCTTTACTTCAAATTATACTCTTGGACTTTCTAGGATTTCTCATGTAAAATAACATATCTGCTTTCAAAATTAAGTTTTGTCTCCAGTTTTCTTGTGTATATTCTATTTTTTCTTACACTATTCTTGTAACAAGTGTTTCTACCATTGTATGACTAATAATGGTATTTGATTTTTTTTATAAAAATAGTTATTTATTATCTACTTTTATTAGTAAGATTTCCAAACTTGCTTTGTTATATAAAAAGTAGGTTCTTAATTTGAAATAGCAATTATCTGTCATATAAAGGAAACAGACATTTTCCACATATTCTTTTCCAAATCTTGAACAGAATAAATTTTACACTTGAAATATGTTTCTTTATATTTTAACAAAGCATGTAATTAAAAAAAATTTACATGATCTAAGAGGCGGAGCCAAGATGGTGGAGTGAAAGAAGTGACTTCCTTGAGCTCTCCTCCAAACTCCTCCAAATACTCATAAAAAATGGCTCTAAACAAATTCTAAAGCAGCAGAACCCACAAAAAGACAGAGTGAAACAAATTTCCAGCCCAAGACAACCTGGATGATTGATCACAAAGGTGTATCATGCAGGGCTGGGAGCGCAGAGCAGCAGGCGTGGGCGCACAGGCTGCAGCGAACCTGGAGCAGGCCTCAGAGCACTGAATCATAGGCAGCTGTGGTGGTTTCCAGACTCCTCAATCCACGAATGCCAAAGACAACTTAGAAGGTCAGTGGAAAAAGTCTGTTTCTGTTGGTGCTGAGACAGGAAGGTGGGGTTTCAGGTCCATTCCCCAAAAGCATGGCCCTGGGGGGGGGCAGCTGCTGCCCAAGCTTCTGGCCAACACACTGAGGGGGATTGCAGGGATCTCTTTGCCAGTGCTGAGGCGTGAATCTCTTGCTTTGCTCACTTGGATCTAGGTCACAGTTCTGGGCGGTGCTGGGGTGAGGAGGAACTGGCGTGGAGAGCTTGTAGTGGCTGTGAGAGGAACCCTCCTCACAGTTACAGGACAGAAAGGAACTTGTGGTCACAGGCCAAAAGGAGTAAACACCTCCCCTTATCATATCAAAATTTACAGGTCCCTACAAGTATCTCTGAAAACAGCTGTACAAACCCCTGAAGCTTGGGACAGTACATTCTCCACATTGGAAGCAGACTCTTACCTTAGCAAAGAGTTTAAAACTCAAGTAATTGGCTGGGATCATGAGCAAGCAGCGCAAAAAGAGTCAGACTATATTATCTTACTTTGGTGAAAAAAAGATCAAAATATACAACCAGAAGAAGACAACAAAGTCAAAGCTCCTACATCCAAAGCCTCCAAGAAAAATATGAATCAGTCCCAGGCCTTGGAAGAGCTCAAAAGGGATTTTGAGAAGCAAGTAAGGGAAGTAGAGGAAAAACTGGGAAGAGAAATGAGAGTGATGCAAGAAAATCATGAAAAACAAGTCAACAGCTTGCTAAAGGAGACCCAAAAAAATACTGAAGAAAATAACACCTTAAAAAATAGCCTAACCCAAATGGCAAAAGAGGTCCAAAAAGCCAATGAGGAGAAAAATGCCCTAAAAAGAAAAATTGGCCAAATGGAAAAGGAAGTCCAAAAGATTACTGAAGAAAATACTTCCTTAAAAATTAGAATAGAGCAATTGGAAGATAGTGACTTTATGAGAAATCAAGACACTGTAAAAAAATCCAAAAGAATGAAAAATTAGAAAACAATGTGAAATATCTCATTGGAAAAACAACTGACCTGGAAAATAGATCCAGGAGAGAGAATTTAAAAATTATTGGACTATCTGAAAGCCATGATCAAAAAAAGAGCCTAGACATCATCTTTCAAGAAATTATCAAGGAAAACTGCCCTGATATATTAGAACCAGAGGGCAAAATAGAAATTGAAAGAATCCACAGATCTCCTCCTGAAAGAGATCCCCAAAGGAAAACTCCTAGGAATATTATAGCCAAATTCCAGAGTTCCCAGGTCAAGGAGAAAATATTACAAGCTGCCAGAAGGAAACAATTCAAGTACTGTGGAAACACAATCAGGATAACACAAGATTTAGCAGCTTCTACATTAAAGGACCACAGGGCATGGAATATAATATTCCGGAGGGCAAAGGAGATAGGATTACAACCAAGAATCACCTACCCAGCAAAACTGAGTATAATCCTTCAGGGGAAAAAATGGTCATTCAGTGAAATAGAGGACTTTCAAGCATTCCTGATGAAAAGACCAGAGCTGAATAGAAAATTTGACTTTCAAATACAGGACTCAAGTGGAACATGAAGAGGTAAACAGGAAAGAGAAATCATAAGAGACTTATTAAGATTGAACTGTTTACATTCCTGCATGGAAAGATGATATTTGTAACTCATGAGACTTTGTCAGTATTAGGGTAGTTGGAGGAAAAAAATTATATGTATGTATATATAGATAGATAGATAGAGGGCACAGGGTGAGTTGAAGATTAAGGGGTCATATCTGGAGAATAAAATTAAGGGATGAGAGAGGATTATACTCGGAGAAGAAGAAAGGGAGAGGTAGAATGGGGTAAATTATCTCACAAAAAAAAAACAGAAAAGAAAAGTCTCTTACAGTGGAGGGGAAACGGGGGAAGGTGAGAGGGAATGAGTGAATCTTATTCTCATAGGATTTGGCTTAAGGAGGGAATAACATACACATTCAATTGGGTATGGAAATCTGTCTTACCCTACAGGAAAATAGGGGGAGAAGGGGACAAGAGAGCAGGGCGATGATAGAGAGGAGGGCAGATTGGGAAAGGGGATAATCAGAAGTAAATACTTCTGAGGAGGGACAGGGTCAAAAGAAAGAATAGAATAAATGGGAGGGCAGGATAGGATTAAGGGAAATAGAGTTAGTTTTTCACAACATGTCTACTATGGAAGTGTTTTGCATAACTGCACATGTACAACCTATATTGAGTTGCTTGCCTTTTCAATGAGGGTGGGTGGGGAGGAGGAAGAGAAAATTTGAAACCTAAAGTTTTAAAAACATATGTTTAAAAAATTGTTTTCACATGCTACTGGGAAATAAGAAATACAGGAAATGGGGTACAGAAGTCTATCCTGCCCACCCGGAAAAAAGAGGGGAAAGGGGATAAGAGAAGGGGAGAGAGATAGAAGAGAGGACAGACTAGGGGAAGGGATATTCAGAATGCATGCCATCTTGGGTGGGGGAGGGGAGATGGGGTGAAAATTTGGAATTCAAAAACTTGTGGGAGTGAATGTTGAAAACCAAAAATAAATAAATTTATATTAAAAAAATAAAATAAAACAAAACAAAATTTACATGATCTATTATGGTAACAGTATTCCTAATACTGAACCAAACCTGTATTCTTGAATAAATCCTACCTAGTCATAGTTTAAAATAAACATATTTTAAAATGTTTTACTTTTTCCTTTTTACTAATATTTTATTCAATATTTTATATTAATATTCATTAAAATATTGTTTCATATCACTCTCTATTTTATCTTATGATAGATAAGAAAATATAAATTTAAATTTGATAGGATCCATTATTTTCCTTTATTGCCAAGCAATTTAATACTGAAACTAAGAATTTTTTGAATCTTTGAAACAATTCACTTTTCAATTCACCTGGCCCTATTTTTTTTATCTTGAAAGTTTATGTAAAGATTACTTAATTTCTTTTTCTGAGATTAGGTTATTTAAATCTCTATTTTCTTCTATTAATCTGAGTGGCATCAATTTTCTATATATTTTTTGTAAGGCAATTGGGGTTAAGTGATTTGCCCAAGGTCATACAGCTAGTAAGTTTCAAGTGTCTGAGGCCAGATTTGTATTCAGGTCCTTCTGACTCCAGGGTTAGCACCTAGCTGCCCCAATTTTCTATATTTTTATTGATAACTTTTCTAGTTAGCTAACAGATAACCTAACAGTTAATCTATCATCATCATCATCATCATCCAGCTCCTAGTTTTATTAATCAATTCAATTATTTTTCTATTTATTTGATTTCCATTTGGTCCTATTTTTCAGAGAATCTATTTCTTAGAAAATATTCCCAACTTTTCTTCTAAAGTATTTTTCTTCAATTGTTTATTTTAATGCTCTTATTTCACTAAGAATTTATTGAAAAGAAAACAAAACTAAACAAGAAATGACTTTGTTTTTTCCAGGTACTCATATTCCTTTTGAATGAATCTTTCCTCACCTTCCCATAAGCCCCTCCCTTTTAAAAATCTATGCTTAAGGCTTTGTCTTTCGAACATGTTTGGATTCACAATATTTCTATTTAACATGAACTTTTGTTTACTTATGTCTCTAAGAGTTCTTGATTTTTTGCAGGGCCAGAATACCTCTCTTGTATTCTCAGATATGGTAGATTCATCATGTTCCTAACTTTCTTCCTTGGCCCCCTTCCCTGGATTCTGCTTTCCTTGGTGTATCTCCACTACTTGAAGGTCTGAAACCACCCTGAATTCTAAGGGTCTACAGAGTTGCAATTTTTAGTGTCCCCTGGAACATCTCAGGTCATAGTGCAACACCTATCTCTTCTCTCTACAGCATGCCAATATATTCTGACTTCAAAGTAAGAGTTTCCAGAGATTTCAGGTTTTAGCCAGTCAGATAATTTCTTGTTTGAGCACCAAAGTCTTCCTGCCCCACATATGGGACCTGGAGGTTTTAGGTAATCTTTGAGAGTATCTGTTCTGCACAGCCACACTTTTAACTTACTAATCTGTGTTCCTACTAGCTTTTCTATTGGATTTTTCCAATGCCCTCAGGATTTTGTCCATATTTTTCTGGTACAATCTTGGGCTAGACAATAGCACTTAGTATATTATCCCATAGAAATGCTTTCAATCTTTATTCAATCTAGTGCTGGTTTTCATATCTTTCCATACTGTATCGGTGGGAACTGATATTCCCTTTAACTTTTCACACAGCTATCTTAACCAAAAAAATTGAATATTAATTTATGAAGGAGGCAATGTAAAAATATTACTCTGTCTAGATATGGAAGATCCAGAACAAATCCATACTTCAATACTAACCACTTTCATGTTCTGTATCCAACTACTTTCCCATTCCTAAAGTCTAAATTTATATGGCATAGCAATCCCCAAGTTCCCCTCCAATTCCAAGTGTGTGCTTCTATTACCTTTATCCCCTAATGAGTCTTTCTTCTCTTTATGATGTTTTCTGTTTCTACTACTTTGATTCTACCCATAGAGGCTTCTGTGTTCTAAAAGGAGATATCCAGATATAAAGATTTCAGGTTTGTTATTTCCTTTTACCCAAATACCCTTACTTTTTGCTTGTGTTAAATTCATGTAACACTTCCTTTCCCTGAAATATTATTTTATGTTCCCTCCTTCCTGAGGTTTTTTTTTTTGTAATGCAGTGTACCATCATAAGCTTAACTCATAACAATTCTTCCTTTCTTTTTTTAATAGCTTTCAGAAAATTACATTTATAAAAAAGACTAACCTCTCTTATCATTTGTTTTTAAAATTGTTATTTATCTTCTTATTTTATGCTATGTTGAATTCTTTATATTTTAAAGTTCTTACACTTTGAAGAATTTCCATATCAATTGCCTTGTTCATCACTAAAGGAATAATTCAAATACTTCCCTCCTACTGAAAATTCATCTTCTTTAAATTTATTTTTTTCAGAGTATGTAATTTTTAGGTACAAAATTATTTTCTTTGCTTTTAAGAATATCATTCTTTGTTTTTTTTTTAATTTTTCATAGACAAGTAGCATGTGTGTAGACATCAGACTTTCCCTCTTTACAATGGTAGAACTTCCTTCTATTTGTATTGTCTTTGTTACTTAATTCCAGAATTTGACCACACCATTTCTGGTGGGGGTGGGGGTTGAAATTAAGGTTTCCTTCTGTTAGCATTCTATGAATTTTATCACATGGTCACTATGACTTATGTTTCAAATACTTTTCAACAATTTCCTTGTATAAATTTTTAAAAAGTATTTTTAAGAATTCTTACTTCATTGTAATATTCTTGGACACCAATAATCTTTAAAGCTAGTTACTCTGGCTTATAGCAATTTATGGTATTTTTAATTTTTAAAATTTAGTTCTGTTAGTTATCCTTTTACATCTGAATTTTTATATTTCAAAGCCATGTACATAATTTTCAAGTAATCCAATGATTTAGGAAAATTCTGGAGAGATAAATAGATTTAAAATCAGAAGAGATGCATGCTTTGTCATTGTGGGACCTTGAACAAATCACACCTCAAGGTCTTAATTTCCTCATCTGTAAAATGAATAGGTTGGATTACATGGCTTCTGACATTATGTCCAGGTTGAATATATAAACTATGATTCCACCTAAATAATGCATTCTCTCATTGATTTTTCTTTGAGATATTTAGTTCTTAGTAATTTCCATTGTTATTTTTTTTCTGTTTTGAAAGCACAAATATATATTTTTTCTCATAGCAATCCCAGTAAATGTCTCATTTAAGTATTAGTGAAGCAAAGCTATTTCAAGTAACTTGTTTAAAGTCACTCAGCTAGTTGGTGTCAGAGTAAGGACATGAACTTCAAATACCCAATATGAGTTTATTTTTCTCACCTTACTACTCTTTTGCATTTTCTTAGTATTATTATTTAACTTGTAAATTTGAGAACTAACAGGGACTTCAGCCATTTAATTATAGGCCCTCAATTTACATATGAGGGAATTGTTGGCCAGTGTGCTACAGTGACTCAGAATCCTCTAGTCCCATCCCTTCCTTTAATCAAAGAGGCAAGTGAATCCTACAATGATGAAGGGACTTTGGTAAATTCCCACAGTTTTCTTGTGCTTTTTTTTCCCCTTCTTTAAATGATTATTTCATCTTCAAATTCACTTTGTAGTTTCCTATGATATTTTAATCATTATTTCTGGAAGTCAGTTATTGTAACGGGATTTTCTTCTGAATTAGAATTTTTGCATTGCTTTAGTTTTTTTTCTGTAGATATGTGAGATAATATGTATGTTTATCCATTTTTATCCTCTCTATTGATTTTTCTGTGAAGTTTCTTTGTGATTCTCTACAGTTCCTTCTTTCATGGCCATTTTAAACTTTCTTTGATAAATTACTTGCTGTTTTGAAAAGATAAGGCAAGCTAGGATTTGATATAACCTCTTATTCTGTGATCTTATAAAAATCTTATTTTTAAGTCAGTAAATTTTAAAAAGGAAAACAGAGCAATGGATATACAATAACTAATATTTTGAGATTTAAATTAAAGATTTCTTTTAAAATATTTTTTATTAAAATATTTATTTTAGACATCCAAAATTCAAATTTATTTATATTTTTCTAAAATAAAAATAACTTGCCAAAATATATCATAAATTCAAATATTCAGTGAAAACAAAAAGAGGTTTTAAATTTATCAAATAACAAAACTTATTTAGTGTTAATTGCAAGGTAATTTAATTTGATATAAGAGAGAACAGAACAAATTCTACAAAAATTATAAAAATTGAAAATAATCTCAATATTAAACTCTTAAATTTGAGATAAATAAGAGAAAAATAGAGTAAAAACATTCTAAACTGAAACCTTTAAGAATGCAAAATATTTTATACCATGAAAATAATACCATATGAGGTTTTAGCTGAATACATTTTTAAATCATTGCCAATTAGCAAAAATTCAGCGTATGATGTAAGTCATTTCTGTACCAAGCAAACAGCATTCTACAACCTGTTTTGATGGTATCAAATTGTATATCTAAGCTGAGGAGATATACATCTGTGTTTATGTTAATTACCATGGGAATACTTTTTTAAAATACAAATGCAACAGAAGCATATTTGCATACTGCATGGTGATCATTTCTACCTGAGAGATAGTTTTTTATTATAAATATTATAAATATAAATAAATATTAATTTATTATGAATGTTAGTGTCTTTAATATTTGTTTTTTAAGCATTATATAAAAATGTTAATTCATATTTGTTTATTTAGTTTATCACTATCTTTTTATGAATGTTAAAGCTTACAGTAAAACAATCTAAATATAATTTTACAGGAATTCTCCCTTAAAATCTAAAATTGTACTGTTTCAACCAAAATTTTACTGCCATTTAATGAATATGTTATTACTAGAATATGATCATCATTTTATATGTGTCAAATAAAAACCATTTTCCCCAAAGGCCACAGTATTAATTTGTCCAAGATTTGAACTGGCAAAATCCATAGGGCTTGAGAGTGCAAAGATAAATGTAATAAATTTAAATTCCCTTGACTCAATGAGCTTGGTTGGAGAGAGAAGTGACATTGGAGATGAAATATAAGGGATAATTAGAATACTAGGCCAAACCTGGATAAGGCTTAACCAGTAGCTTATATTTGGTATTGAAGTGCAATAAGATAATAATTACCCATCTAACAGTTAACAAATGGAGGTTTACTTAGCTAGAGTAGAAGAAGAACATTCAAAATACAGAAAGGCTATTAAGAAAAGATATCACTTTGATTCTCATTGTTCATACTGCTAATTCACAACCAGAAGCTAAAGGGATGAGATTCAGTCTCTCATATCCTGGCTTTTTGTACTCAGGCAATGAGTGCATTGCCTGCATCTTAATCTCCCAAGGCATTAATATGTCAAGCAGGGTTTCAATAACACAAGTAAATTGCCTAGGATCACACAACTAAAAAGTGTATTGAACAGTATTTTGAACTCAGATCTTACTGACTTCAAGTCCAGTACTTTATCCATTCATACAATCAAATACTTAATTCAGCTTAAAATCTAAGGTTGTTAAGTATACATTAACATTAAATGTTTCATTAGTGTTATGATGTTATAGTCTATTATAATGAGATACATAATGCAAACTATGCCACTGAAATCCTGAGGACTTTTTTGAGATTCCCTTGGTCTATTTTCTCATTGAATTAGACACTTTCATGTTATTTTTTTTCTTTTCTACATAGATTTATGTATGTCTAAAGAAATATAGCAAAACAAACCCTGATTTACTCAATTAAAATATTAAATGTTACTCAAGTTATATTATATGTATGTATGTATGTGTATATATACATATATAAGTATATATATATACACATATAAGTATATATATACACATATATAAGTATATGTGTGTGTATAGATAGATAGATAGATAGATAGATAGATAGATAGATAGATAGACAGATAGATATCTCTCTCAATATATATCTATACACACATACATATACCCACACAGATATATACATATATGGGGGGTATATGCTGAATATTATTTTGGTCTTTCAAACAGGGCAAACATTTGCTGTTTGATTATTAAATACTTTAGTGACCAAGTTTTAAATTATGAAGCATTTTAGCTTTAAATGACTATGTCAAATTTCTCATTGTAACTCTAAAAGGAATGTATGTATATGTGCGCATAGAATATATTTTGCCCATTCCCATTTAAATATACATTTCAAACTCATAATGAGTAATTCTTTCTTTTTTTAAATTTTTTAATATTTTTTAATTTATTTTAATTTATTTTTAATTTATTTTATTTTTCATAATGAGTAATTCTGTGAGAGCTTTTAGAGGCATTTGTGTATCATAGAGTCATGTAGGTATGCTAATGTCTGTATGCCTATAAACACATATAGTCAATGTTCAACTTTTTTTGGGAGGTAACATTCCTGGGAAACAGTGTAGAAGGTGAAAATGCAAATGTTGATGCATTTAACCTAAGGGAAATAAGGGATTAGGTTCCTGTGACCACCAAAAACTGTAATCTTTCACTGAATATAACTGAAAATGTACTTTTATGCTTATAATTCTTCAAAACAAAATATTAATTCTGATAATCATTTTTTCTAACACAGTAACCCATAAAATGCAGTACACAAAATAAAATTGGTAACATGCAATACATTTTTCTCCCTAGTAATTCCTTAGAATTCTGTAACCTTTTGTGCTTACATCTCCATTTAAAACAAACAAACAAACAATCATTGATTTCAGACAATACTCACTTTTCATAGCACATGAAATCTATGGATCGTAAACAGCAGCTAGCAAATAAAACACTTAAAATGGAAAGAATTTTTAACCTGAACCATCTACTGGGTCAGGTGGTAGTGTGAGCGTGTAGCACTGCATAATATACTGCTATAAACCTTTCTGCCTTGGTCTCCCTCTGAAAACCAAGGAGAAGTTGCAGGGACTTCAGTTACTACTGTTAGAAGCGAGGTCTCCACATCACCTCTGACACTCTGTGCTTCAGGCCTCATGGATAGAATTGAAGATCATAAAGCTTGTTCAGAAAAGCAGGGGTACAATTGCAACACAAAACTTGAGTTTTAAAGGCAAAGAATTAAAATATGCAACAAATGCATGGGGAATACCTTTACTCTACAAAGTCAGAGTGAACAAGACCAATGAAATGCCTAATAGTAGCCCAACAAACATGTTCATTGCACCTCTCATTATTATTTTTTTTATCTACTATGCATAGCTGCAAATGTGTGTGGTTGTCAATATGAATGTAAAAATAAGGTTACTAATAAAATCATGAGAATGCTTGAAGTCATGAAAGTTAAAGCACAAATGTTGTGGATTGGTTGGATGTGTATGTATACTTATTTATACACATATTTACATACATACATGTACTTATAGTATCTACTTTATATGTAGCACCCTAAGTATTGCAAAGTGCCTTACAGATACATCATTTTATCCTTACAACAATCCTAGGGAATAGGTGCTAATATGAACATACAGGTAAGAAAACTGAGGCAGATAGTAATTAAGTGACTTGCCAAGGATCACAGAGCTAGCAGGTATCCAAGGTGGAATCCGAACTCATGTCTCCTTAGCTGTAGGTATAATGCTCCATTCACTGATCTATCTATCCATACATACTAAATCATATATATGTGTGTGTGTGTGTGTGTGTGTGTGTGTGTATACATATATACATATATTCAGTACAAATAATCTTGTTTACATAAAACATGGCCCATATTTTTTTTCTCTCGAACTTTTAAACAAAACGGAACAATAAAAAATTGTGATTGGAATTTTAAGGTCATCTATAGATATTATTTTTCAGAATGAACAGCTGAACTAGAATCAAAAAGGTAAGTTCCAAACCAGCAAGAAGTGATAAGAAAAACATGCTATTATAATTTTTATCAGAAAGGAGAAAACTTAGAGGTCATCTGTAAGGGAGGAGTTGGAAGACATCAGCCCAAATTAAAAGTTGATATACATGAAAGCTCAGACATACGTATAAGAAAAATTTAAGCTTAAAAAATGAGAGACAATTCTTAATATAGCATAAAAAGTTGACTGGGATGGAAACTCAAGATCATATCTCCATTATCTAGTCAATTAAATATTTGGCTTATGTTATCAGTAAATGTCTAAGGTGGAGTAAACAGTTTCATATGTGGTGAAGTCTACAGATTTAACCTCATTAAATCATAAAGGAGTAAGTGAGTACCTGTATATCTTTCTGGACTGTGATAGCCCATTCATCTCTATGACAGCTTCCTGTTATTCCTGCTTCAAAGACAGTTGAGGGACTCCCAAGGAATTCTGCAAAATAAGATAAATACAGGCCCTAGTGGACCCTGTTAAGATTTCCTTTAGAGAGAGACAGTATGTGTCTGTGGGTGGGAACGGGGATGGGATAGGAATTGAAGGGAGTTATATTATGGGTTACTTGAAATTTCCTTAAATGTCCTAAGCATAATTTTCCTAAAAGTATCAGAAAGATCAAAAGTTTTCTTTGGGGTATAATGAAAGTCAATCTAGTAATTTGGACTTCTCTTCCATAAACGAGACAACTGGGTGCAAAAGCTTGGTTCCTGATATAGGTCTATATTCCTCTTTACCTGTTTGTGGTCTGACCACACACAACCCCCCACCCACCCACACACACACATACACACACAATTGCTATCAGTGATACTTCTAAAGTAATGAAGGAAGTCAAATGACTATTGTGATTTTCTTTTACACTAAGGGAATTTCATGTCCTCAAAAAATATTTTATATTAAGCAATAAAATAGTTATTGCTCCTTACACAGACTTTGATCCATTCTGCCTGAAAGTTTCCTAAATTCTTTTGGGTCAATCAGTCAGTGTGCAGCAGTGGGTACCTTAGTTTTTTTTTTTTTATTATTATTGTTATTTTAAGGAGAATTTCATTTGGGTTTGAACTTTAAAATATAGCACTGGGACATTTATGAAAACTGCTTAACATCAAAGGGACTATAATTCTTCTATTCCTTAATTTGAAGCAAATTCCTACTTGTAGAGGTATTTTATTTTCATCTAGTTGATAGAAGTTTCTCTACGTGGAAGTTCCTTATGCCAACAAAATTGCAGATTCAGTTATTACCAAAATAACTACCAGATCAAACAATTTTATTTCAATTTTCAACTTTTTTCTAGATTTTGGTTTTGAGTATTTTTCCTGAGGAGGTGACCTTGATGAACTTCACAAGCTGTCAAGACAAAATCTGTGTTAAAAACAACAACAACAACTAAAACAAGAACCAATACTCTCCTCTGGACTTCTCATCTGAGTAGAATCTCAATCTTTGTTCAGTCCAATACAGTTTTCAGGTATCCTTAATCTGATGAGGATCTGGTATACATGCCAGTCCTGCACAAACACACACATACACATTTTCAAGTGGAGATAACATGTGTACATGCTGAACACAGTGCTTCTCTGAGTTGAGTATTTAGGAAGTTATCTAACAAGTTATTTATACTGAGGTATGAATGACGAATGGTTTCAATTTTAATACTAGAATTTAAATATTAAAGGAAGAGTTTTAAAGCCAAATGAAAATTGGTCATATGCCTATAAGATATTGTCTTATAGCTGCCTGATAACAGCGATCATCTGAGAACAGAATGTCCATGATCAGTATCAATAGGGATAATCCCAACCTTAGGGTATCCCAGAAACTCTGGCTTTCTCAACTATCCCCAAATGAATTTGTGCCAGGCATCACAATGCCCAGTTAACACTCTAAGTATGTAAACTTTTTATTTGACCAACATCACACTTTTTCCTGCCCTTGACTGTATTCCTTTGTTATCAGTTCATCCTTCTTACATGTTACTGAGCAGGATCTTGCTCCAGCATTTCTACTTGGCAAACCTTGATTTCTAGTGATCATTTCGCAGCTCTTCCCAATAGGGTCAGCTTTTCTGGTTTCTCCCCAACTTACCTTGAAAATTCCTCTACTTCCAACTTGAGAAACCCCAGTGCGTATGTGTATGTGTGGCATGGATCTCAGATTCCTCTCAGATTTCATCTTCAACCTGTTTAAGGAAATGTCCAGGAGGATCATTAATGTAGTGTATTAGTGAATAAAAAGCAAACAATAACAAAAATAAACAATACCCCCATAAATAATGAAATAATGTGTCACTCAACCTAGAATAAGTATAACTGAATTAAAATCACACTTGTACCTCTTATGGGTTGTGTGACTTTTAGCAAATCACTACACCAGATAATAATAGTAACAACAACAATAACAACAGACAACATGGAATAGCAGAAAGAGTGCTAAACTTAAAATGAAAGAACTTGAGTTCAAGTCCCAATTTTAATACTTGCTAAGGATATGGTTATGGTTACATCTCTTAAAGTCAGTGACTTGACAAGTATTTAAGTGCTTATTATGTGTTCTAGGGACCATTCAAAGCACTTGGAAAACAAAGAAAGGCAAAAAACACTGTCCCTGCCAGAGGGAGAAAATGACAGAGAGATAGAGATAGAGTCAAAGACAGAGACAAAGAGATAGCAACAGAGACAGAGAGACACATGAGAGAAATATGGGTGGCAAGAATATTTATATATAAGAATATATATATATATATATATATATATATATATATATATATATATATATATATATATATATATATATATATATATATATATATATAACTCTATTGTGGTAATGATAAGCTTTCACTACTGTACTATGTAATTTTACACTTTTTGGGGGGAATGCGTTAGAAAAATGATGTTAGTTTTGTAGTTCTATTTAAATGTGAGTTAACAAGGTCATTAGTACTATCTACCTTACAGAAGCATAAGAAAGATCAAAGGAAATATCAAATGTATGTAAAGTACTTTGTAAACTTATAGTTACTATATATGTAAAAGAGTAATATTAACGATGATAATCTCTGGGTTTTACTGTTCTATGTCTGAAATTCTATTAATTTATATAATTAAAACATTTATGGTTTCATTGAATCACTGGTAATTAAAGAAGAATTAATTTGGAAACCTCCCATTAATTGATATTCTGTTTTCCAAATTTACTATACTACTCTATTTCACCTCAAAATCTGGAACTTTTATAGCCTTCTTCATTCTAAGAAACTAACTGGTGACGAGAACTTTAGTTTTTATTGTAGGGGAAAAATAAATGAAGGATAGATGGGTTACATATAACAAGCAACTCAGCCCAAAACTTTCCAAGAAACAATTATCTCTCATTCCCAAATGCATTTTTTTTTGGGGGGGGTGGCTAGGTAATGGGATTAAGTGACTTGCCCAAGGTGAGACAGCTAATAAGTGTCAAGTGTCTAAGGTCAAATTTGAACTCAGGTTCTCCTGACTCGAGAGCTGGTGCTCTATCCACTGCACCACCTAGCTGCCCCTCAAATGTATTTATACAGGAGAGGAATAAGGCTTCATATAATTTGGGACAGTAAAAAGAGAAAATTCAGAAGAGGCATGTCTTAAATCCTCCCTCTGACATTTGCTAAAATTTTTTGACCATGTGCAGGTTACTTAATTTCTCAAAGCCTCAGTCTCCTCACTTCTAAAAAGAGGTTAATAATGTCTACACTACCAGCTTCTCAGGGATGAGGTGAGAAAATGCAGGCAAAGCACTTTGAAACATTGAAATGCTATATAAACATGAGCTCTGGCTATCTTTTGAATTTATAATTATAACCTGAATGTTCACCAAGGGATATTAAAATAATGTAGAATTATGTAAGGAGCTTGATTTGAACAGCTCAAAATTAGTTCTAAAGACCCCAAAACAATCTGGAATCATTTTTATAGGAATACACCTACAACAGACAGGAAAGAATATTTAAAAATGAAGACATTTAGCCCTTATGTCTTTCGTTCATGCTCATTTCTTACTGTGGACAGTGTGTGTGTGTGTGTGTGTGTGTGTGTGTGTGTGTGTGTGTGTGTAATTCTCCATACAATACCATCCAAACTCTAGATTAGATTAACAATCTGTCCAGAGAGTCTAATTGTCTCCTTGTCCCAGGAGAATCAGAATACTTTTAAAGTTGGGAAATTAAGTGTCTGCAGATGAAGTAAACAGTTATTTTATAATCATCACTCCACCTTTTTTCATTTATTTGTTCAGAAAATAAGTGCAATGTCTTTAAAGAATAAAGAGATTATATTTGTTTCAATGTTTTTTAAAGAAATCTCATTTCTTGAGGTATGAAATGGATGACTACATGTCAAATATTTGACCATCTCAAAAATGTGTAATTCCTCATAGTTATATTGGTCTCCAAACTTCCAATATTGCAGAAATTGAAATGCACTAAATAAATAACATAAAATGGATTATTGTTGTTGTTGGGTCGTTTTTCTATCATATCTGACTATTCATGACCCCATTAAGGGTTTTCTTGGCAAAGATTCTGGAGTTGTTTGCCATTTCCTTCTCCAGCTCATTTTACATGTGAGGAAACTGAAGCAAACAAGGTTAAGTGATTTGCCTGGGTCATACAGCCAGTAAGTGTTTGAGGCCAGAATTGAATTTAGGAAGATGACTCTTCCTGACTCCAGGCCCAGAGATCTATCCATTGGGCAACACTGGCTGTTCCAACAAAATGGATTACAAAGAAAAAAATTCATTATCATGTCAAAACTTAGATAACTATGATTTAATTGGAATGGGAACTTTCTTTGCCAACACACATCACAACCTGCTTGTAACTTCAAAGATAAGTTTTACAGAGTTTCCTGAGACTTAGGATCAATGACTTGTCAATGGTCAAATAGCAAATATACATTAGAGATAAAATTTGAACTCAGGTCTTCTTAACTCCAAGCCCAGCATTCTATTCACCGTGCTACAATGTCTCTTATCACAAATATTACTGTTTTAGTAGTTCAGGTTTAATTTATTAACACTGCAAAATATTCTGAGTATCATAAAACATGGTTTAGTTATAGTTTTAATTGTTGACTATTTTGAAAAGTGTATGGCTTGATGCTATGGATTATTTAGATAAGCTAGCATAACCTGAAATGCAATAGGCAAAGGAAAAGGGAATAAGCATTTATATAGTATCTACCAAGTGCCAGTCATTATAAGCATTTTATAAATATTTCTTTCAATCTTCACAACATTCATATGAGGTAGGTACTATCATTATCCCCATTTAATAGTTGAAGAAAGTGAGGCAAAAAGGAGGTTAGGTGACTTACCCAGAGTTCCACACTACCTGTGGCTGGATTTGAACTCATATTTACCTGATTCCTATAGTAGTTATGTGTATATACAATGTTTGCCTCATGCATTTACACACAGTTGAACTTGTAATACCTGAATTTTGGCTCATGACTTTTCTTTTTCTAGACTAAGTTTTCCTTATTAAATATTACATCTATAAATACAAGGTATATTAGCAGCGATGGTGAGCTTAGGGAATTGTGCCTTCCCCACACTGGGCATGAAAAATCCATCCATGTTATCATAGGTCTTACAATATTTTTTCAAGGTAACAGCTTTTCCTGCCAGTAACTATCAGCACACACATTTCTGCATTTGTCCAATGGCAGGGCACATTTCTGTCTACTATCTTTACAGAATGAATCAATAAGGCTAGCCTCAAATAATTTGTTTGGAGATTCTCCACCCTTCGAATAGGATTTCAAAACTCTTAGGGCCCAACACTTGCATACAATATACTCTTTATATGGAGAATGAAGGCTCTCAGAAAATGTGAATTTGATAATATCATATTACACACATTTAAGATAGAGTGTGTTGCCCTATTGGTAACAAGCTGTTTTTGCTTACCACAGGGTATGCTAAATAAATGGCGCAGCCTTATTTTGGCTAATATCCCAATCTGGAGGCTCTGTTGGGTCTGGATTTCTTGAGCACTCTATGGAGGGCAAAAAATGTACAGGGCTGTGAATAATGAAAACATAGGCACAATCATGTTACATCTGAACACTCTCCTAGCTGGAGAGACCTCACAGTATATTGGAAAGACAACTGAACATTTTATAAGTCAGAAAAAAAAATGTAAAAACTGTTTCAGTCACTTGAGTGACAGTGGGCAAATCATTTAATCTGTGTATCAGTTTTCCTATCAGTAAAAATAGGCACATAGATAAAATTACCTTTGTAGTCCGTTTCATGACAAAATCTATGATCCTATTATCTTATTGAGTATATTTGTAATGACCAATCTTGATATATCTGATGGCTACTGTTAACCCAAAGGAAGAGGATTCAGTAATTCCATTTTACACATTATTTTATTGATATATTTATATCATTTATAACTTATGATACATGTTTATATCATTTATATTTTTCAATATGCTGTCCTCTGACCCAGATAGCAACACCTTAAATGAAGAACAAAACAGAGGGAAAAAAGTGGCAAAACTAACCAATATAGCAGAAAGTCTGGTATTATATTCAAGAATCCATAGAAGGGGTTTTAGGTTGAAATGGTTTGCTGGGTGTTGTTCTATTTACATTTTTATAGTTATTTTAAATATTGTCTTACAGCTTCTGCTTACTTCACTTTGCATCAATTCATATATTTTCTCATGCTCCTTAGCATTCATTGTACTCATCATTTCTTGTAGCACTGTGGAGGAGGAGCAATATCCTAAGCCTTTTCTCCATGTAGTTTAGATTAGGTTTTTTTTTTCTTTAAAAGTATTAAAATCCTCTTTGAAACTTCCTGGACTCGAAGCCCAAAGGCTTGTGCTGTGGATGTCACATGAGCAGAAAGCAAACATGAAGCGCACCAGGGAACTCACAGTCATATTCCGTCATCTGAATGCTATCATAATTTTATTTTATTTTTTAGCCATTTCCCAATTGGTGAACATTTAATTTGTTTTGAGTTCTTAGCTATTACGAAAAGTGCTGCTTTCATTTTTGGAGGTGCCTATGGAAAAATTGCAGGAGGGGGAGGCATATTACTCCTTGGTGGGTGTGCCTATCAGTGAAATCTCAGTTAAAAGATAAAGCAATTTTTACAAATTACGTTTCAGAATGGTTCAACAGATTCACAGCTCTATCAAAACTGCATTAATGTTGCCATATTTCCACAACTTCTCCAACATTGACTAGTTCTGTCTTTCGTTATCTTTGCCAGTTTAGATGTAGTAAATATGGGGAAAAACCTTAGCTTTCTTTTTATTTGTTATTCTTTTTTTATCGATTATTTGGAGCATTCTTTCATGGGGTTGTTAACAGTTTGCAATTCATCTTTTGAGAACTATTAGTTCATATCCTTTTACAACTTCTCTATTGAGAAGAGTTTTTGGTGCATCATTACATGTTTCTTTTAGTTCCTCATATAGCTTAGATATCAATCTCTTAGAGATATCCAATACATATTTTTCTATCTGATTAGCTACTACTCTTCTCGTGCACACAAAAGTTTTTCAAGTTAATGTAATAAAAATATCTACTTAATCTTTTATAAGGCCCTCTATTACTTGTTTAGGTAAGAACCCTATTTCATTGCTGAGAAAGGTAACTGATCTTATTATCTCCTATTTTAGTAACATTATTTAACATCAATGTTTGCTTTATTATGGTGTATGTTTTATGATTGAGGTCTACTCATAATTTCTTCTGTTAGACATTTCCAATTTACTCAGAAATTATAATCAAATCTACTTTACTTGATAATTTATGTTTATCAAATACTGGGCTATTATTTTTGATTCTTTCTTGCCCATTTATCTATTTTTCTATATTTTAACAAGTAATAAATTGTTTTGGTGATTAATGTTTTCTAATTTTTTATAAATGTTCTGCATATGCTTATGTATGTACCTGATATTTCTACTGTTTGAATGTAAGATATGCGAGAACAGAATTTAATTGTTTATATTAGATTTCCCAACGGAGTGTAGCTCCTGGCACATAATAAGCACTTGATAAATGCTTCTTCCCTAATTTATATATAACATATTTTGAAATTTTAAAGTGCTATTCCCCATTGATTTTTACTTTTGTATAGCATTTCCATTGACTTTTGGGGGCAATTTTCCTTGTTTCAAGAGCATTTTGTCATTATTTTATCTTGCTTTGTATAGTATCTGCTTGACAGTTTGATTAGTGTAACACTATATATGTAAATTTCTTAGAATTCATGGGCATTTATATTATATTGGTGCATGATCACTGAATAAAAATTTGATTATGCAAATTGTGATTTTTTTAAATGAGAAATGTGTAAATTTTTAATAGATGTATCATCTGAATATTGATGAATTAATTCCAAGGTATGTTATTTATGTTTTATATATTTTGAGCAGTAATTCCCTTTCTGTTTTTCTTTCTAGAGCTTTATTGTTGCTATATTAGAAATGTTATTGATGTTTATAATTTCTTTCATTATTTATCACTTTCCTGGAGCTATAAATTTTCATAATTCCTTTGTGGCTTCTTTAGGATCTCCAAAGTAATCTACCATGCTATCAATAAAGATGAATGGCTTTTTTTTTCACCTTTTTAATATATTTATCTAATCTTATTGCTACTGCTTAGCATGTCTAGAACTATGGCAAATAACAGAAAAGCTAAGCAGGACATTTCCATTTTACTTTTGCATTTATTAAGAAAGTTTCTAGTTTTTTCCTCTCATTGCATATTGTGTTCATTTTTTTTCACTTTAGAAAAAAATGTTATCATATTACTAAAATATATGTTGGCTATGGTTTTTAGGTTGTTTATAAAAAATGAGTGATGCATTATTGAGATAATTCTGTGCTTTTTGGTACTTTAAAAATATGATGAATTCTGCTAAATTTCCTAATGTTGAACTATCCTTGCATCTCTGATACAAATCTAACCTGATTTTGGTAGAATAATTTTTAGAAATTAATTAGAAATTAAAATAAATGGATCCATATTCATCAGTGATATTGCTCTAGGGGTCTCTTTGCCTTCACTGATTTAGGTTACTATGTCATCTCATAAATTGAGATTAGTAATGTACTGTTTATCTCAATGTTTGAGAATAACTCATGCAGTATATTTATTAATGATTCATTTAAAATTTGATAAAATTCTCCTATAAATCTATTTAAACCATTATTTTTGTATTCCCTACACATCCACTTCAATTTCCTTTTCTGAAATTATATTTTGTAATAATGTTCTATTTTTCCCTTTTTGTTAATGTTTGCTTTCAGAGTCATACCAGAAATTCTGGTATGCTGCTTTAAATTATTAGTCTTTTACATAGTTATTAATTGTTCTATGATCAGCCTCTAAGTCATTAATCCAGATTTAACTGCTGTCTCCATTTAAATCTGTTTTTAATATTGATTACTATTTTTAGTATGTTATAGTCTATTAAGGATATTATATATGTATATATATATATGTTGTTTATAATTTCCATGTGCTAAATCACATGGTCTGCTTTTGTAAATGTGTCTTGTGTTGCAAAATTATGTATATATATGCATATTTATGTCTACATATATATGCAGGAATAAATGTGTACATACATATGTATATACATACATACATACATACATACATACATATGTATACATACACATATATACGTATACACATGTTGACATCAAGAAGATGCATGACCATTTTGGTCCTAAAGGCTCAAAGTGTATTTGTTCTTTTTCTCTCAAGAACCATTCTGTAATTTTTCTAGTTCCATTTACATGTTATTATGAGAGACCACAGGCTTTCCTAACCCCTCACCTCTCTCTCTCTCTCTCTCTCTCTCTCTCTCTCTCTCTCTCTCTCTCTCCCCCAAACATATGCACATATTTATATCTCGATAGCATCATTTTCAATTTTATTGTGATATTTTTAAAGAAAGCTTTGGAATCTCTTTGAGGATTTGATAGTTTTGCATCTGGTTTTAGGATCTACTCTGCTGGTTAGTTTGTTCTCTTGCCTTTTCTTGGAGAAAAACACATATGTATGTATGTGTGTATGTATACATGGAGACAGAGACAGATAGACACTATATATGGAGAGAGGGTAGAGACCCTCTTTAGGTTAGAAATATGACATATATATGTATATATATATATATACGTATATATATATATATATATATGTGTGTGTGTGTGTGTGTATGTGTGTACACACACACACACACACATATGTATGTATATAGCATGTTTGTTCCAGTCCCAAGGCTGGGCTGCAAAGCCACCTCAGCCTCCTCATGCAATATATGGATATTAGATTTTTTGGCCTGAGTACCTGCCCTGACTAGCCTCTAACGTTCAGGGTAGGTGGGGGCTCAGTGAAGCCTTGAATTATTATTCATGTTTTCATTTCTGTGCTTATCTGTCCTTTCCCTCTCAAAGCTAAGATGAATCAGTATATGGTGCTTTTTGAAGTGTGAATGAAATCACGGAGGATGTTTCAAGAACTGCATTCATAGAATCGAGGTTTCCTAACCTAGAGTTCGGTCAAAGGCAGAAAGTATCATTAACTCCTTCCTGAACTGGGGGTTTGAAAGTAGCCTGGTTTCCAAGGCTGGCCTCTACTGTGTTGCAGGGCACCTTTCCTGCCTGGAGAAGAAAAAGAGATCCAGTTCTTGCTTGTTGTCTCTGTCTATCTCCTGACCCAGACTAACCGAAGGGAAAGGAGAGAAACATCATTCCAACAGCTACTCCATTAGTCCCCACACCTGAGCTATCTAACACTCTGAGAGGTTTCCAACCTGAGGTGAAATTCCATCACATAATAATGCCTATTCCTTTTAGGTTCACTCAAATGATATTTATTACAAAATCAAAATTATGGTAGCTGTTATCTATCAGGAAAATCTCCTTTCTTCAGAGTTCATGGCCTGGCTCAAAGACTTTCTCTACTCTCCAACTCCTGCCCTCATAAAAAGGCCTTCATCACCTTATGTCTGGACTATGTCAATAGTTTCTGGTTGACCTTCCTGCCTTGAGTCTCTTCCCACTCTATCCCATTTTCCATGTACCTGTCAAAAGATTCTTCATAAAGCATAGGTTTGGCCATGTCATTTTCACCCCCAGAACTTTCAATAAACTCCAGTGTTTTTCTACGACTTTCAAAATCAGATACAAAATTCTCTTTTTAGCGTTCAAAGCCCTTTATAAACCTGTTTCCCTTCATTTCAGTCTTCTTATACCTTACTCTTCTTAATTTCTGATGCAGTGACACTGGCCTCATTGTTGCCACCACTCCCCTCCCAAGATACGGTTATCCCTTCCACATCATGGAGGTTAAGGGCCCTGTGACTCCACAACCTGGAAAATCTATGTAAAAAATTTTGGTCCTCCCTTTGTGTCAGAAAAGAAGTCTTTTTTTTTCTTTTATGGGGTGTATACAGTACTTTATTTTAAAATTTGGGTTAAATGTTTGTTCATAGGCTCTGTTGTCTGCTGGGCTTTCACATGCCATCTTTGGCTTCCATAAAATAACCAAAAAATTCTCATTTAATTTCTTATGCCCACCTGTGATGGGGAAAGTCAGAATTTGGAAGGGATAACTGTATTCTATCTCTTGACTCTAGCAACTGTTATTGTCTGTCCCCCATGCCTAGTATCCTCTCCCTACTTAAATATGCCTCTTGACTTCCTTGCCTTTGTTCAAGTCCCATCCAAATTCCAACTTTCTATAGGAAGCCTCAATCTTTTTTTTTAATGCCACTACCTTCCTTCCATTGATTATCTTCAATTTATCCTGCATATACATTGATCATACATATTGTTTGCATTTTATCTCACCCATTATATTGTGAGCTCCTTGAGAGCAAGGAGTTATCTTATTCCTGTCTTTGTAATTCCACCACTTAGCATTGTGCCTGACACTATACAGAAGCTTAATAATATTGACCTACTGACTGATTGACTAATTAAAGTATCCCTCTTTCTCTTTACTTGTCTGTGACTTGGCTGAAGAGAGGCAGTGCCTTTCACTTACTGTGTTATGGAAGTGTGGTCTTAGGTAAAATGAACTGGCAGAATCTCTGAGGATAATAAGGTATTGGGAATATCAAAACAGATCCTAGCACAAGCCTACACTTGGTTGACATTCTTGCCAGTAGCGTGTTGAGGCTGACAGGGAGGATTGTTGAGTGAACACTTTAGGTATTAGAGAGAGTTCTCTGGGAATTTGTAAAGATTTTACCTTGCCAAGCCTCTCTCTCTTCTTTGTCCTGTAGCTTCAGCTGAAAAGAAATGTAAGATGTGCAAATTTTGAGAATCCACACTCCAAATGCTCACATGGACTATTTGTGACTGACCTGTGGTAGAACATTCTGAGCTTGTATTGGTCAGATCAGCCACAGTTGGGCACACTGTCAGACTCTAGCATAGCTATGTCATCTTGGTCCTCTTCAAGAATGAAGGACAACAACCAACCTTTGGCTTCAGCTGTACATATGACATATTGAGCCTTGCTTCCCCCCATCCCTCACTCCCTACTTTTTGGCAGGATTATTAGTTATAATTATATGGGAACAGAGAAATTTACTAATCTACTCCGTTGGTGGTCATATTAACCAGGAAACTCATTAGACTTTAAAGTTCTGACTTCTTTTTTTGTTTAGAATAAAACTTAACCCTAGCAGGTTTAAAAGGGAAAAACTGGATAGAAAAATTAAGTGATGAAGATACATTTGGGGAACATATAACAAAGCCCTTCATATACATATACTTATATCATCTATATCTTTTATCTATTGAGCTATATCTATCATTCTATCACTTCATTTTATCCTTAGAATAACTCTTCAAGGTAAATGCTACTATTTTTTCAATTTTAGAGATTTAGAAACTGAAGCTAAAAGAGGTTACATGAGGAGAAATTACTCTGTCTTCTGAAAGTGTGTGCTCCTCATACTTTAATTGTAGTCTGCTTCTTTAAGAAATGTGTTCTGGCACAATTACAAAACACTTTTCACACAAATAAAATCAGATCTAAACAACTGGAAAAACATCAGTTGCTCATGGGTAGGCCGAGCTAATATAATACAAATGACAATCCTACCTAAGCTAATTTACTTATTCATTGCCATACCAATCCAATTACCAAGAAATATTTTATAGAGTTAGAAAAAATAATAACAAGATTAATTTGGAAAAACAAAAGGTCCAGAATATCAAAGGAAATAATGAAAAGAAATGCAGGGGAAGGTGGCCTAGCAATTCCAGATGTTCAATTGTATTATAAAGCAGCAATCATCAAAACTGCTTGGTACTGGCTAAGGAATAGGGAGGTGGGTCAGTGGAATAGGTTAAATATGCAAGACACAGTAGTCAATGACTATATTAATCCATTATTTGATAAACCCAATGACCACAGCTTCTGGGATAAGAACCCACTCTTTGAAAAAAACTGCTGGGAAAACTGGAAAAGAGTATGGCAGAAACTAGGCATAGACCCAAATCTCACAGCATATACCAAAATAAAGTCAAAATGGGTTCATGACTTAGATATAAAGGCTGATACCATAAGTAAACTGGGAGAACAAGGAACAGTTTACCTCTCAGATCTATCGAGAATAGAAGAATTCATGATCAAAGAGGAGATAGAGAACATTATGAAAAGCAAAATGCATAATTGTGAATTACATTAAATTGAAAAGTTTTTGCACAAACAATGCCAATGCAAATTAGACTAGAAGGAAGGTAGAAAATTGGGAAAGAATTTTTACAACCAGTCTCTCTGATAAAGGCCTCATTTCTAAAATATATAGAGAATTAAGACAAATTTATAGGAACACAAGCCATTCCCCAATTGATAAATGGTCAAAGGATATGAACAGACAGTTCTCAGATGAAGAAATTAAAGCCATCTATAGTCATATGAAAAAATGCTCTAAATCACTATTGATTAGAGAAATGCAAATCAAAACAACTCTGAGGTACCACATCACACCTATCAGATTGGCCAACATGACAAAACAGGAAAATGATAAATGTTGGAGAAGATGTGGGAAAATTGGAACACTAATACATTGTTGGTGGAGTTGTGAAATGATCCAACCATTTGGAGAACAATTTGGAACTATGCCCAAAGGGCTACAAAAATGTGCATACCCTTTGATCCAGCAATAGCACTTCTAGGGCTATATCCCAAAGAGATCAAACAAATGGGAAAAGGACCCACATGTACAAAAATATTCACAGCAGCTCTTTTTTGTGGTGGCAAAGAGTTGGAAATTGAGAGGATGCCCATCAATTGGGAATGGCTGAGCAAGTTGTGGTATATGAATGTAATGGAATACTATTGTGCTATAAGAAATGATGAACAGGCTGACCAGAAAAACCTGGAAAGACTTATATGGTCTGATGCTGAGTGAAGTGAGCAGAACCAAGAGGACTTTGTACACAATAACAGCTACATTATGCAATGACTAATATTGTTAAACTGAACCTTTCTCAGCATTACAAGGATCTAAGATATCTCCAGAGGCCTTGGGATGGAAAATGCTGTCCACATCCAAAGAAAGAACTATGGAAGTCGAATCGCTATCACTTATTTTTACCTTCTGTTGAGTTTTGTTTCATCTTTCTGATGGTTCCTCCTATTAGTTTTATTTTTTACTTACAACTTCACTATTGTGAAAATATGTGTAATGGGTACGTAAATGTAATGCCTATATCAGATTGTGCGCCATCTTGGGGTGCATGGGGGAGAGGAAGAGGGAGAAAAATTTTCAACTCAAAAGCATATGGAAGTGATTGTTGATAAATCAAAATAAATTAATAAAATTAAAAAGAAGAGGAAAAGAAAAAGAAATGTGTTCTGGGGGGCAGAGCCAAGATGGCAGAGCTAAAGCAGTGACTTGCTTGAGCTCTCCCCCAAACACCTCCAAATACTCATAAAAAATGGCTCTAAACAAATTCTAAAGCACCCACAAAAAGACAGAGAGAAACAAATTTCCAGACCAAGACAACCTGGATGATTGATCAGAAAGGTTTATCACGCCGGGCTAGGAGAGCAGCACAGCACTGCATGGACTCGCAGGCCGCAGCAAACTTGGAGCAGGCCTCAGAGCACTGAATGGTAGGCAGCTGTGGAGGTTTCCAGACTCCTCAATCCACGAATGCCAAAGACATCTTAGAAGGTCAGTGGGAAAAGTCTGTTTCTGTGGTGCTGAGAGAGTAAGGTGGGGTCTCAGCTCCATTCCCCAAAAGCATAGCCCTGGGGGGGGGCAGCTGCTGCCCAAGCTTCCAGCCCACAGACTGAGGGAGAATCCAGTGGCTGATCAGAGAGGGATTCCAGGGATCTCTTTGCCAGTGCAAAGTCAGGAATCTCTTGCTTTGCCCGCGTTTGGATCTGGGTCACAGTTCTGGGTGGCGGTGCTGGGGTGAGGAGGAACCCTGGCGTGGTGGAGTTTGTAGTGCCTGTGCAGAAGAACCCTTCCTCACAGTTACAGGACAGAAAGGAATACTTGTGGTCACAGGAAAGAAAAGGAGTAAACACCTCACCCCTTATCATATCAAATTTATAGGTCCCTACAAGTATCTCTGAAAACAGCTGTAGAAGCCCCTGAACCTTGGGACAGTACATTCTCCACACTGGAAGCAGACTCTTACCTTAACAAAGAGTTTAAAACTCAAGTACTTAGCCGGGATCATGAGCAAGGAGTGCAAAAAGAGTCAGACTATATTATCTTACTTTGGTGAAAAAGAAGATCAAAATATACAACCAGAAGAAGACAACAAAGTCAAAGCTCCTAAATCCAAAGCCTCCAAGAAAAATATGAATCAGTCCCAGGCCTTGGAAGAGCTCAAAAGGGATTTTGAGAAGCAAGTAAGGGAAGTAGAGGAAAAACTGGGAAGAGAAATGAGAGTGATGCAGGAAAATCATGAAAAACAAGTCAACAGCTTGCTAAAGGAGACCCAAAAAAATACTGAAGAAAATAACACCTTAAAAAATAGCCTAACCCAAATGGCAAAAGAGGTCCAAAAAGCCAATGAGGAGAAAGATGCCCTAAAAAGAAAAATTGGCTAAATGGAAAAGGAAGTCCAAAAGCTTACTGAAGAAAATACTTCCTTAAAAATTAGAATAGAGCAATTGGAAGATAGTGACTTTATGAGAAATGAAGACAACTGTAAACAAATCCAAAAGAATGAAAAATTAGAAAACAATGTGAAATATCTCATTGGAAAAACAACTGACCTGGAAAATAGATCCAGGAGAGAGAATTTAAAAATTATTGGACTATCTGAAAGCCATGATCAAAAAAAGAGCCTAGACATCATCTTTCAAGAAATTATCAAGGAAAACTGCCCTGATATATTAGAACCAGATGGCAAAATAGAAATGGAAAGAATCCACCGATCTCCTCCTGAAAGACATCCCCAAAGGAAAACTCCTAGGAATATTATAGCCAAATTCCAGAGTTCCCAGGTCAAGGAGAAAATATTACAAGCTGCCAGAAGGAAACAATTCAAGTACTGTGGAAACACAATCAGGATAACACAAGATTTAGCAGCTTCTACATTAAAGGACGCTACAGGGCATGGAATATAATATTCCGGAGGGCAAAGGAGATAGGATTACAACCAAGAATCACCTACCCAGCAAAACTGAGTATAATCCTTCAGCGGAAAAAATGGTCATTCAGTGAAACAGAGGACTTTCAAGCATTCCTGATGAAAAGACCAGAGCTGAATAGAAAATTTGACTTTCAAATACAGGACTCAAGTAGAACATGAAGAGGTAAACAGCAAAGAGAAATCATAAAAGACTTATTAAGATTGAACTGTTTACATTCCTGCATGGAAAGATGATATTTGTAACTCATGAGAACTTTGTCAGTATTAGGGTAGTTGAAGGAAAAAAATTATATGTATGTATATATAGATAGATAGATAGAGGGCACAGGGTGAGTTGAAGATTAAGGGGTATTATCTGGAGAATAAAATTAAGGGATGAGGGAGGATTATACTCGGAGAAGAAGAAAGGGAGAGGTACAATGGGTTAAATTATCTCAAACAAAAAAACAGAAAAGAAAAGTCTCTTACAGTGGAGGGGAAAATGGGGAAGGTAAGAGGGCATGAGTGAATCTTATTCTCATAGGATTTGGCTTAAGGAGGGAATAACATTCAACTGAGTATGGAAATCTCTCTTACCCTACAGGAAAATAGGAGGGGAAGGGGACAAGAGAGCAGGGGAATGATAGAGAGGAGGGCTGATTGGGAAAGGGTGTAATCAGAAGTAAATATTTATGAGAGGGACAGAGTCAAAAGAGAGAATAGAATAAATGCAAGGGCAGGATAGGATTAAGGGAAATAGAGTTAGTTTTTTGCAACATGTCTACTATGGAAGTGTTTTGCATAACTGCACATGTAGAAGCTATATTAAGTTGCTTGCCTTTTCAATGAGGGTGGGTGGGGAGAGAGGAAGATAGAAAATTTGAAACCTAAAGTTTTAAAAACATATGTTTAAAAAATTGTTTTCACATGCTACTGGGAAATAAGAAATACAGGAAATGGGGTACAGAAGTCTATCCTGCTCTACCAGAAAATAGAAGGGAAAGGGGATAAGAGAAGGGGGGGGGAAGTGATAGAAGAGAAGACAGACTAGGGGAAGTGATATTCAGAATACATGCCATCTTGGGGTGGAGGGAGGGATGAGATCAGGCGCAAATTTGGAACTCAAAAACTTGTGGAAGTGGATGTTGAAAACTAAAAATAAATAAATTTATATTAAAAATGTGTTCTGTTAATTTTTAATTACTTTGTTGTTTTTATTTTTACTACTAGACTGAGTACTTAAACATCTGCAGTAGATAGCTGCCATTGATAATATTTTCCAAGTTCAATTGTAGATAGTATGTTTAAGGCGGAATCATTAATTTACCTGCACACATGATTATTTCAAAACTAATTGTTTTGATTCTGCCAATGCATAGTGTATGAAAGGACACTATTCTGGTGGAATTTAGGAACACTTACTAGGGGCCAAGTCTGGGACTTAACTTTTTTAACATAGAGCACCATGGTACATGGTGATCCACGACATTCATTGATAGAAGAGGTGTCTTCAGTTTTTAGGACTAACTGAAAGGTTTTGAAGAGATAATTGCTGTCGTTCAGTTGTTTCCACTGTATCTGACTCTTCATGACCCTATTTGAGGTTTTCTTGGCAAAAATATTTTTCTTGGAAAAATACTTTTTCATCAAACACATAGATTTCACTTTAAAATAAGAGTATTTTTCTCATTACTAGAACCAAATGTAACAAGCATCTTTCTAAGTTTGTGAGCTGAAACATAATACCAAATGGTTATGTAATGAGTAGATAAACACTTGTCATGACTTTTGGAAAAGTAATTCCTTCATTGGGCAAGAAGTTAGAATAAATGACCTCTAAATTCTATTTGGTTGGAATGACAACAATAGTATTGTCCTTGAGGATCATTTCACTTGTGGGTGAAGACAACAATAGCAATGAAATTACCTTATAGCTGGACTTTGAGAAGTGCTTATTGACATTGACAAATGTACTGCCAACTCAAGAAAATAAGCAGAGCAGGCCCTAGATCTCAGATTGCGAATGAAACATGTGTGAGGGAAGCTGACTTCTGTCTAAGGATAAGAACAGGCAGATACCAGCCTGATGAATGATAATGAAACATATAATGAAAATAAATTCAATGCATGAATTTTAAAAAATTAGGCTATTTTATTTAAAGCATGCTGTTAGGCACTGTGGATGTATAGACAAATAAAACAATCACTATCACTGAGGATCTTATATTCTGTTGGGGAAAAAATAAAATTTACATAAAAAGTAAATATATGTACATATATAGACATATTTGTATACATGTATATATGCATATACATGTACATACATACATACATATATGTTACTTATAAGGGCAGAGAACAAGCAACTGGGTAGTATCACTAAAAAATATTTATAAGAGGGGGAAATTGAATGGAGTTGTGAAGGAAGCTATGAATTGTATGAGATAAGGTGAAGTACATTCCACCAGTGGTAGGGAGCTTAAATTAAGGCACAGAGAAAAGTGACTGGAGGTCATGCATGGGGAACTGTGAGGAGGCCTGCAGGATTCAAACTTAAAGTATATGAGGAAAAATGTAGTAATCCTGGAAAACTAGTCATAAGGCAGATTATAAAGGGATTTAAAAGCCAAACAGCGGAGTTTAAATTTTATCCTAGAGTCAAGAGGGAATCACTGTAGTTTGTTGACTAGGAAAATGACAATGTTTTAGTAATATCATTTTGGCAGCTTTATGGAGTATAGATTAGAGTAGGCAAAGCCTGGAAACAGAGAAACCAAATAGGAGACTATTGCAACAATTTAAGAAAGATGTGATGAGGGCTTGAAATAGGATGATGGCTTTGATAGTAGGAAGAAGATACAGACATGAAATTTTTATGGAGATAGAGTCAAGGAGACTTGGAATCTAAGTTAACAGTACCAAAACTGTTGCGTCTTGGTATCATGAAAACTGAAATGTAAAAAGCACGAGACAGTGATTAATAAGACATAGCTAGGTGCCTGCATATTAAAAAGGAGGATGAGGCTTCTCTGGTGTCAGCCTGATTGACATCATTAAGGAAACCATCCTTAAAACAGATATAAAAAAGAAATGTGGCACACGAAGACCCAAGAAAGATTTTAGAACTTCAAGCAAAAAGCAAAAGAAGTTTACAATTTAATGTATAAGGAAGAAGAAACTTAAATATAAAATTTGCTCTGAGTAGGAGAAAATTGGAACGAAGCTGCATTAGGATGCCAAGCAAAGCCCTATACTTGCTAAAGCACTGAAGGCCCCAAAATGTACTCACAGCGAACTTAGGCTCAAATGTACTCACAGAGAACTTATTTTAATCTATGATATGTGGCAGAAAGGGAGATATAGTGTGATCAATATCCTAAGGTCCTGTTCCATAAAGGTTAGGCTAGTTTTTTTCCTTAAAATGGTGTTGAGGGCAGCTAGGTGGTACAGTGGATAGATCATTGGCCCTGGATTCAGGAGGGCCTGAGTTCAAATATAGCCTCAGACACATAACACTTACTAGCTATATGACCCTGGGTAAGTCACTTAACCCCATTGCCTAACTCCCCCCCCCAAAAAAAAAGTATTGAAACTGTCCTTGTAATTTAAATGGTTTTGGGAACTAATGTGATCACAATTGCCTCTTGCTGCTAGCATAAGGGAGAAACATGCATCCTGGCATGAGGAACAGAGTCAAGTCCCAGCCAGTGCTTTTAATGGCACTCTTTCCTGGCCTACAGAATCATTATCATTTCCCAACATGGGCCCTATCAGCAGTGGAAGCAGGCTGCAACATAGGCCTCATCAATAGTATATAGCGGAGCAGGCAACAATGTAATTCTCAGAAGCAGCAGGCAATGTCATGGGCCTCAGTTATACAAGGTAACAGAGAGAGAAGGATACAGACTCTAGCATTAGCAAGACCCAGAGTTAGTGACACTGGGAAATAACATAGGCCACAATAGCAAAGGCAACAGATACTATCATGGGTCCCAGCAGCTAATGTCCAAGGCATTAGCACAGATAGTGGAAAAGACAGAGCTAGTGTAGCTCTCTGCTCATCTGAATATAAAACTGAAGTGCCCTAACCAATTTGCTGCCAGGACAGTCCTCAGTGGTCACTGGACAATTCCTTTCCAGGGAAGACTTTAAGGATCAAGAATTAGCTTGTTGGGAGGCAGTTTGCTTTCTGGTGAAGGGAGAAAAGAAAGGGTTTACCTCCTACTGCCACCCCATGGAAGAAGAAGAGTATTCCTTCAAAAGAGGGACAAAGTTTTGGTACTTTCCCTCTTCCTTAAATGGCCTTTAGGGAGAAGGAAGAGGTCTTGGCTTATGGGCCAAGGTTACTAAGTGGGATGCAATATGGTGATTCTTGGCTCTGGAACAGGAGGCATGCAAAAACATAATGTCTTCTTAGCTACTTCCTATAGATTGCCCTGACTCTTGATGAGGATTGGTAATTATAAAGGAAAAGTCATCATATTTGATGTAGCCCTAATGTTCCATGTACTAGTCCTGTTCATGGGTACCTCTTGACAATGGGAGACCCATGATGAATTGAAAAGACTTGGCACCACTTAGCACACAGACCATATTATTTGAAATGTATATTCTTCTGAAGAAGGGAGGTAGTCTGGCATTTCTAGTCTCCAATTTGCCATATTTATTCACTCTTAAGGGATCCAATTCATTGTCTGTTGCCTTTGAGTTTATTTTTCTCTCTTTATCATTTCATTAAAAAAAATCTTCCACTGATACCTATGAAAGGCTTCTTCCATAAAGTTAGGATTTTGTAGTAATAGTCCAAAATCATGTAAGTTGTTGCAAATCTTCTAGAAGTCCATTAAAACCTTTCCACCAAGGGCTGAGTTGAAGTGAGAGCAACATGCTAAGGGGCCACCACAGGAAGTTTAGGCTATATTTTTTTTTCCTCAAAAGATATTGAAACAGTTGTTCAGCCATAATTGACTAAGAAGACTAAGGCTTAGGAAGCACATGTGACTTTTAAGTCAAATGGTCATACAAAATATAACAACACAAACAAACAAAAACAATACCACAAGGAAGTTGGGATGACCCTTGATACCTGAATAGTAGCCATAATTGACAAAGCAGAGAAGGGAGCTTCATTCAGCTAAATCAAAGTGGTGTTCTCAATTAATATCTTTCCCTCAATATGGCAAAATAAATATCTTAATTGCTAGATCTTCTACAAGTAATCAATTTATTTTGAATAACAAACCTGATATACTGTCTCATTCATCTCTGGCCTACATCATAAACTTAAGAGGGAAACAGGCCTCAGATTTCACATCTTGTTATAAACAAAATCATCATTGGTGGGACACATACTCCAGGGTCAGCACATGATGAAGAAAATATCTTCAGTGGACAGATGTGATAAGCAAACAAATGGCAACTCTAAATTACTCATGTAGACATGGTAATTAATTTTGGACATTTGAGAATAGATTGAAGAAATTTGTAATATGAACATATGTTGCTTATGAATCCAAAATGAAATGGCCCAACAAAAATAATGATTTTTCTGATTCTGACATACATATATACAAAAAGATTTCAGGACCTATACAAAGAGATAGTCATATTTTAGAAGTAATGTGAGGCTCTTAGGTAGGTGGTGGATCAGCACCATGCCATTAGCAAGTATTCATCTTTCCATTTATCCCAGTTAGCAACCTAAGTGCTTTTCTTATCTACTCTTTCTATGTCTATACAATACAAATCTTGTCAATCATTTTGCTACAACATCATTTTTATCTGTTCTCCGATTTCCACTTCCATGGCTCTATAACTCGATCTGTTCGTCATTTCTTCTCATTCGACCTTTTGAAATACTGTCCTCATTGGTGTCTCTTTCCCATCCCTCCTCTCCAATCTATCAGCCACACAGCTGATCAAATTATTTTCCTGATGCATGGGTCTGTCTATTTCACTCTCCTGTTAATAAAACTCTAGTCCGTGGTTCTCAATTACCAGTAGGATCAAATATAAAATCTTCAGTTTGGTGGTAAAAGCACTTCACAACTTGATTCATGCCTAGTTTTCCAGCCCTATTCATTATTCCATTTAATGCATTCTCTTGACTTTTTTTTCCACTTGACACCATATCTTATATCTGTAACTGCATATATTCTTCCCCATGCCTGGAGCATATTCCTTTCTCAAATCCATGTCTTAGCTCTAGTTTCTTTAAAGCTTAATTTCAATTGTACCTTCTATATGATGCGTTTCCTGATATCCTTAGCCAAGAGTATTTGTATTTGTTGCGTTTATACTTGTATTTATTTTGTATATACTTTTATATGTTTATATCATCTCACCTGATAGAAATTTGGGGTTAGGAAATACTTCATTTTTGCTTCTGTAGCAGTAGCATTAAGTATAGTGCCTAACACATAGCAGGCACTTAAAATGCTTTTTGGTTGCTTGACTGATGTGATGTCAGAGACAACTCACATTTATATAATGTATTATATAATGTTTTATGGTCTGCAGGTCAATTTAAATATTATCTTTTTTGATCCTCCCAACAACGCTGAGAGGTAGTTTATTCATATGTTTGCGTATGTTCTCTCTCTCTCTCTCTCTCTCTCTCTCTCTCTCTCTCTCTCTCTGTCTTTCAGGAGAACAAAGGTAAGTGACTTGCTCAGAATGAAACAGCTCATAAGTATCATGGAAGAGATTAGAACATAGGACTCTTTGACTCCAAGTCCAGCGCTTTATCCGTTGTGTCATCTAGCTATGTCTTTATGTATTAATGCTAATAGTCCCAGATTATGTTCAATGCAAAATCCAAATGAAAAAGTGATTTCCTACAAATGCTGAGGTCCTCCAGATGCTTTAGTTTGTGGGTGACATTGTATACATTCCACAGTTCACAAACACTACACAATATCTTAAAAGAAATACAAAACCACATGAAGGAATTAGCAAAAAAAAAATCCACATTGAAAAAAATCAAATGGATGAAAACATTCTATTGTCCAGATTATGTAACTGGTTGAGCAGTTCACAGAGGATGGCCATGTCTGTCCGTCTGTCTACACTGTTACTGTTTAGTTGGTTTTCAGTTGTGTACAACTCTTTGTGACCCATTTTAGGGTATTCTTGACAAAGATACTGGAGTGGTTTGTCATTTCCTTCTCCAGATTATTTTACAGATGAGGAAACTGAGGCAAACAGGCTTTAGTGACTTGCCTAGGGTCATATAGCTAGCAAGTGTTTGAGGCTGCATTTGAACTCAGTGAGATGATACTTCTTGATTCTGGGCCTGCCAATCTATCCACTGTGCCACCTATCTGCCCTGTCTATGTATACATTTCTGCCTCTCTCACTGTCTCTGCCTCTGTTTCTGTTTATGCCTCTTTCTCCATATATTACATTATATCTATATACGCACAGATTTTGGACAGATAGTCCAGATGGACAATGAGCTGAGCCCCAAAATGAACAGGAGAAATTCAGTAGGGCAGTGATCATTTTGAAAACTGTGTAGTATTATCAATGATTCTAAGGTTATTCCTGGAAAAAAGAACTATCTCTTTAACACCAATATTCTTCTTATAATGCTAAATGACTGTGAATTGTAGAATACCACGATTCTGAACAAATCAAAATTCTAGGTCATGCAAAGGGCAATAAACTAATTTATGCTAGGTACAAATAGTCTACATTGTAGAAATAAAGATGATGCTTATGGAAAATATTTACATAAGAAATAGCATTTACATGCCTTATAACCAATGTGGGATAACCAATGGACAGGTTCTGTGATATACTATCAAAATTTAAGGTCAAAATACCTAGACAAAAAACTGTATTTGGTTTGGGTGGTACCTTTAGGAAAGATTTATGGAAGGATATGAGCAAGAGTAACCCTGATGAGGATGACAGTATTTCAATTGTACTTTTAAGTTTTCTGAAGTGCTTTTCCTACATTATCTCACTTGACCTTTCAACAATCTTGAGAAACAGAAGCTGTTATTGTCATCCTGATTTTACAGATGAGGAAAGTGAGGCAATCAGCATTTATCTGAGAGAGTCTGCATACAATTGGAGGGAATATCCAACTTTATGTGATTTCAGATTCACTCTGGGACCCAGGGAAACTGATCATAAAATGGACTGTGAGATTGAAGGAGCATGCAGAGAGAGTGATAATATATTTGTCTTTCAACAATAATGTTTTATGTAGATAATTGGTTGTAATCATGAAGGAGTAAAATCGGGTTGTGTTAGAATGAACTGGTACTCAGAACAGGAATTTTCATTTTTGTTTCCAATTCTCAGTTGTTAGCACAGTGTCTAGTAGAGACATTATTTATTGGTGTTCATTTGATTGACTGATATTTGATACTGATATATGTCCAGACAAGTATTTACAGTCATTCAATGTTACTCTGTGACTTTGAATATCTGTGGGATTGGGCTCAAAAGAAAAGTCATTATAAGAAGCAGTTAAGTTTAATCTTTCAATTAAACAATGTAGTCTTGATTTTTCTCACATTACTAATATTACTGGCTTAGATTTCTTTTATGTGTTCATTTTAAATATATGTATATATTTGTTTATATATGTACATATATTTGCATATGTGTACATTATAAATATACATGTAATGTGTTTGTGCTTATTATACTGTGTATATGTATATACTTATATACAAATGTATGTATTTGTGTCTTAGGAGGCTAGTAGGAGCCTCAGTGGATAGATCTCCTGGCCTGGGGTCATGAAGACCTGGGTAAATCACTAGAGAAGGAAATGGCAAACCACTTCAGCATTTTTTACCAAGAAAATCCCATGGATATACAGTCCATGGGGTCACAAAGAAACAGGCATAACTGAACAACAGGAATGTGTGTGTACACGTACACATTATTTCATGGGTCCATATCTTGTCTCCAAATAGATTCAAAAATCCTTGGCAATAAGTACTCTGTCTCTTCTTCATATTCACCATAGTATAGCCCAATGTCATACAACTGGTTGTAATAGTAGTTATTACTGATAGTAATGGTAGTAGTAATAATAGTAATTACTAGTAGTAATAAATACTTTAAAAATGAAATGGAATATAATAGATTATATAAGGTTTTTTCATGATGTGGACATAGCTTTTTGTTTCACTTGTTGACAGAGATTTCAATTTCATTACTCTACTAGCATTTACCTATATTAGCAATTTCACATAAAAATAAAAGGAAATACTTATCTGTATCAATTTCTAAAAAATAGGAAGAGATCATTTTTGAAAGATTGGAAGCTAATTTCTTGCATTGAGATTTTTGAAAACAATATTTTAGATAATTCATTCAAAATGTATTTTTAAAAAATATGCAGTTTCCCAAATTTCATTCATAATAGTATCATTTAACCAAGTATACTGATTTAAAACTTATTTTTCATTGTTTCATTTTCCATATATTTGCCTCAAGCTCAGCTACCTCCTTAGCAAAAAAAAAAATGGAAAGAAAACAGAGTTATAATGGTGTTAATTGCCAGAATCTATCTTCAGAGTACCAACTTATTATTTGTAGTCATGCCAAATAAATCTGTTTTGAAAATAAAATAAAAACAATCTAAACTCTCTGTATAATCAACTATAGCCTTCATCATGGATATTTCACCTTTAAGTTCTCATCCTGAATACTTAATCAGTGCAAAAATGTATTTTAAGGAGAATGTAGCTCTTAAAGATTTTTGCACATTCTTTAACAATTAAATATGTAGTTAACATTTATGAAAGAGTTATATAAATCTATATAAAATAGATATTTATATATCTCTTACAACATCATTTTAGTCGAAGTTATTTCTACACAGGGCTATTATGTAGAATTAATGTTAATAATTTTGATTAGACTCAGTCAGCCTTCAACATTCTCAGGCCATTCTGATCTGACAATTGTAGCTTTATCTGATTTGGTAAAAATTGCATCATAAAGGACAATTTCACAGTCTCTCTAGAATAAACAATAATTTTAGCTTTGGAAAAATCATAAATAGTGCAGTTAAATTAAACTGAAGTGGAACTAAGAGTTTTGTAAAGTGTTTATATGCCTGACACCATTTATCTTCGTTATGGCTAGATGTTGTATATGTATGTATGCATGTATGTACACACACAAACACACATGTAAGTCCATATATGCACATGCACATGCATGTGTGTGTGTGTGTTTGTATGTACGTATACCTATACATGCCCGCATGTATAGGTATATTTGTATGTTTACCAAAATCAGCCAAAGTCAGACATCTACTTCCCTTCTCATGAAGGTATTTGCAGTATAATAAATTACCCCTTAATTATGTCTTCTACTTTCAATATATGCATTTTTTGGCCTAGGTCTATGCTTTCAGTTAGAAAACTCTCTAAAAGTATAGATTTATTATTCTTCAGTTTATAAATTTAGGGGGTTGACTCCAAATTGACTGTGGAAATCAAGTGACTTCTCCTGGCTCACATAGCTAGTATATGACAGAGGTAGGAATTTAGTACAGGTCTTCTAGACTTGAAGACCAGCTCCCTTTCATCTATCTTGGCTTTCAATAAAAAGAACACCATCTATTGACCTATCTATATCTATAGCAATGTCTAGTTATTTGTCTATTAGCTCTATCTATTATCCATCTATCTACCTATCTATCTACCTATCTATCTTTCTATGGTGTGTCTGTGTAAAAATACATACGTATATGTCTACATATGTTCCAAAAACCTTAGTATAGCTTTAAGAATGTGTGTATATATACATATAGATAATATATATGCATATATAAATCACATAATATGAATGAAAATTATGCAAATATACAAATAAAATATAGATAGAATGTACAAAAAGAAATCATTAAGTATTTTTAAAAGTAAGCATATTTATTTGGAAGATCCATTTCACACCAACAACTATTATAAATATTTGTTTAAAAATTGTATAGTGTAAGAAAAGGAGACCTGTAATTTTTTTTTCTAAATAAATGTCTTTCTACTAGGTATAGTATATGTTAACTTTGCCTGCAAATCCAAAATTCAAGTGTTTAACAGCAATGTAACATTAAAAGAAACATTGTGGTAGAATTTCGTGCTTTGTGAATGTATAATTTTTTAGGCACACATGCTTAGTTTTCAGGTTATAATATTCTATTCTATTAGTTATTTGAGAAAGATTCATTTAGCTATTTTGAGAAATAAAATGGAAGCATTAAAGTGTTCCATTAAAATGTATTTTTGCTAAATGATGTTCTTGATTTTTGGTGAGCTGTTACACTTTGTAATGGTAATATCAGATTCTCCCCTTTGAGTAATCAATATTCTAATTATCTACATCAATACAGCTTCAATGGTATATCTCTGGAGAGAACTGGGGAAATGGCATGGTTTGACTATTTTACTTGAGAGAATCATTTGTAGGGTCCAGTGTATAGAAATATTTTAGGTCAAAATGTACCTAGCTCTCTATTTAAAAAAAAAAGAAAAGAACTTGGTAAAATTTAGCATTTGTTTTGACAATGTATTCATCCAAAATTTTATAAATGATTAATTATTAACTACCATTACAAGCATCATTACTGGGGTTTTTATACCTTGGAATCAACTATTCTAACTATCTATCTCAAAATAATAACAAGGAAAACATTTTTAGTATTTAAAGATCTTTTTGATTTTTAATATATTATTTGATAAGCTTATTTATAAGCAAACTAAACTAATCATAGCAAATGAGCTTGCAGCTTTATAATACCTCTTCTTAGGCAATATTATTAATGTCTAGTTAGCTATCTGATTTTATAATACCAATATTGGGTTTCTACTGCTGACTATCCAGTATTTTAGGTATTTGCATCAATATCTAATATACAAAGTAACACTCTTGAGGGAATTGGTATAGTGCTGGCATCCAACTGTGTTAGAATTAAATATAGTATTTTTAAATTACATTACCGCGCTAAGTAGAAATATGCATGTATGTGTGTGTGTATGTATGTATACATAGATGACTTTGATGTGGCATCATTAATGGTTACAGAACATAGCTTTCATGCATGTATTCCAACAGAGAGCAAAAAGAGGACCCATATGAAAAATAATCAGAGAATCTAAGTAGCAACTATACTAAGTGCCTTCATTCAAGCCAACAAAATGTCAGCCGGAATACTATAAGCAAGCTGTCTTGTCAGAAAATCCAATGCAAACCAGACAACTGTTAGTTCATACCAGAGATAATCTGAAGTCTGCAGTACTCTATACTTGAAAGCAGGAAGACTAGGGTTCTCTGCAAAGGAGACATACATATAAGTGGTTGAAAACTTGCAGTACTGAGATCCCTTGAATATGAAGATGGGCAAAAAGCTGGCAGGTCAGGAAAAATAATCCTGTCATCAGAAAAAAAAAAAATGTTTAACAATGAAAGACCTAGAGTCAGGATCAGAAGAGATTTGGCAGTTTCAACCATAAAGGGAGAAAACCTTGACATATAATATTACAAAAGGCTAATGATCAAAGTTTCAAAACAGCAATAAATTACCCTGCATAACAGAATATAATCCTATGGCAGGAAAATGAACTTTTAATGGAATAGAAAATTTTCCAGCATTCTGGATGAAAAGGACAAAAGTTGAAAAAAATCTAGAAAAATATGTTTGAATATTTGGAAGGGCTATATGAATGATGATGAAATGTTTATATTCTAATTGGAGAAGAACAAATAAATGTCTATTTGTAACTCTAACATCTTTAAAAGTAGCAGCAGCATTTAAATTAGACAACCAAAGGATCTGAGGTTGTTTCATTCAGACTTGGTGGTCATGAGAAAACAAAAAATACAAATGAAAAGGAATGCCCTGGGGAAGAAAGGTGGAAGAAGAAGGTTACAATTATTACTTTTTGAAAATCTGGATATTAGAAGTGTGTGCAAAATGTATGAAGCTGCGGGAAGAGTGGACAGCATTCTTACATGAATCTGTCAAAGAACAATTAGATATGTACCATACACAACTCCACTAATGCACACACATAGAGTTTTGTGTAGCAGTATGTTAAAATAAACAGAGAAACGGGTGATGAGAGAGATGAGACAAAAGTTTGAGAGAGGGTAGTGCTGTAGAGGGAATGGTCACAAGCAAAACAAACTTCAACTTCTGAGGTGAAGGTGAATGGGGAAATGAAAAGGGGGAAAAAGGAGAAAAGGTAAGAAATGGAAAAGAGCAGGGGTGGTGAAATTGAATTACAATGGAAAAATTAAAAAAAACAATTAAATAGTTGGAAATCATAACAACAGAAAGAAAATAATTATTTTCATACACAGGCATACTAAAGAGGAAAATTGAACAAAAAGGACTTAAGCATCTGAATAAAATGTTAGTAGACAAATATGGAAGCTCTCTGGTAGGTACTAAATGAGAATAGAGAGAAATAATATACAAATTTAGCATTTGTATGGTACCATTCAAAAACTGACCATGTGCTAGGGTACAAAATCATTATAAAATACATCAAAACAAAAATGATTATGTTCACTGGTTATTGATGATACCACAATAAAAATATATAATTTAACAGATACATAATTTTAAAATAAAAGAGAAATAATTTAAATGCAAATAGATACTTATTACAATATTAAAGAATCAAAGAACAAAATAGAAATAACAAAAAATTTTGCCAAAGAGCAATCAATTGAGCATCAATTATAGCTATAAAAAGTCACACAAACAATTCAACAAACAATTACATAACATAAAAAGTTTTCGGCAAGATCAATGAAAAAAGCAAGGATGTCTACTTCACAACTATTATTTGACATATTTCTAGAGCTAAATGAAATAGAAAAAATAGTAATTTACTGAGACATTGGCAAAAAAGAAATTTTGCTTTTGCAAGCGATATAATTTTGTATTTAGAAAACCGTAGAGAATACCAAAAAGAACTGAAAAAGTTTTGATGTCAGCAAAGCAGCAGCACATAAACTAGGACAGAAGTAATCACTTTTCCTATATATTACAATACAAAGAGGTGAAAAGACTTCATGTTTAAAATAACTATAGAAAAATCATAGAACTATAGAAAACATGTAGAAATATTCCTACTAAGAACCAGAAGAACTATATGCCTACAACTAAAAATTCTCTTTATTAGAATAAAAAAATGTAAATAATTTGGATTACTTGTTCATCGTTAGACTGTCAATAAAACAAAATGATAATATGACCTACATTTATTAACATTCAGTTCCACACCAATCAAGTAACTTAAGAATTACCTTACAGATCTTGGGAAAAAAATACAAAGAGGAATAAAAGGTCAAAGGAAAGAATGAAAAATATACAAAGTCAAGCCATACTACCTGTATAAGAACTCACTATTCAACAAAACATGTTAAAAATAAAGGAAAATAGTCTGGAAGAAATTACATATAAGGCAGTATCTTTGACGATATGCTATAATAAGCTGCACATGGATACAGGACCTAGATTTAAAAAAAAAGATCATATTGTGCAATAATTATAGGATTATTAGAGGAGGTACCATTCCCTACTACTGATGGTAGAAGAGTCCTTGGCCATTTTGAATTCACAGAATGCAGAAATTTCTGCATGAACAAAATCAATATAATTAAGATTAAAAGGAAACAATTGCTTAACAAAAAAAAAAAACTTTACAGCGAACTCCTCTGATAATATCGCGTAAAATAAAGTCAATTGGTTCAAATATATAAGAATAAATTCTATTTCCTAAGAGACATAGACAATTCTAAACAAAAGTAATCCAAGCTACCCACAGCCATGTGAACGGGAATGGAGGGGGGGAAGCTATACAAATCAACAATAGGAACAATGGATTTTAGGCTATAAGAGTCCCTAAATTACACCCATCAAAAGAGCAAAATGACAAAGCTAGAAAACATAATTGTTGCACTTTATCTGAGAGAATAGGTACAAAAGGTGTCCAGCCATTATGAAAAACAATTTGAGATGATTTCCAAAAAAGTCACCAAACTTTTTACATTAGTAAAAAGTATAGACTGAGTTTTATTCCTACTAGGCATCAAAGAGATCAAAGAAAGAGGGAAAGAACACATACATATGCATATATGTACATATACATATATGCATACATATACCTATATATGTATATGGAACACTGCAAAAATTACAATGGTTTACTGAACAATTGGAAAATTGCTGAAGATATCATGACATGTGAATATAATGAAATAATATTTTGCTACAAGAAATGATGAAAAGATGGATTCTCAGAAAACTTGAATGACTTCTTTGAACGACAAAAAATAAAATAGGATATATATTATTTATACAAGGACTATGATAATAAAAAATACAGCCTTTGAAAAACTTAAGAACTCTGTTCAATGCAATAACCAACCACAACATAAGAGGATTGATAATGAAATTTCCCACTCACTTAACAAATAGAAAATGGACTGGAGTTATAGAATGACATTAATTTTTTTGAACATGGTTAATGTGTGGATTTATTTTGCTCATGTATGCTTATTTTTCCACAAGGAAGGGTCGATTTTTCTTTTTTATTATGGGGGGGCAGTTGCCAAAATTTGTGATGGAAAAACAAAGGAACAAAATGAAGCTGATTTTCTCTTTAATAGAGAAGAGAATGAAAAGATCTGAGAGAGAAACAGAAAAGAGGGACAAATTTGAAACTAATATGTTGAGTGTATTATAATCTTGAAAAAACTATTTACAATACAGATTCCGTGTTTTATATTTTTGTTGTTCAGTGATTTCAGTCATGTCCACCATTTAGGGTTTTCTTGGCAAAAAATACTGGAGTGGTATGCTATCTCCTTCTCCAGCTCATTTTACAGATGAGGAAATTGAGGGCGACGGGGTTAAAGTGACTTGCTCACACAGTTAGTAAGTGTCTGAGTCTGGATGAGTCTTCCTGACTCCAAACCTGGCACTCTATTCAGCGTATTACCTACGTTCTTGTTTTATATACAAATCTTTTTTTTCCTTGAATATGGGTCTACATAGTTGGTAATGACCTCTATTCCCTGGGACTTCATAAAGTACTTTGCACCATTCTGCTGCTTATGCAATTTTTTGGCAATTAGTTTGTTTACATATTACATATATTTATATATTATATATATATTATATTTATATATTTAAGCTTACTTCACTATGTTTCCCTTAGTCAAGAGCTGCTACTTTATCTAAATATTGTATTTCTCTGAGTACCTAATATACTTAGGGTGATTTTAAAATTTGTATTAAATTGAATCAGATACAATGGAATTGGAGAATGGAATGGAATACGATTAGGGCACAATTCTTTGTTAAGATGAACTGGAATATTAATTTGGATAATATTCAAATTTGATGACCTGCTCTTGTTTATATGGAAAAATGAGGAATGCTTGGTACCAAGATTATATCTTTAGAGAATGAGGGATTGTATGATATTCCTAATCTATATACATTACCCTTGAAAAATTTCTTTATTAGAATTTAAAAGTATTAATTGTACTGGGCAAAGATTGCATGATTCTTATTGAATACTTGAATTGTGACCTACAAAGAAACAATGTAGACTCTTAGCATTTTAGATCTGAAATGTTTCTTGGAGACTACCCAGTCAGGTCATTTTGATATTTTTTGATTGAGGCCTAGAAAACATTAAATGTTATTTTTGCCAAAGAGATTATAGAAACTATTTTAGAGCAGTGCTTTCAAAGGAGTATTTATTAGAGATGAGCAGATCTATATACTTATCTGACTCTGTCACACATACTACATTTGACAGCTTGGGTAAGCTAATTCACCTTCCTATGCCTCAGTTTCCTAATCTGTAAATTAAGTGTATGGAACTAGATGATGTCTAAATTCCTTCCAGTTGTGCTATCCTATGCTCTCTTATGCTACCTATTGTCAGAAAGAATTATTCTGGGATTACCATAAAATTTTACTTTCTTTTTGGCTTGAATTTCTAACAAGCTTTTCCCTTATAGGTGATACATTTGTCAACTAGTCATCTGCTTTGATATAATTAGTGAATGTATTTGTGTCCAATATTATGGAAAACACTGTGCTTCTATAACAGAGCATGGGGAGAGAATAAAATGAGCATAGGCCCAGTGAAGCCCCTGAGCTATCATGGGACAACGTAAGAGTATGGGCCATGATGATGATGATGATACTGTAACATTTTTTGCTCTGTTTTTCCTCTTATAATTGTCATTTTTTCCCTTTAAATGCAAAGCTACATCATGGTAAGACAGAAAAATATGTAAAGGTCATTTGTCTTCATGCTACAAATTCTCATGGGGATAGGATTTCTGTCTCCTGAGAAATAATTCTTCATTGTCATAAAAACACATTCTCTGAAAACATCAGACTACTGTATTTTAACTCTTGATTGAACACAAGTATTTAAATAATCTAAGGTGCTCCATCTGTACTTTCCCCTTATGCTGCAAATTCACTTAATATTCCTTCTTCCTCATATCTGCTGATCAAAGAAACAAAGCAAAGAGAGGAGTTTAGAAATTCCTTTCATACTCATTTGCTACCAACTTCAAAGAACTGTTTTTTTAAGAATATCTGGTTTTGTAAAAGAATGTTTATTTTTTTTTTCATTATAAAAGGAAAAAAAATTCCACTATTCTTACAATTATAAAGAATGAAATGTTGACAAGTTCTTTTCAGGCAGCTTATATTATACTGAAAAATGCACTGTAGGTACAGAAATAGCTAAATTAGACTTGGCTTTTCTTGGAGAGTTAATGGCAAATACAGGACTAGAAGCATTTCCCAAGCAATTTCCAATTAAATTAAGCAACCTTGTTTTGAGCACCTCAAACGCCTCAGATATTCCCAGTGCCACGAGATAACAGTGGGATCCCTTTGCTCATTTGAATATAACTGTTTTGAAGAGGGCAAACCTTGAAAAATATAAAATCATGTAATTGTTTGGAGGCTATGGGATGATTAAAAAAGGGATTTATATTCCTAATGTAAATATTTGGGAAGTTTTTACTTTTTAAGGGAAAGATGAATCAAGGAAGACCAAGAGGTAATGATTTGAGTCATTAAACAATAAAAAGGTTAAAGAAATCTGTCTGGAAATGTCAGGAATGAATGCAAGAAGTTTTGGCAAGTGGGGAAACAGTGAACTGACTCTTCTGGCGCTTCGTGAATAAATCAACAGCAGGAGCAGTCGGTTGACAAGAAGAGTTCAATTACTAGTTCTTGCTAAGCTGAATAAAGGATTAGGCTCATTGGATGAGAGCTAGTTTCAGCTATTTCTTTTCAGCACCATCTCCAGTTTGAGAGAGGTAAAGCCTCTCAGTTCTTGTTACTTTATGCTTCCCTAGTTTGTTTGAGTTGGAAACGAAGACAATGGAGAGCCATATTTTGCATGCACTTTGCTGCAAAATAGAAATAGTATTTCTTTCTATTACTTACAATAGTAAGAATTTCTGAGATCTAATTGGATGATTCCAAATCCTGGTAAGCTAGGTGTTGGAGCTTGTTTCCATTGTAGAGAAATAACCAGCCTCATTAGCTTTGTAGTTCTTTGGCATAAAGGGGACTGCTTAGCCAATCCATCATGGGACGCTTTTTCAAACTACTTTTAAGTATGATTGTTAATGTAGAAGGCCTATTGATGCTTTTTCAGTTTGAGAGGAGAAAAAGTCAGGATTTCCTCAGTAAGAGGTAAGTAATTATGGGACAGGAAACAACCAGAAAGGATACTGCTAGACTAGCACAGTGTTAGGAGCCAAGGCTTGAGCTTAAGTTCTAGGCAATGAGGGTTAGGGTCAATGATATGGTGGTCAAGAAAACTGGGTCTTGTTGATATTGTTCACTGATTCTTCTATTCCACTCTCTCCACCCACCCACCCCAAATCCAATGCCTGGGAGAAAGTAGCTTAATTGACAGATATGCAATGGGTAATGGTGACAGTAATCCAACAGAAAAAAACATAGTTGTGGCAACAGAGGCAGTATCACTAGCAGAGGAAGCTGAGATTAAAGGATCCAGGACTAAGGTACCAGGGGCCTATCAGGTATCCTTAAGGAGCAGTAAGGCAGTATTGTTGGGAACAGCAGCAAGGTGAACAGGCAGAGGGTGAAAATGATTCAGAAACTTATGAAGAAGAAAACAATGAATGAAGACATTATTCCAAAAGAGAGATTGTTCCTTACTTGGATCATTTTCAAAATACTGAGAAAGAGGCAAAGATGTAGGTCAAGAATCACACAGAGTTACAAATTTCAATGCCTACTTAACCTTGCAGGTAACTCCTGCAAGGAAAAGGAAAAGGAAAAGGAAAAGAAAAGACTATAATTCAGAAGGTTTATCTCCTAGTGACAATTCCACCATATGAACAGTGACTCATTGATCAAACCCTTCAAGAACTGCTTCTTTCTCTGTATCTAAGTGTAGCCACTGAGGAAGTCAAAGCTACAGCCCTTCTAAAGCTCCCAGAAATGAAATAAAAGAAAATGGAAGATAACAGTGGTCTGGGTAGTCTGAGGAGACAGCTCTCTAATGTGATTGCTGATGCTGTCAGCCATCCAACGACTACAGGCAAAGATGGACTATGGCCAAATTCCTCAGAGGCTCGTCAGAAAATGGATCCCCCACTGCAGTCACCCTGTGGGCAAGATGAATAAAGAATGGGTCTGCTGCTAAATTTATATGCTCCTATAAAAGAGGAAGATAACATTGTTTACAGCACATATATCTTTATATTTTATAATATGCATAATATATCATTTAAAAATACATTTACATTTATTGGGGATGAACGTTCACTTTTATTTTCTAAGAAAATTGTTTGCAAATTTTAGTCAAGGTCAGATAGAAACAGATTTCAAGTTATCATTTCACATTATCAAAGATCCCAAACTACCAAATCATCCCCATGGTCAGTTTCAGACAATATGGAAGTAACATTTTTAAATATAATTAAATATTCCTTAGGGCAGCTATGTGGTGCTGTGGATATTGCACTGGGCCTGGAGTCAGGAAGACCTGAATTCAAATCCAGCCTCAGACACTAACAAGCCAAGTATTTGAAAGAAGAAATTAGGTGGCAGACTGCAAAGAGTGTTGGGCTTGGAGTCAGGAAGACTCATCTTCCTGAGTTCAAATCTGGCCTCACACACTTACTAGCTGAGTGACCCTGGGCGAGTCACTTAATCCTGTTTGTCTCAGTTTCCTTATTTGTAAAATGAGCTGCAGAAAGAAATGGCAATCCACTCCAATATGGTTGCCAAGAAAACCCCAAACGGGGTCATGAAGAGGCAGACATGACTGAAAAACAACTGACATGAAATATTCCTTTCCTCCCATATTTATGTTGATCTTATGTATATAAATACTTATAACACCTTTCTAAGAACTTCAATGTCTAAGAACTTCTCATTTGCTTCCAAGTCCTTGTTATGAAGTACTTAGGGGAAATATGATACTCATTTTAAAGACAGAGAAAGCAAATGTTAAATAAATACTCAAGGTTGTGGAAAGTAATTTATGACAATGTCTGAATAAGCTACCTAATTTCTAAGGAATAGTTCATTTTGTGTGTGTCTCCCAAGCCCCTTGCTTGACAGTATCATTCCCCACCAGCTTCACTCTCCCTTTCAGGTTAATATTTCTGATTTCTGAAATGACACTGAAGATCTGGCTCTTTGTTTTCTCTTCTTTTGGTGACAATAATGAATAATTAGAGGATGGAAGACTCAGTTGAATTCAACACGCATTTATTAAGCGCCTACAATGAAGAGGCATTGGGTTAGGAGATGAAGATATAAAGACAAAAATGACATAGTACCCACCTTCACGGAACTGATATTTTAGTGGAGGAAATAACATTTAAATTAATAAGTAAATACAAAATATTTACATAGTAAACACACAGTACCATTATTTTTAAAAGGGAAGCATTAGAAGATCAGTGGTAGGGACAAAGGGAGATTGAGCAAAATTTCCTGTGAACCTAAGGATTCTATAAGACAAAGGTGAAGAGGTAGCAAACTCAACATATGGGGCAATGTAAGGAGATAGGACATGAAATGCCATGTATGAATAATATTAAATAAGTTAGTTGAGATTAATTTTTGAGTATATAAGGAAGGATAAAGTAGAGTCAAACCAGAAATATAGTTTCAATACTATTTTGTCAATTTTTAAATAACAGAAAAGGTTTTGTTTGTTTATGCATTTTTGTTTGTTTCTTTTACTGTTTTCCTAGAAGGAATGGGGGTGCCCTAAAGCTTGCTGAGCAAAGGAGTGACATGGTCAGAACTTTGAGAAATAGCAATTAGGTAGTATAAGAAATTGGATTGGAGAGTAGAAAGGCTGGAAGCAGAGATACTGTAATATAATCAGGAAATAAACCTGTACTATTTCATGCAATGGGAGATGAGATCTTGAACTGTGGTGGTAGTTGTATGAGTTGAGAGATAGAACAGAAAGAGAAATGCTGTTGAGGGAGATTAATAAGATTTCGTAGCTGGTTAAACATGGGGGAGAGTGAAGAGTCAAGAATGATTCTGAGATTGGTCACTGGAAATATGTGGTGGCCTTAGTAGAAGTAAAGAAGATATGAAGGATGTGTTCTAGCAAGAAGATAATAAGTTACATTTTGGAAATTCCTAGCTTCGGATTCTTATGATAGACACAGGAGGAAGTGGACAGCAGGTAGTTGAACATGCAGGGAAATATGAGCAAGCTGATGACAGGATGAGTAAATTTTGGAGTGAACTGAATAATCACCTCATAATTGAACTATATGCATTAATTTAAATATATTGTGTATGGAGAAAGAGAGATTTGAACTTTTGGGAGATAATGAGGTCAATGGAAAAAAAAAGTGTGAAAAAGGGGAAGAGGAGATGATCTAGAACAAAGTCCCAGAAGTTCATTCACATAAAGAGGGCAATATATGGTGATGATCAAGCCAAGGAGACTGAGTATCCTGATAGGAGGAGAAGCAAAAAGATGAATGTGCTAAAAACCAATGGAGGATCAATTAATCAGTACAAGTGTATTTATTAAGCTTTTATTATATGCCAGGCCTTGTGATAACTACTAGAAAACCAAAGAGGGTTAAAAAGAATTCCTATCTTTAAGAAGCTCATATACTAATGGAGGGAGACAATATGTAAATAGCTAAATAAATAAAAATACATATAGAAAGGATGGGAAGTAACTTATGAGAGTAAAACGCAAACTGGTAGGACAAGAAACCAGAAGAGGACTGCTGAAAAAAATTAAGATTTGAGCTGAGTGTTGAATTAAGCCAGAGGGGAGGTGGAGAGGAAGAATATTCTAGGAAGGAAGAAGCCATGCAAAAACACAGAGATGAGAGATGCAGCAAGGAAAAAGTAGACCAGTGTAGCTGGATCATAGAGTATATAGAAGGGAATAAAGGACAAGGAGACTGTGAAGGGAAAAACTAGATTTAGATAATGTACAAAAGTGTTTTATTTGAACATATACATATATATATACATATATATGTATATATATGCATATATATGTATATATATATATATATACATACACAAATGTGTATATATATATATATATATATGTTACAAAGATTTTTCTTTCTCATTTTTAACATAGGGATTTGGGAAAGAGAAAAAAATAAATGCTTAATTAAAAAATAATTAAAATATAGTGTTGAGAGGGGCCATATTATGATGTACTTTAAATGTCAAAAGGTTTTATGTTTGACCTCAGAGGCAATGGGTGGATTTAACTACCATGTTTATGTTGATGATTCTCAATTCTACCAGTTCTGCACCAATCTCTCTGCTGACCTCCAATCTTATAAATAAATAAATATATAAATATATATATATATATATATATATATATGTATGTATATGTTCAAGTAAAACACTTTTCCACATTATCTAAATCTAGTTCTTCCCTTCCCAGTCTCCTTGTCCTTTATTCCCCTCTATATACTCTATGATCCAGCTACACTGGTCTACTTTTTCCTTGCTGCATCTCTCATCTCTATGTTTTTGCATGGCTTCTTCCTTCCTAGAAGTGGCCTCATGAGATGTATGTTTTAAGAAAAGTATTTAGTGACAGTGTGGGGAGGATGAATTGAATGGAGAGATGAGGCAGAAAGGACCATTAGAAGACTATTGCAAAAGTCAGTACAAAAGGTTTTGAATGGAGAGGTAGCTGTATAAGTGAAAGGAGATATAAATATAAGTATTTTGAAGATAAAATCCAAAAAATAATACATTACATATGAGAGGTAAGTGAGAGTAAGGAGTTGAAAATGTCATCAAATTTGAGATCTGGGGTGCTGGGAAGATGCTATTGAAGCTGATAGGAAAGTTCAGAAAACATGTAGTGGGGGTAATTGAAGATAATTTATTCTTTTTTATATACATTGAATTTTATATAGTTATAAGACCTTCAGTCAGAGATATCTAAAAGGCAGTTGGGAATGTAGGGCATTGCCTCAGGAGAGGGACTAGACATAGAAATATAGATTTGAGAATCATCAGTAACAGAAATAATAGTTGAACCCATAGGCCATGATCACATCACCAAGATTTTAGAGTGCTAAAAAGAGAATAGAGAGAGAATGTATCTAGGAGAAAGAAGCAATGAACAGTGTTAAAAGTTGCAGAAAGGTCAAGATAAATGAAAACTGGAAAAAATTCACTGGATTTAGCAATTAAGAGAAGATTGGTAACATTAGGGAGAATAATTTCAGTTTAGTGGTGGGACCAGAAGCCAAATTAAAAAAGGGTTTTGAAGTGGGTGAGGAAATGAACAATAAATGTAATAATTTTTATTGCATATGTGTGTGCATATTTGTATGTATACTTGTACATATGTGTTTTATAGTGAAATGTCAGAATTAAGATAAGTTAACATTTATTTAGTTCTTTAAGCTTTGTGAAACACATAAATAATGATTTTATACTATCAAAATCCTGGTAGGTGATGTCTATAGACCCCTAAGTCATTGCCCTTCTCTCCTCAATGAGTTCAATGCCTGGATTACAATTTTTCTCTCCTCCTCAACTCCTGACTCCATACTAGGGCACTTACACATACATATTATTTTTTCCTCAAATACTCTAACCACTCAATACCTCAACCTACTCATCTTCTGTGAGCTACTCCTCTACCCCACCTCCACCACATACACAGATCACCACACCCATCATCCATAAATATTCCACTTTTATATTCAAGAATTCTTAAATCTCCTTGCACAATCACAATCTATTGGCTTTTTACCTCACCCTCTGACTTGCTTTACATCACTCTATTCTTTGTCCTCATTCTGACCCCCAATCCCTTGATCCCTTAGTTCTCTCCTGGAGCCATCTTCCCTGAACTAGCCACTCTCTCCTCTTCTGCCCATCTTCAATAGTTGGTGAACCAAGTAAATTCTAGATTGTCCTCCTCTCTTGAATCCCTATCCCCCCATATTCCTGATTATGCCCAGCCAAAGGCATAATCCTCCTTGATACTCTTCTCTCTATGTTTCTGGAACACCATTTTCTTCTGGTTTTCCTTTTATCTATCTTCCTGATCCTTCTTTGACTCTTTTGCTGTATCCTCCTCCAGATCACATCATCTAATGGTACATGTCCTTCAGGGTTCTACTCTGGACCCTATTCTCCTCTCTATATACTATTCTGCTTGGGGATCTAACCAGCTCACATGGATTTAACTACCATCTTTATGCTGATGATTCTCACTTCTAACAGTTCTGCACCAATCTCTCTGCTGACCTCCAATCTTACATCTTCAGCTACCTTTCAGACATCTCAAATTGGGTGTCCAATACACAGGTTAAACTCAATATTTCCAAAGGACAACATCTTCCTCCTTAGACTGGCAACCTAGGAGTCGTCCTGGATTCCTCACTATCTCCTATCCCCACCTTCCAAACTGTCAACCAAAGTTTCTTAATTTCATTTTTGCAACATCTTCTAAATATATCACTTTCTTTACTCTGACACTGCCACCATTCTAGTTCATGCCGTCATCACTTCACAATTTGATTAGTGTAATAGCTTGCTGGTGGAGTCTGCTTGCATCAAGTTTCTCCTCACTCCACTAAATCTTACCTTTAGCCAATAAAGTGATTTTTCCTAAATCACAAGTCCTGATCATGTAACTACACATTCCCACATACAATAAATTCCAGTGGCTTACTTTCGCTTCCAAGATAAAAAAAATGCTCTGTTTGGCATTCAAATACTTTCATAGCCCAGTCCCATCTGCATTTCCAGTCTTCTTGCACCTTCCTTCCTGACAAGTACTCTTCCATCCAATGGCATTTGGCCGCTCGATTGTTCCAGAACGAAACATTCCATCTCCTGGCTCTGAGAATTTTCTCTGGCTGTCTCTCATGCCTGTACTGTTCTCCCTCCTCTGCTCCAACTACTGACCTCTTTAGCTTCCTTTAAGTTTGAACTAAAATCCCACCTTCTACAGGAAGCTTTCCTTAACTCCTTAATTCTAGTGCTTTTATTCCATATCTGTCATATTCATTTGTATATATATCTATGTGTAAATATATATTGGTTTATAGACATTTGTTTGCATGTTGTTTCCCCTATTAGATTATAAGCTCTTTGAGGGCAAAGACTTTCTTTTGCCCCTTTTTGTATCCCTAGTATTTACCTGAAACATTGTAGCCACTTAAATGTTTACTGATTGATTAATTATCCTTAAAACAACTTCGAGTGATAGGGTGCTATTTTTATCCTCATTTTATAGTTGAACTGAGGCAAGCAGAAGTCAAATAATTTGCTCAAGATCACTTAGTCTGAGGCAGAATTTGAACTCAGGTCAACACAATCTATTCATTATGTTAACGAGCTACTTCTATAATCAGCATGCCTATTTAGGTTGCACATCAGTATCAGGTAAAGGACTTTTTGCTTCTGTTCTTGCTTGTTTCCTTTTATTTTTAAGGACTTAATTCATCTAGGCAAGTTTATAATTAACAAAGATTTCAGCAGATAACTATAAACTGAAGAACTATTTAAGTAAGAGATAAATTGCTGAAGGAGATAAGAGGCACATGTGTAGGGGTAATTTTGGCTTGGAAAAAACTTCTCTAGCTCAAAGAGTAAATCAAAGAGGAAGACAGTGAAAGATAGTTTTGAGGTGATTTGAGAAGGAGAAGAGTGGAAAAGATATATTCAAAATGATGGCTTTAATTTTTAAAGTGAAGTACAAGTTCAGTTCCTTTGCAAAGACAGCAAACAGATATGATAGTTTATTGTTTCTCCCTCATTTTTGAAGGGGATCAATGACATTCCGGGATGATATCTTGGTTCTGGTGTGAACTGGATTTCAGTGAGACAAAGTTGCACAAAGTTGTCCACCTCACTCTCTTCCAGTGTCATTGAAGTGGCAAGAGAAAAGTTAAGATGACTGGAGATGGTCCAGGATACAGTAGATGACCTTGGCATCTTTGATGTCGGACCAAACTCTAAGCACTTCACAGTGCCACTGGAACAAATTGTTCACATGCTCCCATTCCACCAGGGGAAGTCTTCACAATGCTTGGGGTAGACATCCCCCTAGCTCATTGATGAGTTTGAGGCCTGTCAGTTTCCTTTGACCTGGTTTAGCCCATCTGCCAAGCAGGTTTTACCAGTTGTGGCTACTACACATACTACAGCTTCTTGGAGCCACAGGTGGACACCAAAGATGGATGAACAATCCTGAAAATGGCTCTGCAAGGCCTGACACCAGAGGTGCTAATGTTCCCTGAACACTCAATACATTTGTATGGCAGGTTAGGAAGTTGTGGAAGCCAAGAAACAGAATGGCATAAATGACTGACCTCACACAAGCAAGAATTGGTGTAAGCAGGTTGACTTAGATTGACAAGTATAGTTGTTCAAACAAAGATCAAAGAAACCTGTTTTTGGTTCTGGCAAGTGCTGACTTTCCTTGTTTCTCCATTTTTTCCTCCATGGAGATGAGCTGAGCTCTTATTTGCAGCCCATCCTGAATGATGAACCCAGCAGGTGTAAGGAGGCACTGAGATGCCAATTCCCACTCTTCTCTTTCATATGCCTATAGGGCTGCCAGTTGTTGTCAGCCCTGTAAAGCCTTTTATTACTATTAAATCAAAAAAATTTTTTTATCTAACTGTCAATGTAGCAAGACACTGTCAAGCAGTCTTTAATAGTTTTCCATGCACCTTAAATTTTTAGCTGCACCACAGAATAGATGCTTCCTTTTTTGAGATTCTCTCAGTTCAATAGTCCTGTTCAAACCAGATATTATGGAAAGCAGAGCCATGGCCTACCACAAATGTACTGAAGACAGAAGAAAAAGTTGAGTGTAAATGCTGTGGCAACAACTATATAGAGTCAATCAAGGAATAGTAAAAGATTTGTCATACAGCCAGAACACATAATTAAGATCAGTTTGGGGTGGGGGTAGCAGAGAAGATGATACTGAGTGAAAAAGCCCCCATGAATGCGGTGTTTTGTGAGAGGGCCCAGGTTTTCTTGATCATAGTAAGATGGAAAGAATAGAGTTCAGGGCTAGTCTCAGGTAAAACTGTTATCAGGAATGCCTTACTTGGGCTTAACATCTTCTTTTTCATTCATCCTTTAATATCCAGCATGCCCAAACTATATCCCAGATTCTTACATTCTTCAGGCAAGGCCTTAGGCTACAGAATTTTGTAGACTTACCTCTCTACAATTCTACCTGACACGACTCCATCTACTAAAGGATTTATGCTCTGTACGAGGTGATATCTAAGTAATACAGATTTATGTATGTTTTATACCCTTAATGCAACACTATGGGTGCTGGGATGTGATTTATTTCCGTGCCAAATTAAGTTGGTATAGTTAAAAGTTCTAAAAGGTGTAAAACTAACTATACATATTCAATTTCCACTATGATTCCTTTAGGGTGAGTGAATATCTTCATGTGACAGAATTAAAAGAGTGAGCAAACAAATTAACTATGTCCCTGAAGGCTTTTACATAGCTAATCTGGTTGTGGGAAGACAGCTAAGCCTGGAGTCAGACATGGAGGAATAACCAGGCCTGTAAAAGGGAATGCAAATGCTCTTGGGTAGTCAGATAGAGTTTCTCTTTTAATGCCCCTCTGTATCCCTCCTCCACACCAAATATCATCAACCATGTCACTTTAAAGAGGAACAACTCATCTACAAGTAGGAAACCATATCTGTCTGGAACCAGATGCATACACACACTAGACATACAGAAAGGTAATCACTTGAGAGAGGAAGCAGCTTAAAGGACAGAAGACTCTGCCTCACGGCGGAGAAGAAAGCTAACTACGGACAGGAATGGAATCCTCTAAGAAATTAGGTGAATATCTGACCCAGCAGAAACTCATATCCACAAGGAGCTATAGAATGAATTTATGATGATTCTCTAGGCCTTATAATAACATGAGTTCTGAGTTGTCTCTGCTACATATGTAGACTACACAAATGCCTCACTGTTACTTTACTCTAAGTTTGAGCATACCCTTCCATTTTCTATTATATATATTTGTGTAATACTACACCCAGATTTGTGGAGGAAATGTTTTGTTGTTACTATTTTTACTATGCCATTTACGGAAATGATTTTTCCAACAGCTAATTATTTCTACTGATTGCCAGTCCATAGCATAGGTTATGGCACATAGTAGAAACATAATAAATGTTTATTTACTGACAGACTCTGAATGGGAAGCACATTCAAGTCGGCCGATTAGGGGCAACCACCCAGCTGAACTCTCCCAAATTCCCTTCTGAAAAAAAAAGAAAAAGAAAAAGAAAACTTTAAAATAATACTTCAAATCAAATTTTGGAGTGGCAAAGACAACAAAAAGTCAGGGTGAGATATTTTTTCTGGCCTGAGAAACTTGAAGTAGGCAAGAGAAGTCTATAACACTGGTTAGAGGTCTGGCACAGGTCTGTCTGGAGCCTACATACGACACAGAGCCAATAGCAGCCACATCAGCAGCAGCTTCCAGAGCTCTTAGCCAAAAGATGGAAAGGGATCAAAAGACTGGTCAGAAAGAGATTACAGGGGAACCCTTTTGCTGGCAATGGGTACAGACAGCACTGGGTACCGATAATGGGTACTGAATGGCAATTTTATTGTACATATATAGTTTTGGGTTGTAGATCCAGGGCAAAGAGGAGTTCTGGTGATTAGGCACAAGGGAGCAGGGGCCCTGATCATAGAACCAAAGTAGAGAGGAATGTTAGCATGGCAGCTGCAATGTAGCAGGGGACTTCCTGGGTAAAGACAAGGGGACAGATCAGGAAGGCAGTGATCATACTTCTCCCAGGATCATACCACCTTGAAATAAATAAAAATTTGCAGACCCCCAGAACTAGACCTGAAAAGAGCAGCAAGAAGCTTGGGTAGTGCTTGCCCACACCCAAGGTGAGCAGAGCCCAACTTTAACATAAAATTCTAAGACAAGAAAAAGTCTGGAAAAATGAACAAACAGCTAAAATAAAATTTGGCCACAAAAAGCTACCATGATGGCAGGGAAGACCTACACATAAACTTAGAAGATGACAACAATGTGGAAAGAACTACAAGCAAAGCCTCAATGAAAAATGCTAATTAGATCTAAGCCCAACAAGAATTTCTGGAGAAGTTAAAGAAAGAGATACAAGTGGTAGAGAAAAAAGTTGAAAAGAAATGAGAGCAATGCAATGAAACTATGAAAAGAGAATTGAGTTTGATAAGAAAGGCACAAAAATGCTAAAGAAAACAACACCTTAGGAAAAGAGAATGAGTGTAATGGTAAAAGAGGGACCAAAAAATATCACTGCAGAAAAGAATTCCTTAAAAAGCAGAACTGACTATATGGAAATGAAGGTACAAAAGTTGACTAAAGAAAATAATTCCTTAAAAATAAGAATTGGACAAGTGGAAGATAGTGACTACATGAGAAATCAAGAACCAATAAAACAAAGTCAAAAGAATGAAGAAATAGAAGAAAATGTAAAACATCTTATTGGAAATACAACTGACCTGGAAAACAGACCAAGGAGAGGTAATTTAAGAACTACTGGAATACCTAAAAGCCATGACCACAGAAAGAGTCTATATAACATTTTTTGAGAACTATCAAGACAAATTGCCCCAATATCTTAAATCCAGAAGTAAAATAGAAATCAAAAGAATATACTAGTCATTTCCTAAAAGCAATCTCCCAGGAATGTTATAGCCAAATTTCAGAGCTCCCAGGTCAAACAGAAAATGTTTCAAATATCCAGAAAGAAACAATCCAAATATTGTGGAGCCACAGTCAAGGTCACACTTGGATTTAGTATCTTTCCTTTAAAAGAGTAGAGGGCTTTGAATATGATATTCCAGAAGACAAAGGAGCTAGGATTAAAACCAAGATTCACCTGCCTAACAAAACTGAGTATAATTCTTCAGGCGAAAATGGATGTTTAAAGAAATAGAGGACTTTCAAGAAATCATAATGAAAAACCACAGCTAAATAAAAAATTTGACATTCAAACATAAGACTCAACAGAAGCAAAAAAAGATAAACATGAAAGAGTGAATAAGGGACTCAAAATTAAACTGTTTACATTACTATATATGAAGATGATACATGTAACTCCTAACTACTTTATCATTATTAGGGCAGTAAAAAGGAGTTTACACAGACAGAATTCATGGGTATGAGATGATTATGTTGGAATGATCTAAAAAAAAATGAAGTGGTAAGAAAAAGGAATGCACTGGTGAAAGGGAGAAGGGAGAGGTAGAATTGGAAAATTTTGTCCCATAAAAGAAGCTTGCAAGGAAGAGCTTTTACAATGTAGAGGGAGGCGGGTCAATGGCGAAGAATGCTTGAACCTCATTCTCATTGGAACTGTTCCCAAAGGGGAAACTATATATACACATATATACACGCAATTGTGTATAGAACTGTAATTTACCCAATATGGAATCAGGAGACAAGGAGATAAAAGAAATGGTGTGTGTGTGTGTGTGTGTGTATGTGTGTGTGTGTGTGATAATGGGAGGGTTGAATAACGAAGGTAGTGGTTAGAAATAAACTTATGAGAAGGGACTTAGAAAGAGAATGAGAAAGAAGAATGGAGGGAATTACACAGTTAGTAATCATAACTGTGAATTTAAAAGGGATGAGCTCACCAGAATGGATTAGAAACCAGAAGCCAACAATATGTTATTTACAAGAGACACACTTGAAACAGAAAGAGACAAAGAGAGATAAAATAAAGGGCTGGAGTAGAACCTAATATGCTTCAGCTGAAGTAAAAAAAGTCAAGCACAGCAATCATGGTCTCAGAAAAAGCAAAAACAGAGGTAATTAAAAGAGATAATCAGGGAAACTACATTTTGCTAAATGGTACCACAGACAATGAGGCAATATCAAAAATTTTCGCAGCAAGTTTCTCGGATAAAGATCCCATTTCTCAAAAAAAAAGAGTATAGAATTGAGTCAAACTTATAAAAATAAGAGGCAATCTTTAAATGATAAAATAGTCAAAGGATATGAACAGGCAGTTTTCAGAAGAAGAAATCAAAGCTATTTATAGTGATATAAAATATTGATTAGATAATTAAATATTACAACTCTGAGGTACCACCTCACTCCTATCAGAAATGACAAATGCTAGAGGGGTTAGGGATGCTGGTGGAGTAGTCAACTGGTCTAACCATTTTGGAAAGCAATTTGCAACCGTGCCCAAAGGGCTATCTATAAAACTGTGTATACCCTTTGACCCAGCAATACCACTACTAGGTTGTATCCCAAAGATATCAAAGAAAAAAGAAAAGGACATATATGTAAAATATGTTTATAGCAGTTCTTTTTGTGCTGTCAAAGAAATGGAAATTAATGGAATACCCACCAACTGGAAAATGGCTGAATAAGTCATGGCATATGATTTTGATGGAGTAATACTGTTCTATATGAAATGACAAGGAGGGTGGTTTCAGAAAAAAAAATGTGGTAAAACCTATGTAAACTGATGCAAAATGAAATAAGGAGAACCGGGAGATAAGTGTGCACAGTACTAGCAATGTTGTAATGATGATTAACTGTGAAATACTTGGCTACTCTAACCAATTCAATGATTCAAGACAATTCCAAAGGACTAATGATGGAAAAAAATGCTATCAATCTCTAAAGAGAGAGAACTGATGCACTCTGAATGCAAATTGTAGCATAACTTTCTCACTTTCTTTGTCCTTCTTGCTTTTTTTGAAATATGGCTAATATGGTAATATGTTTTGCATCATTTTACGTGTATAATTAATGTCATATTGTTTGCCTTCCTCAGTGGAGACGGGATGGGGTAGAAAAGAATTTAGAAATCAAAATTCAAAAAGAAAAAGATGTTAAAATAAATAAATAATAATTTTAAAATGAATGGCAAGCACATTCCTGGCAGATTCTTGTATAACTATCCACATAATTACTCCTAGTACCTGAGAAAGTGGCCAAATTCTGAGGGTATAACCCATGAATGTGAGCTCATAATGAGGAATCAGCCCAGTGGGCTCGGTAAGTGACATTTGCATTTTTAAAAGAAACTCCTGTAAGCAACATTTTAACATAAAAGAATGATTCCAGTGGTGGGAATATATCAGGTGAACCCTGATCTGGGCAGATGGACAGTTCTCTTCCCAACTGTCAATAGTTAGTTGTGTGACTTTGGGAAAATCAGCTCTACAAATTTTATAGTTCTATGATTCTAGGCCAGAAAGCAAATAATGGAGTTTTAACTTTTTGTTAACTCCTAAATTATATAATATAGGTCATTATTTGCATTTACTCTCTTTAGATCAAGGCCTAACTTTAGTCTACTAAACTCAATAAAGGCTAGCTTCTTTTCACATGCCTACACATCCAGTCCTTGTATCTTGCATGGAATGGTTTGACAAATAACAACAATCAAATAAGACATTAATTATTGTATTGTTTATGAGTGTTAACCATTGGAAATAGTAATTGACCTTGTCTAAATATTCAGAATACACTTATTTCATTAGATTAATACTGGATATTTCTCTTTTTTTTCTTTTGCTTTTATTATAGTCAATCAATGCACAATTAATTACATGGTAGGCATTGTGCTTGGTACTGGAGGTACAAACACAAATGAATGCACAGAGAGAAAAAAAAGTTTTCCCTTCTCCAAGAAATCATAATTGATGTCAGATGATTTATATAACCATCAAGTATAAGTTACAAAAACTAGAATCAGTATGTATTTATTTTCCCCTATCTTAGAACTCATTTTTATGTCATTTTAAGAAACTAACAATCTTCTGAAATAAACAGGAAAATGTCAGATCTTATCAAATTATTAAATTTTTTGTTAGGTAGGATAGGAAAAAAAAAAAGAATTATCTTTTGTTCCAGTATGAATCACTGAGTAATTCAAGTGGGACAATGTCTAATAAATACATAAAGTGCATCATCTGAAAAGTGTTCTTTATTATATCAAATTGAAAGAAATCATTGTAATTCTTGAGTACCTTTAGATATCAAATTTTGTTATTCTGAAGTTATACAGTTGTTAAACCAGTTACATAATTTAGAAGGTTACACTGCCAAAAGAGAGATTTACATCAATTTGGTTTCTATTTCTTTGAATAAATATTTCAGTCTATTTCTATCTCAAGCAATGATTAAGATACTCAATTTGAAGAAAGTCAGACCTGAAAACTGTACCACATTCCTCAAAAATTTTCTCATTGTATTATTTAAAATCATTAGAATACTAGAAAATCAGTAAGAAGAATCCAATTAAAAATTTAGATAGCTAACTGGAAGTCAGGACCATAACCTTGGAGGAATTCAAGGTAAATAAACAAACTCAATTATTCCATTTTGCTTAGTACAGTTTCAAATAGCTAGATGAATCTATTTCTATATAATGAAATAAAATATTGGAACATACAAACAATATGCTTAAACTAAATAGAATTAGACACTAAAATTGTAACATGTCCCATCAGGAAATTCCCTTTATTGTTGAGTTCAGACAAATGGTTAGAATACTGAAATCTCTGATACAGAAATCTAATATTATCACTAGTAAGGTAGATAGTTAATAAGAAAACATGTATATAATTTATATGGAATGAATCATCGAGGAACTTCTAAATTGCAACAATTTGTTTTCTATTGCTTTAAAAAAAATCTAGAATGCAGGAACAGACTAGAATTTACTAAAAAACAAGAATTTAAGCGAAATACCATTAGTACATGACATTTCATTAGTTCCCCTGAGAGAGTTCTTTTTTATGATGTCTTGAAACAAATGGCTAGAAGAGTCTTTAAGAAACAAGAGGGACCCAATCGTATTATTAGGAAGTTACTATATTTATTTGTATATGGCTTACCCATGTTAAATTATAAACAACTCAAGAGTAGACTGTTGTCTGATATATTTTTGCATTTCCAGATCCTACCTCAGTGTCATCCATTAATTTTTCAGAGGCACTGGAAATGACCAATAAGCAAGTCATATAACTGAATGGATCATATTGAATTACTTTTGGGAATTTATGCAAGGTTTTCAATGATCCTGAATGAATGACTTGTTGCTACAAAAGTCCAAATCTTAATCAGTAATATTTCACAGAGATTTTATATGGCTATGAATTAGGGAACAACCTAATCTCAGGCACATTAGAATTACAAATGAAAATCCACATATTGGGTGCAAGTAGGCTGCAGCATGTTGTCAGCTAAGAAATGTGGTATGTAGAGCATTGGGCCTGCACTCAGTAAGACCTCAGTTCAAATCTGACCTCAGATACTTACTAGCTGTGTGACCCAGGGCAAGTCACTTAAGCTGTTTTCCTCAGTTTCCTCATCTGTAAAATGGGACAAATACATCATATACATAATATATGTAAAGTACTTATTTAGCAAAGAGTCTGGCATGGAGTAGACACTATATAAATGTTAGTTATTATTACTATTATTATTAAGATGTATAAGAAATTATCAAGATCACTTATGATTGGGAAAGAAGGTTACATAGTTGTCGACATAATTATTAAGGTCACAAGTGGAAGGCCTCCATGTAATTCAGTGAATCTTTCATAGATAATTTATGGAAAGATTACATAAAGTGGGGTACCAGGGAAAAGCACACTAGAAATGGAGTCTGAGGACCTAGATTCAAATATTGCCTCTATCATTAATTGGAGAGGCCACTTGCCTTCTCTGTGCCTTAGTTTCCTCATGTGTAAAATTAGGGGCTTAACAAGCTGGCTTACAAGGTTCATCTTATTTATATATGTATGATCCCGTGTATCTCTGAATTATAAACTACTTTTCTCAATGACTTTTTTTTTCACCTTAGGAACTTCATGCAATTCATGTATATTATCCTCTTCCAGTGCTTATTGCTCTCTTATAAACAATCTCCAAATCACTCTCCAAACCAGGGATGGGGAACCTGTGGCCTTGAGGTGCGATGTCCTTGGGTGCTGCTTTTTGACTGAGTCCAAGTTTTATAAAACAAATACTTTTATTAAGGGGATTTGTTCTGTGAAGTTTGGATTCAGTCAAAGGGCTGTACTTGAGGACCTAGATATTTCAATTATAATACTAGGGATCCTAATAAGAAACTGATCTTTCCATTTCTTAACTACATTTTCCAATTCTGCTTTAAGTCATGCACTGAAATGTTCACACATTGTGCCTCACTATCTCTTGAAATTTACCACCTCTAGCATACAGAATTTTGAATTCTCAGTCTGCAATCACAATCTACCCCTCTTTTTTTTTTTCATACCTGTCTACTTATATTATTTCTGTTCTTCGCCCTTTAAAACTGTTTCAAAATCTGATCCTGTTTGGGAGTAGTCAAAGGGATTTAAAAACTCTCCTTGCTTTTTCTTGGCTACTGAGGTCATGCACTGTGTGAAGAATTCTGGGTTGGTTAGAGGAAAGTTTTGGGAAGAAGAAAGAGAAAACTGTAACTGAGAGTTGAAGGTCAAGATGCCTTCACCTTGAATCCATATGTAATATGCACTGTCAAACACAGGATCAGATTTGTGCTTCCCTGCCTTCAGATACAAAGCCTCAGAATGAAGCTATAGCTACCTTTGTTGACAATGCACTTGAGATGGAGTTAGAATGACTCATCCCTTTCTCCCTTATTCTTTCTGCCCTTTCCTTTGCCATCATTTATTCTAGCATTATAGAAAATATATTGCCACTTAACTTTGTGTGTTGTTTTGGGGGTTACAGAACTTGATAGCCAACTTACTCCAAAATAATTTGAGACACCATTGCAGAGGCAAACACTGGATGAAAAAGCAGCTGAACAATGGGCCCTCTTTGAAAACAGATAAACTGGCTAGTGCTGCCTGTCATTGCTACCTTTGCCAGTCCAAGGTGATAGATAAGCAACAGAAATAAGAGATCAATGACAATGTATAACCAACACCACTTTATATCCCTAGAGTAAAGATATAGCTATTGTTTAGGTTTATGCCTAGACCTTAGAAAGAAATCGAATTCCTTCTCTGGGAACCATTAGGCAAAATACTGACAAGTTCTTCTAGTCTAACTCTTGCAATACACATTGCTATATTTGTAGACTGTTCCTTGGGACTCAAGTTTTCACTTTTCTCTGGTTGATTCATGAAATTTCAGTGCTTTTTAAAAAATTTTATTTTAACTGCTCCCCAATCAGTTTGTCTTTTCTCTGAGATGACCTAGCATTTTGGAAATGGTCTTGTTGATTTTATGGAGTTAATTGATGTCATTCTGTTCTTCTTTACCTACAGTGAGCATAGTATTCTTTTGTGGTTGTTGAATGCATTTTTCAAATTTTTCCCTAATTTTTCTTTTGTTTTTAAGGCACATATGATTTTGTTCCATTTCCTCATTATAAACTAAAATGACTCTTCTAGTCATTATTCCAGGAAAGAACTGTTCATCTTCAAGTTAATTAATTTTATTTTTAGCAAATGTTGTCTATGAGTTTTTCTAGAAAAGCTATCTCCCATACTTCATCTGATGTTAACAAGAAAATATTGTTATATAAAAATCTGTTGCTGAATTTTACTGATATGCTATGAGGGCACTGGGAAATTTTGAATGCACTCTGCTTGGATAATTATTTGCTTCATGTTGATGAATGATAAAAAATAGTTTTGTTTTCATGATTTGAGCTCATGACTTGCATCGATATTGTTTTACATAATTACTTCATGTTTATGTGGGGTTTATTAATCATATAGAGCTTTGCTTGCTGTAATAATGTACAATTTGGTTGTATAGGTAATTTTTATCCATCTTGCTGATTGTGCCACACATTTAACAACCTCTTATAAAGGAAGGATGCTGAAAAGGTTGAATTGTATTGCCTCATGTTGGAGTGGTGGTGAAAATCAGAAATAACTCTTCAGAGTAGACCCAAGCTATAGGGAAAAATGTATGTTCCTTTTATATCTTGCACAGGTATGTAAAGATTGGAAGATTATAGAGTCAAGCTTACTAACATAAAGACAGGTTAGATAACAACCCATTTCACCTATTCTTCTTTCACTTGATTCTAAAACAGCCTTGACCACTCAATCTGAAACTTCAGTGATTCATCAACCTAGAATAACTTATTCGTCTGAACTTCAACTGTCTTCAAATTCTCATTACTTAGGAATTTCAATCAGTAATTATTTTACTCATGCTCTAGGGATTTTTACGGAAGAAAATCAAGAAACTGATATCAACATATTTTACTACAAATGTATTCTATGTAATCTCAACTGGAACCCTGAGCTACTCAACAATGCTTTTCATCTACTTTAATCATCCACTCTTATTTCCCAATTTATCTTCCCAAACTTTTCTTCTCTCCTCTCCCTACAACCCAACACTTTGACTCCAGACACACAGTAAATAATTTAACCTCTAAATTCATTGAAGAGAGTGACATCATATGAAGCAAAATTCCCCCAGTCTTCCCATTCCTCAGAAATCAGTATCATCACTCAATCTTCACTCGCTTCCATTCAATCAAACTCATCTCTCCACCTCACTTTCATTTCTTCTCAATTTTGTCAAGTTCTTGTTTCTGAATTCTTTCATTTTAAAATTCTCCCACTTTTCTGGCTCCCCTCCCTGTTCCTACAAACTTTCTAAGGTTTTCTCCAGTTTTAAAAATAAAATTAAAATTAAAAAAGTAAAGAACTCCTTGATACATCTACTATTTAGCTCTTCATAGTTTACTCAATGCCTTGCAATCTGACTCCCCCCCCTTCCCTCTGCTAAAAACAACTTTCTCAAAGGCCAAAATGAACCCCTAATCACTACATCCAGTGATGATTCTTTCACTCTTCATTATCCTTTATCTCTCTACTATTTCAGACAGAATTGCTTATTTCTTCCTAGTGAATATTCTTTCCTCCTTTGGCTTCATATACTCCACTTGGTAATCATTCCTTCTATATATTTCTTCACATGCTACTTTTTATGAAAATGTATTTAGTATTTTAATTTTTCCCCAGTCACATGCAAAAACAGTTTTTAACACTCATTTTGAAAACTTTGAGTTCCAAATTCTCTCCCTTCCTCTCTCCCCACTCCCCTCATTGAGAAAGCCAGCAATTTGATATAGGTTAGACATGTGTAGTCATGCAAAACATTTACAAATTAGTCATGGTGTGAAAGAAAACATAACATACACACACACAACTCTCAAGAAAAATAAAGCAAAAAAAGTAAGCTTCAATTTGAATTCAGACACCATCAGTTCTTTCTCTGGGAAGGGATAGCAGTTCTCATCATTAGTCCTTCAGAGTTGTCTTGGATCATTTTACTGATGAGAATAGCTAATGCATTCACAACTGATCACTTATAATATTGTTATTACTTTGTAAACAGTACATTTCATTTTGTACCAGCTCACGTAAGTCTTTCCAGGTTTTTCTGAGAGCATCCTGCTCATCATTTCTTACAGCACAGCAGTATACCATCACAACCACATACCACAAATTTGTTCAGCCATTCACCAATTAATGGACATCAACACAATTTCTAATTCTTTGCCACCAGAAAAGAGCTCCTATAAATATTTTTGTACATATAGGTCCTTTTCTTTTTTGTTTTTTATCTCTTTTGGGAAACAGATCTAGTAGCAGTATTGCTAGGTCAAAGGGTATGGATGGTTTTACAGACCTTTGCACCTGGTTCTAAATTGCTCTACAGAATGGCTGAATCAGTTCACAACTCCACCAACAGTTCATTGACGTCTAATTTTCCCATATCCTCTCCACCATTTGTCATTTTCCTTTTCTGTCTTATTAGCCAATCTAACACGTATGAGGTAGTACCTCAGAATTGTTTTAATTTGCATTTCTCCAATCAATAGTGAGAACATTTTTTTTCTTATGGCTATAGATATCTTTTATTATTTGTCTGAAAATGGTTCATATCTTTTGTTCATTTCTCAATTGGGAAATAGCTCTTATTTCTATAAATTTGATTCAGTTCTCTACACATTTGAGAAATAAGACCTTTATCAGAGAAACTTGTTTCAATATTTTTCACACTGCTATTGCTAACTATATTTACCTCCATCCTAGTCCCCCATTTATTCTATTCTCTCTCTCATTTTACACCACCCCCGTTCAAAAGTGTTTTGCTTCAGACTACCCTCTCCCTTAATCTGTCCTTCCTTCTATTATTGGTCTCCTTTTCTTATGCCCTTCCTCTGCTACTTTCCTATAGAGTAAGATACGTGCCCAAATGAGTGTGTAAGTTATTCCCTCTTTGAGTCAATTCTGATGAGAGTGAGATTCACTCATGGCCCATACCCCTCCCCCCTCTACCTTTCCACTGCAAAATATTTTTCTTGCCTCCTCTATGTGAGATAATTTATGCCATTCATCCTTTCCTTTTCCCTTTCTCCCAGTACATTCCTCTCTCCCTTAATTTTATTTTGTAGTTATCATCCCTTCATATTCAACTCATACTTGTGCCTTCTGTCTATATATACTCCTTCTAACTTTCCTGATGATGAGAAAGTTCTTATGAGTTACAAGTATCATCTTCACATTTAGGAATGTAAATAGTATTAAGTCCCTTATGATTTCCTTTTCCTGTTTACCTTTTTATGCTTTTCTTGAGCCTTATATTTGAAACTGAGATTTTCTATTCAGTTCTCATCTTTTTTTTTTTTATCAAGAATGCTTGAAAGTCCTCTATTTTATTGAATGTCCATTACCCCCACACAACCTCTCCCAAAGGATGATAGTTTTGCTGGGTAGTTGATGCTTGGTTGTAATCCTAACTACTTTGCTGTCTAGTGTATCATATTCCAAGCCCTCTGATCCTTTAATGTACAAGCTGCTAAATCTTGTTTTTTCCTGACTGTGGCTCCATGATACTTGAATTGTTTCTTTCTGGCTGCTTGCAATATTTTCTCTTTGACCTGGGAACTCTGGAATATAGCTCTAATATTTCCAGGAGTTTTCATTTTGGGATCTGTTTCAGGAGGTGATCAGTGGATTCTTTAAATGTAATTTTACCCTCCGGTTCTAGACTATTATGCCAGTTTTTCTTGAGACTTTCTTGAAAGATGATGTCTAAGGTTTTTGTTTCTTTGATTTTTTTAATCATGGCTTTCAGGTAATCAAATAATTCTTAAATTATCTCTCCTGGATCTCCATGTCAGTTATTTTTTCCAGTGAGACATTCCATACTGTCTTCTCTTTTTTCACTCTCTTGGGTTTTGTTTTATTATTTCTTAAATTCTCATAAAGTCATCACCTTACATTTGCTCCATTCTACTTCTTAAGGAATTATTCTCTTCAGTGAGATTTTGTACCTCTTTTTACCTTTGGCCAATTCTATTTTTTAAGGAATTTTTTTCTTCAATGAATGTTTGTGCCCCCTTTTTTCCATTTGGGAATTCTGCTTTCCAAGGCATTCTTCTCCTCATTCACTTTTTATGAAATTAATTTATTTTTAGTTTTCAACATTCACTTTCACAAGATTTTGAGTTCCAAATTTTCTCCCCATCTCATCCCTCCCTCCACCCCAGGACAGATTGCATTCTGAATACCCCTTCCCCTAATTTGCCTTCCCTTTCCCCTCCCCCCCCCTCTTATTCCTTTCCCCTTTTATTTTCCTGTAGGGCAGGATAGATTTCTATACCCCATTGCCTGTATACCTTTTTACCCAGTTACAAGTGAAAACAGTTTTTAACATGCTTTTAAAATATTCTCCCTTCCTCCCTGCCCATCCACCCTCATCGAGAAGGCAAGCAACTTGATACAGGTTATACATGTGTAGTCATGAAAAACCCTTCCATAGTAGTCATATAGTAGTCATAACTATATTTCCCTTCATCCTATCCTGCCCCCTGTTTATTCTATTCTCTATTTTGATCCTGTCCCTTCTCAGAAGTGTTTGCTTCTGATTACTCCCTCCCCCATTTTGCCCTCTCCTCTATCATCCCTCCACTCTCTTATCTCCTTCCCCCCCATTTTCCTGTAGGGTAAGATGGATTTCAATACCCAATTGAGTGTGTATGTTATTCCCTCCTTAAGCCAAATTCAATGAGAATAAGATCCACTCATTCTTTCCCACCTTCCCTCACTTACCCTCCACTGTAAAAGCCTTTTCTTGTCTGTTTTATGTGAGATAATTTACCTCTACCACACTTTTTCTTCTTCTTCCAGTTTAATCCTCTCTCACCCCTTAATTTTATTCTCCAGATATGACCGCTTCATCTTCAACTCACCCTGTGTCCTCTATCTATCTATCTAAATACACAAACATATAATTTTTTTACTCCAACTACCTTAATACTGACAAAGGTCTCTTGAGTTATAAATATCATCTTTCCATGCAGAAATGTAAACAGTTCTACCTTAATAAGTCTCTTATGATTTCTCTTTCCTGATTACCTCTTCATGATCCACTTGAGTCTTGCATTTGAAAGTCAAATTTTATATTCAGCTCTGGTCTTTTCATCAAGAATGCTTGAAAATCCTCTATTTCAATGAATGACCATTTTTTACCCTGAAGAATTATACTCAGTTTTCCTGGGTAGGTGGTTCTTGGTTGTAATCCTATCTCCTTTGCCTTCCGGAATATCATACTCTAAGCCCTCTGATCCCTCAATGTAGAAGATGCTAAATCTTCTGTTATCCTGACTGTGTTTCTGCAATATTTGAATAGTTTCTTTCTGATTGCTTGCAATATTTTCTCCTTGACCTGCAAACTCTGAAATTTGGCTAAAATATTCTTAAGAGTTTTCCTTTGGGGATCTCCTTCAGGAGGTGATCAGTGGATTCTTTGCATTTCTATTTTATCCTCTGATTCTAGAATATCAGGGCAGTTTTCCTTGATAATTTCTTGAAAGATGATGTCTAGGCTCTTTTTTTGATCATGGCTTTCAGGTAGTACAATAATTTTTAAATTATCTCTCCTGGATCTATTTTCCAGGTCAGTTGTTTTTCCAATGAGATATTTCACATTGTCTTCTTTTTTTTTCATTCTTTTGGTTTTGTTTTACAATCTCTTGATTTCTCATAAATTCACTACCTTTCATTTGCTCCATTCTAATTGTTTTGGGGTGGCTAGGCAATGGGGTTAAGTGACTTGCCCAGGGTCACACAATTAGTAAGTGTTACGTGTCTGAGGCTGGATTTGAACTAAGGTCTTCCTGATTTCAGGGCCAGTGCTCTGTCCACTGCGCCACCTAGCTGCTCCTCCATTCCAATTTTTAAGGAAGTATTTTCTTCAGTGAGCTTTTGGACTTCCTTTTCCATTTGGCCAATTGTTTTTGAAGGCATTCTCTTCTTTGGCTTTCTGGAACTCTTTTGCCATTTGAGTTAGGCTATTTTTTAAGGTGTTATTTTCTTCAGTATATTTTTTTAATCTCCTTTAGCAAACTGTTAACTTATTTTTCATGATTTTCTTGCCTCACTCTTATTTCTCTTCCAAGTTTTTCCTCTACTTCTCTTACTTGCTTCTCAAAATCTATTTTGAGCTGCTCCATGGCCTGTGACTGATTCATATTTTACTTGGAGGTTTTGGACGCAGGGGCTTTGACTTTGTTTTCTTCTGCTTATATGTTTTGACCTTCTTTTTCACCAAAGAAAGATTCTATAGTCTGCCTTTTTTTTTTTTTTTGCAGTTTGCTCATGTTCCCAGCCAATTATTTGAGTTTTAAACTCTTTGTTAAGGTAGCTATCTGCTTCTACTGTAGAGAATGTACTATCTCAAGCTTCGGTGTTCTGTGCAGCTGTCTTCAGAGATGCTTCTAGGGACCTGTAAATTTTCAATTCTTCCAAGGTGCTATGATCAAGGGAGAGGTATTAACTCCTTTCCTGGCCTGTGTTCTGTTCTATGAGCGACCAAAAGCACTCTTTTCTGCCTTGGAACTGTGAGAAGGAAATTCTTATTCCACGACTACAAACTCCACCATGCCAGTAATCCTCCTTGCCCTATGACTGCCATCCAGAACTTTTACCCATATCCAAGCACAGGCAAAGCAAGAAATTCCTGCCTTAGCACCAACTAAGAGATCCCTTCAATCCACCTCTGATCAGCCCCTCAATTCTCCCTCAGTCTGTGGGTCCAGAGCTCTGGAAGCAGCTGCCACCCAGGGGCTGTGCTGGGACTGGGGCTGGGACAGAGATTATCTCTCACAGTGGTCAGACACAAATTTCCTACTGACCTTCTAAGTTGTCTTTGGCATTTGTGGGTTGAGAAGTCTTGAAACTGGCATGGCTGCCTGTGATTCATTTCCCCTGAGGCCTGGTCTTTGCCTGCAAGCCCACACTGAGCTATGCTTCTCTCCCAGCTTGGTGCAACAGACCTTTCTAATATATCATCCAGGTTGTCTTGGGTTGGAAATTTGTTTCACTTTGTCTTTTTGTGGGTTCTCCTGCTCTAGAATTTGTTTAGAGCTATTTTTACAGCTTTTTGGAGGGGTTTGGGGGACAGCTCAAGCAAGTCACTACTGCCATCTTAGCTCCATCCCCCCCTCATTTACCTTTTGTACCTCTTTTTTATCATTTGGCCTAGTCTTTTTTTTTTTATGGTATGATTTTCTTAAATTTTTTTTGTCTCCCTTACCAAGCTATTGACTCATTTTTCATGGTTTTCTTGTACCTCTTTCATTTATCTTCCCAATTTTTCCTCTACCTCTCTCACTTAATTTTCAAAATCCTTGTTGAGCTCTTTCATGGCCTGAGACCAATTCGTTGTCTTGGAGGATCTGGACATAAAAGCTTTGACTTTGTTATCTTCTTCTGATCTTTTGTTTTAATCTTCTTTGTCACCATATTAACTTTCCATCATCAAAACGTTTTTTGTTGTTTGCTCATTTCCCTAGACTATTTCTTGACTTTTAACTCTTTGTTAAAGCATGGCTCTGCTTTCAAGGTGGAGGGAACACTCTCCCAAGCTTCAGAGGTCTTATGCAGTTGTTTTCAGAGATATTTCTAGGGACCTGTAAGTTTTCATTTTTTTCCAAGGTGGTATGATATAAAGAGACATGTGTTTACTATTCTCCTGGCCTGTGCTCTGGTCAGTGAGTGACCACAAGAACTCTTGTTTTTCACCCTGCAACTGTGAGGAGAGTCCCTGCTCCACTGTGGCCATAAGCTGTGGTGCGCTAATGCTCCTCATCACCCTGGGACTGCCACCCAGGACTATGACCCAGATCTGAATATGGGCAAAGCAAAGAGTCCTGGGTCAGTGCTAGCAAAGAGATGCCTGTAATCTCCTTCTGAACAGTTGTTTGACCCCTTTACCTTCTGTAAGGTGAGTGCTCCAAAAGTAGCTGCTGCCACTGCTGATTCAGTGATTCCTAAGGCCTGCTCCTGATTTTCTGGTACAGCCTGTTCTGGACTGTGCTCCACTCTCACCCAGGTATGACAGATCTTTTCTATTTACCTAAGTTGTCTTTGCCTGGAAAATTATTTCACCCCATCCTTTTTTGGGTTCTGCTTCTCCAGGAATTGTTTTATGGCTTTATTTAAAGGTGTTCAGAGTGGTTTTGGGGAGAGCTTAGGCAAGTTGCTGCCTTTTCTCTACTGTCTTGGCTATGCTCCCCTTCATATGCTGTCCTAACTTGATAATGCAAATGTTTTCTATAAGGTCTCTTCTTAGCCACATTTGATTCTTTCCTATGCTCTTTCCTTTATCACTGTCATTCACTCCCTCAACTTTATGTACTAACTCTATGCAAATGTATACTTGAAGTTCATACTTTTGAACTGCATACCTCTAATACCTCCAACTTATGTGCAAGTTATCTTTACTTCATGCTCCACTAGTATTTCAAATGAAATATTTTTAAAAGTTTTTTTCTTAAACCATTTGTTAATTATAATTTTACTATTTATCTGTGGCAACACATTTTGTCCAGTTTTTAAATTTTGTTTTTATCAAGTTCTACCAGTTTAACCCATGTGATGTTATTTCCACCCTTCGTTCTTTTGTTTGTTTATATTATTGCCAGTAAAATCCAAGGGCCCTATTGGACTACAGGAATAGCATCCCAGTTACCATATACCTAAACAATAATAATAGCAGCCTATGAGGAGTAATGAGGCATATTTGATAGAGTGCTAGATGCTAGTATTGGAGTCATGAAGACCTGGATCAGAACTGCACCTCAAATATTTACTAGCTTTGTGGTCCTGTGAAAGCAATTTCATTTCTCTGGGCCTCAGTTTCCTCATTTGTCAAATAAAGAGCTGGTCTAAAATCAATGTTCCTCTAATAGGTCTCATCTCTTCTGTTCTATAGACACTCTAATCTGTCCTACACACCCATGTCAGAATAACTTTTCCTAAACATAGAGCTGGTAGTTTCAATGCCCTCTCAAAACATCTTCAATGAATTACACATTATATCCTAAACAAGAATTTTTGTTTGTTTTTAAATGGCATGTATTATTAATCCTCCTCTCATTAACATTGTGTTGAGTGAATCAAACATGATAATATTGCTCAACCTCCAAATCAAGAACCCAAATCATTCCAAATAGCCCTTTCTTTAATTCTACACATGAGAGGAAAAAAGCAATTAGATTGCAAATGTTTCCTGTACAGCCAATTTTATGCAATGGGATACATAGACCATAGAGTTATTCCATCAGTACATATATCTTGGACAGACACTGTGAATAGACAATGAAATGGGTGGAGAATTGAGCAAGAGGAAAGTGATCTCAATTGCCTTTGGGAAAATGAAAAGTGTTTTCAATAGTCCTGGAACAAAAGGTTTTTTTTTCCCTTTTTTTTTAATGCTATTTAAATAGATCTAAACATTTGCAGGCATTTAAAATCTTGTATAGACTCTAGAGCCCTGCTGATTAAACTATCACTAAGCATCTTCAGACTCTATCAACATCATTCATTTTCTTTTTTTTATGGAATTTGGGAATCACTAAATTTCAACTTTAGAAGGAATTTCAGGGAATATCTAGATCAAGTCATTCCTTAACTATAATTTCCTATATGAATTCATCAAATGCTAATTTAATCTCTTCTTGGAAACCCTACTGTTAAGGAGGGTATCAAAACTGCACATTCTTTTTCTCAAAAATCATGTATTTATATATGTGTATACATATATACACATGTATATATACATACATATATGCATACATATATACACACATACATATATGCATACATACATTATATACACACACATATATGTATATATGTATATATGTATATGTATATGTGTATATATATGTATATATGTGTGTGTGTATATATATATATACACATATATATATATATATACACACACACACACACACACACATGCATATACATAAATACATGCGCACACACACATACACTATCTTGGGACAAATATTAAATCTAAATCTTCCTTTATGTGGCAACTTATGAAATACTGAAGGTTATGTTCCACTCAGGGTTTCTCTCGTATAGGCTAAACACTTCTGACTCCTTAAAATAACCCTTTAAAGGTAGAGTCTCTAGTCAGCTAAAAATAAGGATCAACTTCCTAGAGAAGCACAAAAAAGACACAATATATGAAAGGGGAAAAGAGATTGAATAAAGGAAATATTATAGATGTTAATCTGATAAGAAAGGGAAAATTCAAGGATGAGGATAAATTTTCAAACCTGGAAAGTTTATTGTCACTTGAAATTAAAAAATTTGAGGGAAGAATGGTTTTGGGGAAAATACAAAGACACAAATAGAAATCTTATTATACATGACATATTATACGTTGGAGTAGGTACATTTAGGATGTGATTTCTTCTACTGAGTTGAATCAATTTTTATAATCAACTAAAAAAAAACACAGCATGATCTTGTGTTCTCTGCATTTTTCAATTGTTTAAAAGTGTGGTATTCTACAAACAATCCTTCCTAGAACATTTATCCCCATATCAGATTTCCACTTAGGATGCCTTGGTGTGTACTTCATTCTCATAAAACATTTATAAGAAAATATGCAAATGAATGTGAAGTTACTGATTTTCCTTCATTTGTCTTTTAGGAGTATTAATATTGTCAATGATGTTTTCCAGTTTGGGGGTATCTTTACTTCCCTGAGTTATTTTCTAATCAATTCATTCATTCATCAATCAATTCAAGATTCTCATGTGTTGATATAGTTTTTCTTAGTACATTACCATTCTCAATTTCAAGTTCTTAAGTGCTTACTTCTGTTTTTGTGTTGCATGCCGGGAAATGTGTTAATAGGATGCAAAATGTGATGATTTCTCTGATTTGTGATTATTTTATTTCCTTATTTGGATACATATAACATATACATACATATGTATATATGTATGTGTATGTATGCAACAAAACAACAGCCAAGTCATCTCACAGCTCATGTTTTGCATATCCACTAGTACCCTGAACAACATCCTGAACATATTATGTGTTTTAAAATGGGAAGAAATTAACGATTGTCCCAGAGGTTCCATGCTGATATAATCACAAGTCCACCACAGTACCAACTTCCAAAGTTACTAAGAGTATTTTTTAAAACAGCATTAACTAATAGCATTTTTTAAAGTTCTTTGGGAATACAAAAATAGAAATAATAAACTGACTTCTCTTCTTATGGCGCTGTTTCTCTCAATTTAATTAAATACTGATAGAAAATTCTTCTGTACAACGTAGTGTTCTAACTATAATCTCAGCATAGTTTTTGGCTATGTTTAACTAGATGATAAGTAAATTTTGTTATGTGATCACTGAGGTCAGAATTTTGAATACTGAACTGTTGTGCCATAATAGTGTTAGGGGCTCAATGTTTTCATTATTTTTAATTAATCCTCCTCAAGCATCATTATCACTTCAATGAGATAAAGTACATATCCACTGACAAGTAGAGAAACACATATATGTTTATTATATACACATACACAAACACGCATACGTATACTTGTATACTTACGTGTTTGCATATCTGTCACAAATAAAGCACGTTTCAGTTTGCTAAATAGCTTCCATATATGAACTCATTTGAGCCTTTCTGTTTACCCTCTGGTAGGTAGGTAGACAGTAATGGAATTTGGTATAAGGAGGAAGCTAATTTTTAAACTCAATATTATCAATACTGAGTAGTAGCACTGTTTTATTACTCTCTTGATGATAGGTTTCATGTATTTGCTTCTAATGAAATAAAATATTTCCTAGATATTTTACCTGCCATTCAGCTTAGTGCAAAACTACAACTTCAATCTATTTTTTTGGAAATCTTTACCTGACAAGAAGTGCCATACTATCCTTTGCCTGAGTCCCAGAGGCTAGGTCAGGGTAAGATAGTATTGGATAAAGCATAGAAAATATTTTCCAATAAGTCTTAGTGGCATTTACAATGTTGCCCTCTTCAAACCCTTCTGACCTGATAACCTGATAATGCCTGATAAAGGTTCATGATTCAGTGGCGAAAATCTACTTTTTCATTATGTTATTAGCTGCACTCTGCAAAGAAAAATGTCAATAGCTGAGTCTAGAGGAGGCCACATTTTCAAAATATATTCTATAACTTGCCCCCTATACATCTAAGGCCCAAAGAGGTTAAAGTGATGTATCAAAGAATATAGAGTTAGTGGCAAACTCCAGGCCTGCTAACTACCAGTCCTATACTCTTTCAGATACACTAAAAAGCTCTGCCACAATAACACCATGGATAGGTGACCTTGACATATAGAACCAGATCCCTGCCTGGAGAAGGAAATGGCAAATTACTCCAGGATCTTTGCCAAAACACCACGGACAGTTGGTCCATAGGATCACCAAAAGTCAGACACAACTGAACGAGGGAACAGCATCTAGTCTTCCTCCAGGGAAGAAACTGTTAGCTCTTTGCTTTAAACATATGATTTTGATTCTCCCTATCTTTCTGCCACATCATTAATTCTCATAATTTCTGTGATGTTAATTTATAAAGATCTTTATATGCCTTTTAATTTGTCACTTTTCTTCAATGATTTGTCCATGGTCACATAGCTTTTAAGTGTCTTAGGCCAGTTTTGAACTTAACTCTTCTTGACTCCAGGCTCAGAGCCCTCTCCTTTGTGCTGCCTAGCTGCCCCAAAAGACTAGACTAGTACAAATGGAAGGAAAACAAAAATGTTTCTTCTTCTTGATTTATTTTTCATAAATTCTAGGAATTCAAGTGTAATTGGGAACTTGAACAATACTGTGCCCAGGACCAATTTTCCTTAGAGAATGCTTGGATTTACCCTTCCTAATGGGTTAGATCAAGCATTGGCAATACTCCTTGACAGGTTCCTGCCCACGCTGTATTAGTTTTGTGAGCCTACTTATTATGACTGTGACTTCAGGTCTGTTACTGTTTAATTACATGGAGTATTCTATTTTGTCTGAGAAGCCAGAATGACAAATGACCAAGTTGGCACTGAGCAGGAACTATGTTTGAATATAAAAGGATCACTGCATGCTTTTTTCAGCCTCTTCTCCCCCCCCCTTTTTTTTTCTTTTTGGGCAGCAAGTAGGGCAAGAATTGCTCTGATCCTTCACGTAGGGCAGGGGCAGCAGCTGCCCCATCCTCACCTTCACTATTGTTGTGGTTCAGTTGCTTTTCAGAAATGTCTTACTCTTCATGTCTGCATTTGGTGTTTTTTGGCCAAGATATTCAATTGATTTGCCCTTTCCTCGCCCAACTCAATTTATAGATGAGGAAACTGAGGCAAACAGAATTAAGTAACTTGCCCAGGATCACACAGTTAGGAAGTGTCTGAGACCAGATATTAACTCTCGTTGATGAGTCTTTCTGACTCCAGGCCCAGTACTCTATCCACTGGTAGCTGTCCGTCCCATGTGTCTATGAAAACTTGACATTTCCATTTCTTTTATGTTTTCATTCTTTCCTAATTTTAGGTAAATAAAAACTCCAAGGTGGTTGTTGGGGGATGTCCAGGTAACCAGTGAGAACAGGAGATATATCAATGCCATCATAGTTTTTACTGACCATTAAGGTCAGTATGTTCAGCAATCAAATCCAATGAGAAGACAGCACAGTAACTTTTTTTACCCAACCCATCAGGGCATTGACTCATCAGCTCAGATAACTAACCCAGTTGAACAATGGAACAAACAATCCATCTCTAACTCTGTTCACAAGCAGCAAACTTATTGTGAACTCTCTGAAAGGAGAAAAGCACTCCAAAGACCCACAGTTATGAAGTATCCCTTGGCCCCATGTATTCTCTATAGATTTAGCTCACACATTCTTGCTTCTTATTTCAGCCAACTTCTCAGGGACCTTGTATATGCAAGGGGAAATTGTGCTTCTGGTTTTGTGGAAAAGGCACTTTTGTAAGATCTGTCCTTGTTATCTATACTTTCTCAGTCAATGTGCTTTTATAAAAGTTAATTGTTTCCAACTGATTGATATTGGAGGGGGCACACTAGATGGGGTCATATGAATGACAGAATTAGCTACCACAAACCATCAGGATTCTCTCAAGAATACTCAGGAAAAAAAATATTGTCATTGTCTCCTATAAACCTAGCCAGCCAGTGTAGTTTAAGTTGGACAAGTGATTCTAGAGCACATAATTTTCTAATTATAGTGGAATGGCAAGATAACAAAAGTAAAGCCATGTTTGTTGTTCAGTCATTTCAGTTGTGTCCAACTTTGTGACTCCATTTGAGTTTTCTTGGCAAAGATATTGGAGTAGTTTGCCATTTTCTTCCCCAGGTCATTTTATAGATGAAGAAACTGAGGCAAACAGGGTTAAATGTCACATGGCTAATAATTTTCAGAAATTTTATTTGAACTCAGGAAGATGAATTTTCTTGACACCAGGCCCAGCACACTACCCATTTCTCCACCTACCTGCCTTAAGAAGAGACGCAAATCAGCAAAAAAGAAAATAAAATTATAAATTTCACTATGGCATGATTGTGTCATGAAAACCCTATTCAGTGAATACACAAACTGCAATTAATTAATAGCTTTGGTAATGTAGGCAAGATACAAAATCAATTAAACTCACACAAACCACAAACATTTCTACACTCCTAACAAAAATCAGAAAAAAAAATGATAAAAGAAAGTCTATTCAAAATAGCTACAAAATGAATAAAAGACTTAGGAGTTAATGAACCAATAATACACATACAATTTACAAAAATGCTACTACAAACACTCTATATAGAAATAAAGCAAGAAAATATTGAAGACATATTCAATTATCAGACTTCATATTATATTATAAAGCAATAATTATCAAAATATTATTTGGTATCTGTTAAGGTAAGGAAGAAAAGTTAATCAGTAGAACAGACAAGTCTAGCAGAAACCAGAAAAAAATTTTAAAATACTATCCCAATATTTACTAAAATGAAGAACATAACTATGAGAAGGAATTTTTTCTTTCTTTCTTGATCTACTGAAAAAACTAGGAAGCTGTTTGGTAGAAATTAGATAACACAAACATCTTACACAATTCACCAAAATAGGTACACAATGAATATGTGAAAATTCATATAATTTAAAATTATACATGAAAATGTGAGGTACCTTTCACAATTGTAGCCTAGAAGAAAATTATGGACATAAAAATGGAAACTAGAAATTCTTAAAAGAATCTTTTACTTAAACTTAAAAGAAAATCATTGAGAATAGCATAAGAGAAAACATGAAGAAAATGTCTGCATCAAATAGCACATATGAAAGTTTAATATTCAAGTTAAAGAATTGATGTAAGTATGCATGACCAAAAGCCATTCTCCAATAGATAAGTGGTCAAAGGATGTGAATCAACAATCAATTTCTCTGTTCACTGTTGAGTTTCATGATAGAAGTGATTATAGTACCTCTTTTACTGAAGTCATTGGTTTTTATCAATGATTTGGCTCAAATTTTATTTAGAATGTTTAATATTGAGCCAAAGTATTTTGATTTGCTTCATTTTGGGAATAGTATCTTTCAATTTCTGGAAGACATCAAGTTGTCTTCAAATATTAAATTTTATGTTCATTCATAACTAAAGTGTTTTCTTCTGGCTACTTGGCAAAATAATGGTGGTTTTTTTCATTTAAATTTTAAGTTTCAATCACTACATTTATAAGAGTTGCAACTTTTATTAATTTTGGTCCCCTCCTGATAACCTGTGGAACCTATCAAACCTTGTAGTTTTTTCAAAACTATTGGAATTTATAAACATACAACCATTAATATGATATACATACTTTTAAAATTTATCATGAATTTTCCTGGGAGACCTTTGATATTGAATTTTCTTTGCATGTACTGTCTTCAAGATCACTGACACTGAGTTGTATAAAATTGATCTGTAATTTCAAAATTATCATTTGCCAAATTTTCTGCCACTTCTCCCCCAACTCCAAATGTTATATTTTGTTTCAGAGCCTCTAGTCATTGGAGGAAAAAAAAATACATTCTATTGTTTCTTTTATTTAATTTTGAGAATTTGGATTTCCAACCTAATCACCAAACAAATTCCCTGTTTTAAAAGTTTTCCCTCCCCTTTGAATACCAATGTGTTTATGGGGTTATTCCACAAGTTCTAGGCTACCTATTAAATTATTTTTCTTCTATTTTGCTCATCAGTGGTTTTGGGTTCACTGTCTTGCATTAATTTTGTTGTGGGCATTTCTAAAGTTGTTGATCATTCTTTCTTTCTCTAAGAATTTCACTCTTTATGTCTTTGAAGCTTAACTTATGCCCAGTCATTCTCTCTTCATTCAAAGTCTTTCAACTTTTGTATTCTGTTCCAAATAGACTTCATTTTGCTTTTTTCCCAACATTTGACCCTTCTGCCACTTTGATATATGTTGTCTTCTGTAGATCCTAGGGGTATGTAACTACAATTTCCAACAATTTGAGTTTGCACAGACCAAACTGGGTCTTTTTTCCAGGCTAAGCCTCCATGACTTAATTTCCTCTGGAACTTCTTTTCCTGTCATGCTGGCCCTTACCATTGTCACAATGGTAAGTTCCTTCTGGGGAGCTCCATTTTGGGGGAAAAGTGAAGAGAAGGCACGTTTTATTCCCCTGCTAGAGATGTTTCTGAATCTTTACCATGAACTCCCTCATCCCCATATCAACCTTCCCCTTCCAACCCTTTTTAACTCCTTTTTATATGTTGTCTTCCCATTATAAGGCAATGTCCCATTATAATGCAAGATTAAGGGCAGGAAATTTTTTTTTTCCTTTTTGTTGGTATATGTATAACCAGGCCTTAGCACCATGCCTTGCCCAAAGTAAATAATTAATAAATGCCTGTTGTCTACTTATTTGTCTTTCCTGTATAAAATCCACTAGAATAGGACAAACTGTAGCTAGATTTCCAAAAACACAGAATTTTCTTCCCCTCCAGAGAATTTTTTTTCTTTCTCTATCTCAAATCATACCTTATTTTGCCATGCTGAAGGGCAACATCAATTTGTGAGGCTTATGCGGGGTTCCAATTGAATCTTTATCAAAAGGGGGAATTTAGACATAATCACGGTCAGAGTCTGAAAAACAGTATTATCAGGTTGTACTGGTTGAGCAAGCTTTGTGAATTTGGTTCTTTCTTATTTCTGAAGACTTTTCTTTGTGTAAAAGTATTTCTGTCTCTTCCTCTTATTTTAATTTTTCCTCCATTTTAATTACTGTCAATTTGATGCACTTCTTGGACTGAGGTGCTGAGGTTCTTATGCTGGGTTAAGGCAATAATGCTAAAAACAAAAACACCACCATTTTGGTGAGAACCTACCCAAAGGCTTTCTTTTTGCTTTTGTGAAATAAGTAGAAAAAATGACATATTTTTATTCAAAGATTCTGAACTTGAATCCTCTCTGCACCACACATGTACTTATTAACTTTTTGACCTCAAGCAATTAATCTCCTTGGTCCTCACATTCCTTATATACAATTAGGGACTCAGGCCAGCTGACCACTGAACTCTGTTGCACCTTGAGATTAATAATGCTCTGGTCCAATCTTTCTTGCTTTACATTTAACAATGTAACAACAATAGTGTTACTTCACTATATATTTTTTCACTGAAAATATAATCCTATTTCCACAAATTGCAGTAATGAGGAAAAAAGGTTAGTACACACGTACTGGAATCCACAAATGATGCAAAATCATATTTTAAACAGTCTCTCAGAGGTGTCAAGAAAAAGTAAACTTGTTATGTTCTCTGCTCCCCAGTCAATCTTTTTGACAAAAGTGCTGTTGAGAAGAAAATAGCTAGAAAAAAATGAAATGAAAGGCAGGGGTGGTGATACTCTTAGTGGGAGATTTTAGTCACTCAATGGAGGACTTGCTCAGAGGCAGACAACTGAGACATTTCTTTAAAATCACATTTTAGAACATAAATTTGTCTTGTCTGAGTATAATGGCAATTCCCAGAAGTTTTTTAAAGCCAAATCATAACTCCAAATATTCAATGAGGTACATGTAATGTAATGGTTTCATTGTCAAATACTTGATATGTTCTATTAATTTTGAAGTAGATATACTTGAAATAAATAAACATAACATAATCTCATATGTCAAGTACATATTAATCACAAAATGTTTTGCTCTATTTTTTTCTTTTTTAAAAATAAATTTATTTTTGGCACTTAAAAATATTTTTTAAAATTATCTTCTTCCCTTTCATTACTGCTTCACACACTGAGAAGGCAAGCAAAATGACATCATTATACATGTGAAATCATTGAAAACATATTTCCATATTAGCTATGTCACATAAAAAAGCAAGAAAATCACACTTCAATTTGCACTCAGAGTTCACGGCTCCTTTGGAATTGTCTTGGATCACTGTATCAATCAGAATAGCCAAGTCTTGCACAGTCAATCATTGTTACAACATTGCTGTTGTTGTGCACAATGATCTGCTGGTTCTTCTCACTTCACTTTGCATCAGTTCACATAGGACTTTCCACATTTTTTTTTCTGAAACCACATCCCTTTTTCATTTCTTATAGCACAATATTACTTCATTACAATCATATACCACAACTTGTTCAGCAGTTTGCCAGTTGATAAGGATTCCCTCAATTTCCAATTTTTGACACCACAAAAAGAGATGTTTTTATACTTGTAGGTCCTTTTCTTTTTCCGTTGATTTTGTTGGGGTACAGACCTAGTAGTGGTATTGCTTAGTCAAAGAGTATTCAACTTTTATAGCTTTTTGGGCATAGTTCCAAATTGTTCTCCAGAATGACTGTCCCATTTCACAACTTCAATAGGTTATTAGTGTACCTCTTTTCCCCTTATCCCTTCTAGCATTTGTCAATTCTGATAGGTATGAGGTAGTCCCTCAGATAGGTTTTCATTTGCATTTCTTTAATCAATAGTGATTTAAAGCAATTTTACATATGTTTATAAATAACTTGGAATTTTTCTTTTGCAAATTGCTTTTCACATCATTTGACCATTTATCATTTGGAGAATGGCTAATTTTTTTAAATTTGACTGAATTTCTTAAATTTTTGAGAAATGAAGATTTTATTAGAAAAAAAAAACTTGCTGTAAAATGTGTCTGATATTACTTCATTTTCTATGGTACCTTTTAGCAAAATGTAGTTTCCCTCATTATCCCTTTTAATTAAGTCCATTTTGCTTTTGTTTTATATGAGATCATGATTAATACCTCTACCTTTTTCACTTCAGCTGAATCATAATAGATTCTGTTTCAATCCTTTGTTTTAACTCTATGTTTTTAATCCTTTCAAGTGTGGCTCTTCTGAACAACATATTGTTGAGTTCTAGTTTCTAATCCATTTTGCTATTCACTTCCATTTTATCGGTGAGCTCATCCCATTCACATTCATATTCATAATTGTGCCAACTGTAAATTTTCCTTTTGTTTATCCTTGTCTCTCTCCCTCTTTATCCACTCCCTCTTCAAAAGTTTGCCTCTCTGAATTTACCCTCATCTGTTCCCCCCTCCCCATAGCTCTTATCACCTATTTCCTTATGGATAAGCTAGATTTCTATATCCAATTAAGTGTGTGTGTGTGTGTGTGTGTGTGTGTGTGTTTGCATGTATGTATATTATTTGAACCAGTTCCAATGAAAGTGAGGTTTAAGCACTGCCTACATCCCACCCTCATTCTTCCCTCCAACATAAAATATCTTCCCTGTCAAATACTTCTGTGACAAAATTTTCCCCATTCTACCTCTCCATTCCCTGTTCTCCCAGTGTATTTCTCTTTATTACTTCTTCACTTTTGTTGAGATGATCCCAACATAATCCATATACTCTTGCCCTCTTTCTACATAAATTCCTTCTAACTGTTCTAATAATGATAAAGTTCTTAGCAGTTACACATATCATCTTTGCATATAGAAATATAAACAGTTTAACTTTATTGTATCCTTTATAATTATTTTTACATTTTTACCTTTTTATGCTTCTCTTCAGTTTTTATTTGAATGTAAATCTTTCTATTCAGCTCTGTTCTTTTAATCAGGAATGCTTGAAAACCCTCTATTTCTTTAAAATCCATTTTTCCCCCTGAAGAATTATGCTCAGTTTTAGAGGCAGCTAGGTGGCACAGTGGATAGAGCACCAGCCCTGGAATCAGGAGGATCTGAGTTCAAATCCAGACTCAGACCAAACACTTGATACTTACTAGCTGTGTGACCCTGGGCAAGTAACAACCCAAATTGCCTAAAAGTAAAATAATAATAATAATAAATTAAAAAATAATTATACTCAGTTTTGCTCCATTGGTTATTCTTGGTTCTAATCCTAGCTACTTTGCCTTCTGGAACATCATATTCAAAGCTCTCTGGTTGTTTAATATGGAAGCCATTAACCTTGTGTGAACCTTACCATGGCTGGATGATATTTGAATTGTTTCTTTCTAGCTTTTTGCCATATTTTCTCCTTGAACTCAAAGTTCTGAAATTTGGTTAGAATATTCCTGGGAGTTTTCATTTTGGGTTCTCTTTCAGAAGGCAATCTCTTGATCCTCTAAATTTCTATTTTTATCCTCTGGATCCAAGATATCAGGGCAGTTGTCCTTTATAATTTCTTGAAATGCAATATCTAGACTCTTTTTTTTTAACCATGGCTTTCAGACAATCCAATAATTATGAAATTATCTCTCCTAGATCTATCTTCCTGGTCAGTTGTTTTTCCAATTAGATATTTCACATTTTCTTCTTCCTTTTCATTCTTTTGATTTTGTTTTATTGTTTCTTGGTGTTTAATGAAGTCATTAGCTCTCTTATGACCAATCACAAGCACTCCTCCTCATCCCGGAAACTGTGACCCAGAAGTGCTTATGAGCAATAGAGTTGCCAATTAGTGTCAGCTGCATCTAGTACCAGTAAAGGTTCCCCTGTAATCTCTTTCTGACCATCTGGCCTATCCATTACATTCTCTAGGCTGAAAACTCCCAAAGCTGATGCTGCTGCTGCTGCTGTGGATGTCACAACCACCTCCAAGACCAACTGCTGCTATGCCCTGGGCCAGCTCCCACTCTGGTGTCATAGATCTCTCCTGTGGATCCCCTAAGCTGTATTAAGCTGGGGGAAAAAAATTGTTGGTTCTACCACTCCAAAATTTGATTTATGAAATTATTTTGAAGTTATTTGGAGGGGGAATACTGGGAGAGATCAGCTGGGTTACAGCCTGGACTCAGCCATCTTGGCTTCTCCTCTCTCCTTTATATTATTCCAAAAGGTTTTTCAAACTGATTTTGCTACCAATAGTTTTATTTGTAGCCTTAAAATAGGATTGTGCAAATATTTTTCAATTAATAAGCTATTCAACAGTGTTCAAATGCAATCAGTCAAAGCAACACATGGAGATACTGCAAAGCCAGAAACTGATAAACTATATTTCAAAAACTAGTAACTTAATAATAGAATATGAATGTGAATAGCATAAATGTTTATGAAATTAAAGAAATATACAATGTTTAAATAAGGACTGACAGTTTATTTCTACATTTTTAAACCATGATAAAGTAGAAAAGAAAAATTACAAACTAGTACAATTTCCCAAGTTGAAGAATCATTTTCAGAAATTAACAACTCATTGGTGACATACAGTTTTCTTTTTTCAAAAAAATCAATTTTAGTCAGTTTAGAAAGATCCACATTCAAAGGTGGTTGCAAATGATAAGTTTCCTTTTTTTAGCAAGCCAGATTTCAAAAGACATCTTATATATTCCATAATGTCTCTGATGACATCAACCATCTGGAATTAGGATTATATTCCAAATCTGCATAAGTAACCTGGATGTCACCCTTTCCTACTTCTGTGTTACTGTTCAGGAAGGTGATGGGTTCAATGATTGATTATTAAAAGCAACAATCCACATCCACTTTTATCTTTTAAAGACACATCTCAAAGATTCAGTATGGCAATCACTGAAAAAGGAATTCTAAGATTGTTCAACTATTGGTAGAAAATGCATAATTACCAAATATTAGTGACCTCTTTTTCCTACCCATTAATTTATTTAATTTACAAATATATCACTGTCAGTTCAAATAAAAAGAACAACACTTATTGTCCCATGGACAGCATTTTTAAAGAATAAATTTGCTTTGAAATGTTTAATGCAGTAGTTTGTAAGGTACAAATTAACTGCAAATCAGTTCAATGTAACTTAATTCAATAACCATCAAGCACCTGCTGTGCTAGTTGTTGGCATAAAAAATGAGACACTACATAGTCCTAACTTTATAGAACTTTATATATAATTGAGAGATTTTTAAAAGAATCCATTATTTGTAATACAATAATGGAAAACACAATTACATTTTGGGGTGAAATTTCTAAAGGGATAGTCTTGGAGTTAAGAAGACCTGGGTTCAAGTCCAACCTATCACATGCTAGATTTGAGACTGTGGTAATTTGATTAACATTCTAGTATCTCAAGAATCTTTCTAACTCTAAATTACAGATAAATTGTTGATCTTCCTTTTCTGGCTGGAGTTTTCACACTGGCAATTCCATATACTAATTAAATAACAGATATTGAAATGAAACGAAATGAAGCGGAAATTTTTTAAAGCAAGAAGAGGGCAAATTTCTTCAAGAAATGTGAGGAAGGCGGATAGAGCACGTGCCCTGAAGTCAGGAGAACCTGAGTTCAAATTCGATCTCAGACACATAACACTCATTAGCTGTGTAACTCTGGGCAAGTCACTTAACCCCAATTGCCCTCATATAAAAAAAAAATGAAAAGAAATATGAGGAGGAAGAGACAATTTCCAGCTGGTATAATCAAAGTAGTCTTCATGGAAGAGAGATAAACTGTAATCATCAGACTACTTAACAAATGTATGTAAATAGACAAAAAGTACAGTGCATAGCTATTCACCAAAGATAGGATATAAGCATAATTTAGTCTCATCTTATATTTCTTTGACAGTAACCACATCTTTATATATGTGTGTATATATATATATATATATATATATATATATATATATATACACATATATACATATATATATATATATATATATATATACATATATATTGAGAGAGAGAGAGAGAGAGTCTGTGGTGGAAGTGAATACTCAGTATCTTGTCAAAATGAGCTGAACTTAGCTTTGTTGTTTGAACTTTAATGCAGCAACATATTTTCTTTCACTGTCATAGAAAGTACTAAAACAAAGAGTATCATCTGTATCTACTGACACCAACATAATGGTAAAGCTCTTTTTATTATATACGTAGGTATAAATCTTCAGGAACACAGAAATACAGGTGATAGGCAGTATTTGGCATTGTGTATTAAAACTTAAAGTATCTATACAAAGTAAAGCAAAGACTATTGTAGACTGGAAAATTTTCAGTCAACTAAGATCCATAATGGAAAGAAAGTCACTTTCACTAGAATGAATAGTTTCCGGTTTAGTTTTTTTGTGTTTTTGTTTTTGTTTTTGTTGTTTCGGGTGGGGAACAAAGTGAGGTAAGTGTGTTATGGCAATTCAGAGAAAACTTCTGACACAGGTCCAAATTAAATGAGACTCATGATCATGATTGTCATTCTTTGCCTCGTGTATGAATGTGTTTTCACTATTTTAGAGATTCAGATTGTCCTAGTGTTTAATTTGCTTCCCTCAAATAAGGGACTTCAGAAGGCATAATAGTGAATCTACTGTGTCACAGAAGAAATTTTCGAAATGGGTCCAACATGCCTTAAATAAATGATTGAGAAGTGAATGTTGCTACAAACCTCAGCAGCAGTGCCTCTGTAAAAAAATAATGTGGAGAGATGTAATGGGAAACAATATGATATACTGAAGGGTGGCTGAGGCATATAAACCATGAAGTCACAGCATTTGGATTTTAATTCCATTGCTTTGATTTACTTCTTATGTGACTTTGGGCAAGTCATTTAACCTCCTTCGTCCTTAGTCTTCTCATTTGTAAAATGAGAATGTTATACTGATCAGACAATTTCTAAGGTACTTTTTAACTCCAAATCAATGATTCTAGGTCTGTAGTTATAATTCATTCCTGATTCAAGCCTTGCTCTCATTGTCTATTTACTCAGTGGAAGAAAATATAACAGATAAAAATAAGCACATTATAATAATAAATAAAATTTATACATCATTTTAAGTTTTACAGTGTGCTTTGCATATATTATCTCACATGAACCTCATAACAACCTTATCAGATAGAGAGTATTATTATCTATATTTTACAGAATAAGAAATTGAAGCTGAGAAAGGTTAAGCTATTTGCCCAGCATCACACATAAGTTAAGTATCTGAGGGAGAATTTGAGCTTAGGTCTTCTTGATTCCAAGTCTAGCACTCTATATACTGTACCCCCTAACTATCTCACATAAATTATAAACTGACCAAACATGTAAGTTAAAGTGTCATCAATGAAATCACGGAAAATTGTGATAGTTGCTCATAAGAATTGTGATGTTTTACCTGAAGTTGAAGAGTAACAATGATTAAAATTATAAAAACAGCTAGTGCCTATACAATATTTTAAGGTTTACAAGTCTTTACATATATTATCTCCATTTGATCTTGAATTACCTATGTAATATACTAAAACTGGATACGTACAATTCACATAAGGCCATTGTGGATGTTGGCACATAAATCTATTAATTGGCCATTTTGATTGAGACATAGGAACAAAATGTGATTCTTCTTAACATGATTCATTTTTTTCAAAGACTTCCTAGGAAATTCCTTTTTATTTTTCTATCTTATTCATATATTTTGCTTTTACAACACATTCATTTCCAAATATGTTCCTCTGGCATGCATACCTTACAAAGTGAGTCATCTTTAGTAATGAAGATTGAAAAAAGGAAGGAAAATCAAACAGTTTCATAAAAGTAACCAACATATCACCCACATCTGACAGCATATGCAATATTCCACACCCATGGTTGCTCACTTCTGCAATGAAGATTACATGGAAAATATGTATTTCTTGCTGTGAGAGTCACCTGTGTCATGGGCTATTTGAACAAACAAGACAAAAATAACCTGATACCAGCTTCTTTGAAAAGTGACATAACCCTGCCATATTCATGAAATTAAAATATTGGTTCAATTTAACATGGCTCTTAAATGTAATGTTTTGTGATTGTCTTCCCTTAATACATTGAATGTCATACTGATAGAATGATAAATGTGTGTATATTTGAGGAAGCTGAAGTTAAATGTGCAGAGAAGAGCAGAAAAAAAAATTGCTTGGAACTAAAACTGCATTTTCTTTTTTTTTATTAAAACAAAATCTGCTTATTTCAGTACTACAAGATGGCACAGGAAATTAGAAATGCATCTCACACCTTTGGCCAATCAATCTGCAAATTTAATCGAAGTCAAGAATAACTTTAAACTCTTTTGTATTTGAAGGCTAGTAGTTACCCTAACTAGAATAAATTTCTGATTTATATTCAGTTGAATTGTGGCTAGTGGATGCTTTAAAACCAAAAACAAAACAAAAACTATATAGTTCTTTGGTTGATAGGTTGGATGGATAATTAAACTATTTTATAATCTTAAGGTATAGCCACATTTCACTCTTAATTAAGGCATCAATGATTGAGATGCATATGTTAGAGCAGCTGATAAAATAAGTAGAAAAGAGAAAGGAAAGAAGAGATAAACAGGACACATTGTAAAACACTAATGGAAAATTCGGAAACAATATATTCTTGACTTTTCTTTCCCTTCCTCCCTAAAGGAAATGCCAAAGAGATTGAGCAAAATGGGGAAAACAGGCTTCAGAATCCCTTGAATGATGAAGACTTGAATTAAAACCATAGTTTACTATGCTAAGCAGAATAACCTGGGCACTATCCTTGGGTATAAATCAAAGTCAAATCAACAAATGTTATAGCAAGTACCTATTGTGTGCCAACCTGGAGATGGAAAAAAAGGGAGAAAAGGTTAAAAGAACAAAGCCCACAAAATAATCCCTGATCTTACAGTCTCATGAGAAGGGCAGAATAATGCAAACAATAATATACAAAGAAGTTATATAAAGGATAAATTAGGGGGCAATTAGGTGGCATAGTGGATACAGCACTGGTCCTGAAGTCAAAAGGACTTGAGTTCAAATTTGATCTCAGATACACAATACTCTCTGTGTAACCCTGGGCATGTCACTTAACCTTAATTGCCTTGCCAGAATAAAGAAACAAATAAATCAGAAGTAATCTTGGAGCAAAGGCAATAACATTAAGGGAGATTGGGAAAAGCCTCTTGTAGAAGGTGGGATATTATCTAGGACTTGAAGGAAGACAAGGAAGGAAAGAGGTAGAGGTGAGGACGGAGAAAATTCAAGACATTGGAAAGAGTGAAAATGCATGGTCAGGCTCAAAAGACTTGCTAACACTTTCTCAGCACATTCTGAATTGGTATTACTGACAGAATCAAAGAATGTTAGATTTGAAAGGGATCACAGCAGCAATCTAGTGCAAGAGTATCCAAAAAGAATTTCCATTGAAAAGCGGTCATATGGCTAGAATAAAGATCAGTGCTTATGAACTCATAATGCCATTATTACTGATGGGATTTTTTAAAGTATATAAATAAATAATAGAAAAAAATAACTTAGAAAGATGATTTGATCCATTCTTTTACCTTCAAGCAGAAGAACATTTAAACAAATAAACTGTATAGATAAATATGTTTCTATTTTCTTTCAGCAAAGAAGTATCATCTAATGAAATTGTTATTGTCTAACTTTCACGGCACCTTGGTTCTGGTTTTCACTGTCTACTTTCTGAGTGTTTAACAATAGCCAGTTGTGTAACCTTGGAAAGTTACTCAATTAGTCAAGGACTTTATTTCTTTTTTTGTGCGGTCAGAGGAGGTAGATGAGAAAGAGTCTAAAATCTCTTCTAGCTGTACATTTTTATGATCCCTGTGGTTGATGACACCAAAATGTACTCTGGGAGTCCATTCCAGTATTTATAATCATAAGAGTATAATAGTTCTTTCTTATATCTAGCTGAATTATATTCAATTTAAATTATCCCTCTCAAATATTCTTGTTGTATTTGGAAACAGTAATTAAGTCACCCTTTAGCCTTCTCTTTTGTAGGCTAAACAATTCTGATCCTTTTGTCCTGCCATATTACTTATTTTCTGTACTTTTGTTTGTCTTTGTTATTCTTCTGAATTTGATGATTTTTTCCAGATCCCTTATAAAATGTAGCATACAATTAGACTTAATACTCTAATAAGTGCATAAAGCAAGCTAATTAAAAAAACAACACTAAAACTGTACCTTTGGGGGGAAGCTTTATTTCTTGATGTTTTAAAGTCATTATCTTTTTTGTTTGTTTCCAAGCAATGCTGGTCTTACTGACATCACCAATACCCCTGCATTACCTTCTGCCTAATTAGCACTTTCTTTGATTCTTCTGTGGTCATTGCTTTGGAATCCCTAAGAACCACATTTCAGAATCAAGAATGTAAGATTTTGAGGGTACCTGAACCCCATGTACAAGATCCTAAAAATATTCAGCAAGCCTCCAAACAAAAATCTGTATTGATGAGAAAACCCTATCTCCAAAGGAATTCCACTGAACTTTGGGGCCATCTTGATTATTAGGATTTGTTGTTGCTGCTGCTACTGCTGTTGTTATTGTCACATTTTGCAGCCCTGGGGCAACTATTCCACCTGATGGCCCTGCAAATATGAAAACAGATAAAAAAATACTGTGTGAAATATATTCAAAAGAAACACAAAATAATTTTTACGGTTGGAGAACATCAACAACTGGTAGAAATCAGAAAAGGTCTCTTGTAGAAACAATACTTGAAACTAATAGATAGCATTCAAGGTATGGAAGATGGTCAGTCCTGCATGTCAGGCTCATCAAAGGCTGATAGGCAAGAAGTGCCTACTAACAAGTCTATCTTGGACTGCATAGCTTGTTTACACACACACACACACACACACACACACACACACACACACACACACACACACACACACACATCATTGCTCTTCTCAAGTCAAAGCCTAATGAGTCTTCCAAATAAGATACTGCATGGAATGAACCACAGGTCAACTCCTCACAAGGTGTCATATTGCTACGTCCTTCAAATTGATACCGACGCATTAATCTTTCAGGAGTGGCCTTCTTGTTACTATTGCTTTTTTGTATGTTTTGTTGTTTTTTTCTTTCTTTTTACATTTAATAAAAGTACTATGAAACATACAGCCTTAGCTGTGTACCTAGAGACTAGTCTATTTTATTTGCTATTTCTAAGTTTATTTTAAGAGCTGGATTTATTAAGTAATATAGATGTGAATAATTAGTCATTGGCTATGGTTGATATATACTTTACTATATATCATATAACAATATATTATGTGTTAATAATATATCACAAAATATACTATATGTGTATATATATGCATATACACAGAAATAACATGCATTATGCAAATATTGTGTACAGACAGAGAGGGGAAGGGAGGAAGGAAGAAGGGAATGACAGTACTATGTATTAAGTGTAAACGTATGTAGAAGTGATATACATATGCAGACGGGCAGTGAAAGGAGGTTTCTTTAACAAGAAAACTAGTTATTCCCTCCCAGTTTACTTCCACTTTTTGTGATCCGAGTTAGCCTTTCCTAATTCTTCCCTTCAGCTTCCACTTTCTCTTAGTCAATGCCCCCATTTCAGAGGCCAGAGAACAATGTGTTTCTTGTTGCTCTTTAGTAATTTCAGTCATGTCCAACTCTTCTGGAGTGAACTAAAGAGACCCAAGGAAATTTCTCCTGGTTTTTACTCACACAGCCACCTTTCCACTTTTGTCAATGGGAAATGCTGTATTCAGCTTTTCTCTGCACAGGAAGTTCACAAAATGTATAATCCATAAGATTTTCTCTCATTTATTTCTCTGTTTTCCTGACAGACAAGAACCCTGGAAATTTAGGCAAAAGGTCCAGATCTCTGTCTTATTTTCTTTTCATAGTTTGCAGACATTGTCCCTTCCTCTTGGCTCTATTCTATTCTCTCTGAACTATTTCATTTAAATTTAGGCATATTTCAATTCATTGTAATCATTCCATACAGTGAAATCATGTTTCAATTAATTTTATATACCATACTTTGTTCATAAATAATAAGGCAACGAAACCAGAACAGTTTTGACTGATCATTTCATATAGCTGGAAAATTCAAAACTAATGAACTAGCATTCATACCCAAGGTTATATATAATATTTTATATTTGGTACATATATATATACACATGTGTGTGTACATTTTTTCCCCTTATTGGTCCTGACCTGGTTTTTCTTGACGTAAAGAGTTCCTTGATAAAGAAAGTCCCTCTTCTGATGAAATTTACAAATATTTGGCAATTTATCATCTTAGAGATTTGCTTTGAGGTTGATTGATTTGCTCAGGATTAGACAGCCAGGATGTGCCAGAGCAGAGATCTGAAACAAAATTATCTTGATTCCAATACACCACAATATTTCTCTGTATGTATGTATACATGGATGAAGAGATAAATGGATGAATTGATGAATGTGTGTATGCATACATAAATGTTTGTGTATGCAATATCTGCTTCCAAAACCTGTTTTAGGCTATATTTATTTTCACTCTAGTGTTAAGAACCAGGTGGTATGCTGAGGACTAGGAAGTGGGTTTGCAGTTTTAGAGAAAACTGAGAAAATAAAGTCAACGTAGATAGCTTGTGAGAAATTGCATAGAAAACAGAAAGAAATTTTAAAAAATACATTCATGGCAAAACCATCTTAATTGTCATTTTAGGAAGAAATGTAAGAAAAATTACATGAAGAGTATGTTTGAAGAGTGAATCTGCTAAGAGTTATGGCTTGGAAAAAATCATAGAGTAGAGGAGGGGCAGATAAAAACACTTCCTGATGGAATTGTTTTAGCCTTTTCTTATGAAGAGAATAAAGAAAATTCTAAAGAAACAAATAGGAAAAAAAAAGCATTCTAATAATTAAGATTTTCCAACAATGTAATAGGTTTCCACACAAAGCACTAAATTCCCAGGCATTAAAAGTATACAAGAAGTCTGCATGTGACTAATGTTTTAGAAAGAGACTTGCACTGAGAAACTGGTTGGACTATGTAAGCCAAAAGATTCTTCTACAACAATAAAATATGTTGTATAAGAAAGGGGCTCTAAAAATCATCTCATTCAACTCTATTATTTAAAAAAACCAAACATTAAACCTGAATCTCAGGGATGTTAAGTGATTTTCTCAAGTCACACAGCCACTAAGTATCAGAACTTGTCTCAAGAATAACCAAACAGAGATAGTATGGTATAGTGCATAAAGATCTAGACTTAAAGCCAGAAAGACGTCAGCTTAAATCCTGTCTTTGCAACATATCTGCTTTCTGTCCCTGAATAAGACACAACCTCTGAGTGTTTTATGCAAATAACTATGACTAATAAGTTGAAAAAGAAGCTGTTGACCTTCCTAGAGGGAGTTTTCTTATCTGGAAATGCTCTATATTAATGAAATCATACTATCCTAAGGTAGAGAGGGCCCAAATTCTCATCCCAATACTCTGGCCCTTAAACCACAACAGACGTTATTATTTCCAATGCCATGCACGGTGAACACAGTAGGTATAATAAATGCTCAAAGACCACACACACACACACACACACACACACACACAGGCTACATATATCCTCATTCCCACTTGGGAGCACTCTAGCATAAGTACAAGCATGCGAATTGACAATAATAAGGTTAACGCCATAGGTGCAGAGATTGTACTTTTTTGTTAAAGTTAACATGAAATTATTTACTTTCCATGTGCTAATCACTATATTAAGTGTCAAGCTGAAGAGTTTATATTTCATCCTAGAAGCAATGTGGAGCTGAATGTTCTTGAGGAAGGTAGGATCATGCAAAGATATACCTTAAGAAGACTGTTTAATCAGCCATGTAGAGAATGAATTAGAAAGAAAAAGACTAGAAGAATGGGATTCAATTAATGAGCTGTTACAATGGTCCAAGGCAAATTGTAATGGGGCTCTGAACTAGGCTTGTAGCTCTCCAAGAAGAAGGAAGGGAACAAATACAAGGTAGAATAACTATGGCTTAGAAACCAATTAAATAGATGGGATGAATCACTGTGAAGATGTGGGATGATGCAAAGGTTTCAGATCTGGGTTACTGGAAGGATTATGGTACTCTCAGTGGAAATAGGAAGTTTAGAGGAGGAGTGGATTTAGGGAGAAAGATTACGAATTATAATTTAGATAAGTTTAGTATGAAATGATGATTAGATATCTGGCTGGAAAAAATCCAGTAGTCACTTAGTGATGTCAGAAATGAGCTGGATATATAGTTTTGGAAGTCATCTCTGTAGAGATGACAATTGAGCCCATTGGATCTGATGAAGTTACTAAGACAGAGTTTAGAGAGAGAGGAAAAAAAAGACATTGATTGCTTGGAACATGAAAACAATGATGCTACAGTAAAGGAGACTAAAAACAGTAATATGGGTTGCAAGAGAACAAGAAGATAACAATGTCAAAAAATTCCAAAGGAAAAGAATATTCAGGAATGGAGAGTCAGTGTTAAATGCTGCAAGTCTAGAGGGATAAGGACCGAATATAACTGCAAACAGCAACTGAATCATCAGTTCTACTTGCTTTGATAGGCTAAAGGAGAGAAAGTAGGCTTCTGTTGTTGTTTTGTTTTGTTTTTCTCCTCTTTCCCCAGAATTTGGCTATAAAGAAGGGAAAAGATAAGCATGACATCTTAAGGGCATGGCAACATCAAATGAAGACTGGTTTTAGTTTTAGGTTTTTTGTTTGTTTTTTTAATGAAAGAAACTTTAGAAACAGAGAGAGACAGATAATTTTCAAAAGAGAAAGGGATAGGAGGAGATAGATTAGAAGGCACAAGTGTGGGAGTTAGCTATGGAGAGGGGGAGAAAAGGCTTTCTTTCTCCAAGTCTGAAACAAAAAACAGAGAACAATCAATAAACATTTCTTAAGAGCTTTCAAAGAGGTATAGAGCAAAGGTAAGGACTCACCTGAACTCTTCCCCACACTCCTCCAAATACCTTTAAATAATGACTCTAAACAAATTCTAAAGCAGCAGAGCATACACAAAACAATGGAGTGAAAAAATTTTCCAGCCTAACACAACTTAGAAGGCTGGCAGGAAAGGTCTGTTGCACCAAGGTGAGAGAGAAGTACAGGCCACATCAGTGCAGACTAGCCCCAGCAAATCAGGAGCAGGCCTTAGGTGACTGAATCAATGGCAGCAGTGGCAATCTCCAGACTTCTCAGTCCACAGACAGTAAAGGGATAGGACAACAGGTCCTTTCACTGGCACCATGGGCAGGGCTTTGTTGCATTGCCTATATATGGATCTGGGTCAAAGTCCTGGGTCTTAGTCCTAGTTCTAGGAGGTGCACTAGCACAGAAGAGATTGCTGCCACAGTGGAACAGGGACCTCATTCACAATTCCAGGGTTAAAAACAGTGCTTATGGTAGCTCAAAAACCAGTGAATAGTATGGTAAACACACCTCTCCCTAGATCATACCACTTTGGAAGATCCAAAACCTCATGGATCCACAGAATTACCTCTTGAAATAGCTGCACAAAAAAACCCTGAAGCTTGGGACAGTGATTTCTCAATTTGTGAAGCAGAGCCCCACTTTAGTACAGAGTTAAAATCAAGAAATAGTCTGGAAAGGAGCTTCATACTTGCTAGGCACTTTGGTAAGCACTGGGATATAAAAATACAGCAAAAGACTGCCAAAAAAAACTGCCCTCAAGGAGCTTATAATCCAATGGGGGACAATATACAAACAGATTATATGTATTTCACACACACACACACACACACACACACACACACACACACACACCACAAGTTATATACTGGGTAAATAGGAAATAATTAAAAGAGAGAAGGAACTAGAACAAAAAGGGTATGCGAATGTATATAAAAAAAAAAAAAAGATGGGATTTCAGTTGGGACTTAAAGGAAGCCAGGACAGTCAACAGTCAGAAAAGAGGAGGGAGACTAGACCAGGCATGGGGCCAGAGAATATGCCTGGAATCTAGAGAAAGAGTGTCTTATCTGAGGAATAGCCAAGAGAGCATTTTTACTGGATGGAAGAATACTTGTCAGGGAAACAGATGTAAGAAAACTGGAAAAGTAGGAGGTGGTTAGATTATAAGGGGCTTCAAATGCCAAAGGGAGCATTTTGTATTTCTTTCTGGAGACAATAGAGAGCCACTAAAATGTATTAAGTGTGTGGTGTGTGGAGGGGTGTTTGACATGATTTAACCTGCAGTTTAGGAAAATTATTTTTATGCTGAATGGAGGACTGATTGGAGTGTGGAGAGAGTTGAGGAAAGCAAACCCACCAGCAGACTATTGCAATAATACAGACATGATGTGATGAGCACCTCCCCTAGAGTTGTGATAGCATAAGAGGTGAGAAGGAGGCATATTTGAGAGATTTTAGAAAGATGGAATTGACAAGCCTTTGACAATAGATTGGACATGGAGAGTGGAGTGGTGAGAAATAGTGAAAAGTTCAGGATGACTTTTGTGAGCATGAGGAATACGAGGGCTGTGATGGACACTACAATAATAGGGAAGTTAACGGGAGAGAGTACTTAGGGAGAAAGATAATGTTTCATTTTTGGCATGCCGAATTTAAGATTTCTACTGGACAACCACTTTAAGATATCTGAAAGGCAGTTGGAGATGCAAGATTGGAGGTCAGCAAAGAAACTGGTTTATAACAGGTAAATCTGAGGATCATTGGAGCAGAGATGGTAATTAAATTTATAGGCACTGATGCTATCACCAAGTGAAAAAAATAAAGAGGAAGAAGAGGGCTAAGGACAGAACCCTAAGGGACAAGGATAGTGAAAAGAATATGATCTGCAAGAGGATCCAGCAAAGGAAACAGAGATGAGTGGTCAGACAGGTAAGAAGAGAACTAGAAGAGAGCAGTGTCCCAAAAATCTAGAGAGAACAGAGTATGAAAGGAGAAGAGAGTGATCGACGGGGTCAAAGGCTGCAGAGAGGTCAAGGAGAATAAGCATTGAGGAAAGGTCATTGCATTTGGCAATTAAAAGATCATTCACAACTTAGCAGAGAAGTTTCATTGGAATGATGTAAGAAACTGGATTGTAACAGGTTAAGAGAGTGAGAAGAGAAAGTGCAGGTACCTATTGTACATGGCAAGGATTTTAGCTACAAAGGACAGACAAAACATAGGATGATAAGTATTGGGGGTGAGCAGATCAAGTGAGGGATTTTTCAGGCTAGAGAAGACATGGACATGTGTATAGACAATAGAGAATGAATCAGTAAACAGGAAGATATTTGAAGGAGACAGGATAAAATGGGATCATTTGAACAAGTTGAGGGGTTCAACTTTGTAAGGAGTGAGGCCCTTTCATTATATGAGACAAAGGTGAAGGAAGAAATAGTGGCAGAACAGAGATAAGAGTTAGGACCTGAGGAACAGGGAAGAAGATTGAGCTCTTTGTGAAAGGCCTTAATTTTTTTCTGTATATTATGAGGCAAGGATCTCAGCTGAGAGGGTACGGGGGCAGGGAGACTTAGGAGGATTCAGGACGGATGAAAAGGCTTGTAAGAGCTACTCTGGTAGAGGCAGAACCAATATGGTAGAGAGAAGGCAGGAAGTTGCCTGACTCTCCACAGTTTCCTTTGGAAACAACATTAAATCTAGTTTCACAAAGAATTCTGGACTGACAGAATTCAAAAACAAAACAAAACAAACAAAAACACAAAACAGAGTGAAATAACTTTTTAGCCCAAGATAACTTAGAAGAACTTCAGGAAAGGTCCGTCTTACTTGAATGAAAGGGGAGCGCAGTGCAGTGCAGGTGCGTGTGGGCAAGGCAGCAGGAAGCTCTTAGCCACAACACACACCAGCAACTGAGCGCCTCCAGTCTTGGCTCAACAGGCCAGTGGCACAGCAGGCCAACTATGAGGCTTCCAGCCCAAGCACAGCAGGCAAACAAACTTCCAGCCCTTAACCCCAAGGCATAAAAGGAGCAACTAGTCTGGGCCACCAACCCAAGAAGCCCAGTGCAGAAAGCCAGTGATCAGGACCATGGACCCCAGTGCAAGAAGCTTGGGATAGTGCCCCCTAAACCCAAGGAGCAGAGCTCAACTTTTGAAAATGAGCAAAAAGCTAAAAAGGTCTGACCATAGAAAGCTACTGTGGTAACAGGAAAGATCAGAAGAGGACAACAGTGTCAAAATGCCTACGTGGAAAATCTCAAAGGGGAATATGAATTGGTCTCAAGCACAAAAAATACTCTTGGAAGAGGTCAAAAAAGATTTTTAAAATCAGTTAAGAGAGACTGAAGAAAATTTGGGTAAAGAAATGAGTGTTATGAAAGAGAATTATGAAAAAAAGTCAACATCTTAGAAAACGAAGCACAAAAATTGACTGAAGAAAACAACACCTCAAAAAATAGAATTGGCCAAAAGGGGGAAAAATCCATTGAAAACAACACCTTTAAAAGGAGAATTATACAAACAGAAAAAGATAACTGAAGAAAACAATTTCTTAAAAATTAGAATTGGGCAAGTAGAAGCTAGTGACTCTATGAGACATCAAGATCAAAATCTAACAAAATCAAAAGGATGAAAAAATTTAAAAAATTTAAAATGCAACATTGGAAAAACAACTGACCTGGAAAATAGATCTAGGAAGATACTTTAAGAATTATTGTACTACCTGGAAGCCATGATCAAAAAAAGAGACTGTGGGGCAGCTAGGTGACACACTTGACACTTACTAGTTATGTGACCCTGAGCAAGTCACTTAACCCCAATTGCCTCACAAAAAGAGAAAGAGAGAGAGAGAGAGAGAGGAGAGAGAGAGAGAGAAGAGGAGACAGAGAGAGAGAGAGAGAGAGAGAGAGAGAGAGAGAGAGACAGAGAGAGACAGAGAGAGAGCGAGAGAGAGAGAGAGAGAGAGAGAGAGAGAGAGAGAGAGCCTGGACAGCACTTTTCAAGAAATTATCAAGGACAACTGCCCTCATATCCTAGAACCAGAAGGTAAACTAGTCATTGAAAAAAACCACTAATTACCTTCTCAAAGAGATTCCAAAACGAAAACTCCAACGATTACTGCAGCCAAATTCCAGAACTATTAGGTCAAGCAGAAAATACTGCAAACAACCAGAAAGAAACAACTCAAATATCAAGGAGTCACAGTCAAGATTACACAGGACTTAGCAGCTTCTAAATTAAAGGATCGAAGGGCTTAGGATATGATATTCTGGAAGTCAAAGGAGCTCGATTACAACCAAGAATCAATTACCCAACAAAACTGAACATAATCTTTAAGGGGAAAAGTCCATTCAGTGAAATAGGGGTTCAAACTTTCCTGATGAACAAACCACAGCTGAAGAGAAAATTTGATCTTCAAATACAAGACTCAAGAGAAGCATTAAAAAGGCAAACAGGAAAAACAAAACAAAACATGTTATTCAATAAGGTAAAACTGTTTACATCCCTACATGGGAAGATGATACAAGTAACTCTTAAGAACTGTATCTGTATTAGGGCATGTTGAAGAAGTATTCTTAGAGTATGAGGATATAAGTTGACTTTGATGTGATAATGAAAAAAAAGTAAGGGGTGGGAAAAAAAAAAGGATTGTACTGGGAGAAAAGGAAAGGGGGAGGCAGAATGGGGTAGATCATATCCCATGAAGAGGCATGAAAGACCTATTAAAGTAGAGGGGAAAAAAGGGAGGGGGTAAGCATTGTTTGAATCTTACTCTCAACAGATTTTACTCAAAGAGGAAAAACATACACACTCAGTTGGATAAACAAATCTATCTTACCATTTAAGGAGATAGATGGGTAAGGAGAAAAGAAAAGGGGGAAGAGGCTGACAGAAGAAAGGACAATTTGAGGGAGGTTGTGGTCAAAAGAAAAACACTGGGGAGGAGAGACAGGGTAAAAGGAGAGAGAGAAAAGCATTATAAATGGGGAAAATTGGATGGAGAGGAATACAGTTAGTAATCATAACTGTGAGTGGGAAAGTGAATGAGATGAATTCATCCATAAAATGGGAAACAGACAGCAGAGTGGATTGAAAACCACAGTTCTACATTATGGTGTTTACAAGAAATTCATTTCAAGCAGAGATACACGCACAGAGTAAAGGTAAAAGGCTGGAATAAAATATATTATGCTTCAAGTAAGGTAAGAAAAAAAAAAGCAAGGGCAGCAATCCTGATTTCAGATAAAGCAAACCATAAATAGATCTGATTAAAAGAGAAAAGGAAGGAAACTACATCTTGCTAAAAGGTACCACAGACAATGAAATAATATCAATACTAAACATATATTCACCAAGTGGTTTAGAATCCAGATTCTTAGAGGAGAAGTTAAGGGGGTTATAGGAAGAAACAAACAGCAAAACTATACTAGTGGGGAACCTCAACCTCCCCAACTCAGAACTAGATGCATATAACTACAAAATAAACAAGAAAAAAAGGTAAGGAGGTGAACAAAATTTTAGAAAAGTTAGATATGATAGATTTCTAGAGAAAACTTAATGAAGTAGAAAGGAATATACCTTTTTCTCAGTGGCACATGAGATTTCCACAAAAATTAACCATGTATTGGGCATAAAAACCTCATAATCAAAGAGATTATGAAAAGCAGAAATATTAAATGCATCCTTTACAGATCATGATGCAATAAAATTACGTGTAATGAAGTGCAATGGGAAGACAGATTAAAAACTATCTGGAAACTAAATAATCTAATCCTAAAAAGTGAGTGGGTCAAACAACAGTAATTTCATTAAAGAGAATGACAATGAGACAGCATACCAAAATTTATGGGATGCAGCCAAAGAAGTTTAGGGGAAATTTTATATATCTAAATGCTTACATAAATAAAGTAGGGAATGAGCAAATCAATGAATGGGACACGCAAAAAAAACAGAAGAAACAAATTAAAAATCCCCAGTTGACCACCAAATTGGAAATCCAGAAAATGAAAAGTGAGATTAATAAAACTGAAATAAGAAAACTACTGAACTAATAAATAAAACCAAGAGCTGGTTGTATGGAAAAAATAATAAAATAGATAAACCTTTGGTTAATTTGATTTAAGGAAAAAAAAAGAAAGAAGAAAACCAAATTACCAGTATCAAAAATGAAAAAGGTGAATTTACCACCAATGAAAAGGAAATCAAAGCAATAATTAGGAGCTATTTTTCTCAACTACATGCCAATAAATCTAATAATCTAAGTGAAATGGATGGATATTTACACAAAAATATAAATTCCCAGATTAACAGAAGAGGAAACAAAATACTCAACCCTATTTTAGAAAAAGAAATTGAAGGCATCAGTGAACTCCCTAAGAAAAAATCACCAGGGCCAGATGGATTTACAAGTGAATCCTAGCAAACATTTGAAGAACAATTAATTTCAATACTAGATAAACTATTTGGAAAAATAGGTGAAGGAGTACTACCAAGATCCTTTTGTGACACAAATACGGTGCTGATACCTAAAATAGAAAGAGTCAAAACAGAGAAAGAAAATTACAGACCAATTTTCCTAATGAATATTGATGCAAAAATTTTACATAAAATATTAGTAAAGAGATTGGAATTTATACCAGGAATATAGGGCTGATTCAATAGTAGGAAAACTATTAGCATATCTTACCATACCAATAACAAAACCAACAGAAATTTTGTGATTATCTCTCAACAGATGTAGAAAAGGCTTCTGATAAAACATAGCACCCATTCCTATCCAAAACATTAGAAAACATACGAATAAATGGAGCTTTCCTTAAAATGATAAGTAGTATCCATCTAAAGCCATCAGCAGGCATTATTTATAATGGGAATAAGCTAGAAGTCTTCTCAATATGATCTGTGGTTTGAAACAAATATGCCCGTTATCACTACTATTATTCAATACTGGACTAGAAATGTTAGCTTTAGCAATAAGAGAAGAAAAATAAATCAAAGGAATTAGAATAGGCAATGAGGAAGCAAAACTATCACTCTTTGCAGATGAGATGATGGCAAACTGAGATTCATTGAGAATCAACTAAAAAACTACTTGAAATAATTATCAACTTATGAAAGTTGTGGGATATAAAATAAACCCACATAAATCATGAATATTTCTATATATTACCAACAAAGCCTGGGAGCAAGAGATAGAGAAATTCCACTTAAAATAACTGTAGACAATATAAAATATTTGTGAGTCTACTTGCCAAGACAAACCCAGGAACTACATAAGCACAATTAGAAAGCAAACTTTTCAGATCTAAAGAACTGAAAAAAAAAATAGCAGGCAAATTTATTATTTATTTATTTATTTATTTTTGGCTCAGCAATGGGGTTAAGTGACTTGCCCAGGGTCACACAGCTAGTAAGCGTTACGTGTCTGAGACCGGATTTGAACTCAGGTCCTCCTGAATCCAGGGCCGGTGCTCTATCCACTGAGCAACCTGACAATTCTACCTAAATTAATTCACTTAGTCAGTGCCATACCAATTATACTGCTAAAAAATTATTTTATAGAGCTAGAAAAAAATAATGACAAAATTCATTTGGAAGAATCAAAGGTCAAGAATATTAAGGAAACTAATGAAAAGAAACGCAAAGGAAGATGGTCTAACTGTACCAGATCTAAAACTATTTTTTAAAGTAGCAATCATCAAAACCATTTGGTACTGGCTAAGAAATAAAGTAGTGGATTAGTGGAATAAATTAGTCACTCAAGACACAGTAGTTAATGACTATAGTAATCTACTGTTTGATAAACTGAACAACTCCAGCTTCTAGGAGAGCAACTCACTATTTGACAAAAAACTGCTTAGGAAAATTGAAAAATAGCATGGCAGAAACTAGGCCTAGACCAACATCTCACATGCTATACCAAAATAAAGTCAAAATGGATACATGGTTTAGACATAAAGGGTCACACTATAAGTAAATCAAGAGAGCAAGGAATAGTTTACCTGTCAGATCTATAAAGAAGGGAAGAATTTATGACCAATACATAATAAAAAAAATTGTTGCACAAATAAAACCAATACAACCAAGATCAGAAGGAAAGCAGAAAGATGGGAAACAAGCTTTACAATAATAAGTGTTTCTGATAAAGGCCTCATTTCTCAAATAAATAAAGAACTAAGTCAAATTTATAAGGATATAAGACATTACCCAATTGATAAATGGTCAAAGGATATTAACAGGCAGTTTTCAGATGAGTGAATTAAAGCTATTTACAATCATATGAAAAAATAGTTTACATCACTATTGGTTAGCGAAATGCAAATTAAAACAACTCTAAGATACTATCTCTCACCTATCAGATTGATTAGTATGACAAAAAAGGAAAATGATAAATGTTGAAAAACACATAGAAAAATTGGACACTAATGCATACTAATGCATTGGTGGAGTTGTGAACTGATCCAATGATTTGGGAGAGCAATTTGGAACTCTGCCCAAAAGGCAATCAAACCACGGAGAGCCTTTGACCCAATAATACCACTACTAGGTCTGTAACCCAAAGAGATCATAAAAAAAGGAAAAGGGCCTACATATACAAAAATATTTACACCATCTATTTTTGTGTTAGCAAAAAATTGGAGATTGAAAGGAAGCCCACCAATTGTGGAATGGCTGAACAAGTTGTGGCATATGAATGTAATGGAATACTATTGTTCTATAAGATATGATGAGCAGGATGCTCTCAGAAAAACCTGGGAAGACTTGTATGAACTGATATTAAGTGACATGAGAAGAACCAGAAAAATATTATACTCAGTAACAGCAAAATTGTGCAATGATTAGCTATGACTGACTTAGCTCTTCTCAGCAATATAATATAGATAGATAGATAGATAGATGTCTACATTTACACAATATACATATACACATGTATGTATATATATATATATATATATATATATATATATATATACACACACACATACATAAACATACATATGTATGTAATGATCCAAGATAACTCCAAAAGACTCATGATAGAAAATGCTATCCACATCCAGAGAAAGAAGTATAGAGTCTGAATGCAGATCAAAGCATACTATTTTTACTTTTTTTTAATGGCTTTTTCTCCCTTTTATTCTGTTTCTTCTCTCAGAACACGACTAATGCAGAAATATGTTTACAAGATTGTGCATTTGTAACCTATATCAGATTGCTTGCTGTCTTTGTCTATGGGGGTAGGAGGGTGGAGGAGGGTGGAGGGATGTAGGGAGAAAAAAAAAATTGGAACTCAAAGTCTTATAAAAATGAATGTTGAAAACCATTTTTATATGTAATTTGTTTTGTTTTGTTTTTGTGAGGCAATTTGACTTGTCCCAAGTCACACAGCTAGTAAGTGTTATGTGTCTGAGGTCATATTTGAACTCAGGTCCTCCTGACTTCAAGGCCGGTGCTCTATCCATATCCTTTATATGTAATTTGAAAAAAAAATACTATTTTTTGAAGAGCTGCTGTGAAGAGTGGGATAATGAATTGATAAGGGAGGTAAGTGTGGATAGGACGTCCTAGCAGCAATGAGGACCCATATGTGGTTATATGATATAAATTTGTGTCAGACCCAGAGAGAATGATTGCATGATTTTCTCCATCTTCATTCAGTAACACATGTGAAGAAACAAAGTTGGCACATATTGGGAGATTCAAGGCTGAAACTTGGCTTGGTGTAATTGGCAGCATGACTGGGAGACTAGGGATAAAAGAGATGAGGGCAGTGTGGAATTGAATTGGTACAACATAGGGTCCAGCTGAAGAGGAGAAATTGTTGCAGGGGAGATGACTGGTAGAGGTTTAAAGTATCAAGACACTGGACACTGCATTGAAGAGGAAGAGTTGGGTTTTTGAGGGAAGGCAGATGAAGAGGTGAAAAGCCCATATGTTATGGTCAGATAAATGGATTTCAAGATCTAGAGGAGGTACATTTATAGGTGATGACAAGATCAAGTGTTTGACCTTTGTAGAGTCCCAGTTGGTGAAAGCCATAATACCCACTAAGAAGTGAAAGCTATAAACTTCAACTCTGTGAAAAGTGGAAGCCCCAACCTAGTGCCATGTTAAAAATCCTATTTCAGACAATGAGTCATAAGTCAGATAATTCATCCAGTAAAAGTCATAACATGGACACAGCGACCATTTCGTGACCAGCACATGACCTCTACACAATCCTGTGTTTGGGTATGTACCCAACAACATTGGTTTAATGTCCAAGCTCAGAAATGAGCACTTTATTAAGCAGAAAACCCAAAATATCCACCAATCAGTAGTGATGTACTCCATTGCTCCTCCTCCCTTTTTCTGATTTCCATAATTACCACAGGGATTTTGGGGGGTCTTTCTGGGAGTCCACTGAATCATATGACAGCTGCCCTAGATAGTCCCTGTTTGCAAGTATTCACAATGACTGAATGAACTATTATAGTCAATCTGGAGCCTCTTGGACTCTTCCTCTGGTATCCAACTCACCCCATGGTTATGGGGGAGGTACAGGGTTCCCCAGTCAGGGAAATTCCAGACCCTACAACCATCTTTGTGTGTGACTGACTTCATCAGAAGTGAGTAGGTTAATGAACTGAATTGGAATCGGAAAGGAGAGAAGAAGAAACCCAGGACAAGTAATTTCTATTTACTCCTTAAAATAAGAGTTGAATTCCTTTGCTGTGAGGTAGGAAAGAAGGAGTGGTATGGAATGTTTAAACAGAAAGGAGATGACTTGGAAACCAATGTGGAGACTGAAAGAGAATTAAAGAAGAATAAAGGGTTATCATGCTTCATTGAAGATCTAGTTCATACCAGATTATATATAAATGAGTATTAGATCAAGTTGTTAGCATTCTGTAATTTCTTTAATATCAGTGAAGTTGAGGTAGTGAAAATAGATGGTAGAGGGAATGCCAGACTAGGGTTTAGCAAAAGGAGATTAATGACAAAACAAGGAGGCAAAGGAATTGACAGTGGAGGAAAATGCCTGGTTGTTCTGGTTATTTGTCAAAAGGCAGAATATTTCTTATCTGCTTCTTGTCCATAATACTACTGTAGAATCTTCAGAAACCCTTGCCATTCACTTCATCCATTCGTTAATTCACCTCACATTTATTATGTGTATCCTCGATCACCCACAACGCTACAGGTTTTCTTCTGTTATTATATCTAATTAATTCTGCAAATATCTTGTTTGTAAATAATTGTCAATGTCATTTCCCTCCTTCAGGTTTATTAGCTCCTAGAGAACAGAGACTGTTCTGTTCATTTGTTTTGTTTTGTTTGTTTTTGCCTTCTAGGTGGTACAGTGGATAGACTGTTGGACTTCAAGTCAGGAAGACCTGAGTTCAAAACCTGCTTCAGAGGCTTATTAGATATATGATCCCATGCAAGTCACTTGAGGACACCTCAGTTTACTCATCAATAAAATCAGGATAATAATAGCACCATCCCCCAAGGTCATTATGAGGATCAACTGAGACAACAATTGCAAAGAACTCTGAAAAACATAAAGCATGATACAAATGCTAATTATTATTGTTATTTTTTTTTAGTAGTAGTAGTGGTGGTGGTGTGGGTAGTGGTACATGCAACACTTAGCACAGTGCCTTACACACAGTACGTACTACATACAAACTTTTCAACTATACTTGTCCATTATGTATAAGGCATTACATTAGCCCCTTATAAAGAGATTTATGGTTATTGAAGTTAAGGAGTTTAAAATCAAATAAATTATTTAAGATAGGTATCCAAATGACTAAGACACAACATAGAGTGTGAAATACAAAGCTCTATGAGAAATTTGAGAGTATGAAATTTAATATCGTGTTGAAGAAGGCTTCATGCAGAATAAGAAATCTGAATTAGGATAACATTTGCAAAAATGTATAATTAATTGTGAAAATAAAGCTCTTTAGAAGCATTAAATGATAATAGCAATAATAAGAACAATAGCAAACTCAGGAGATAGGACTGATTTTTTACTTTGTTTTTTAAGTCCAGTGCACAAGCCAGGGCAAGACAAAGTCCTGAATGTTACTGAAGTAAACTTCTTTGCAAGCTCCAATTTAGGCAGGAACATTATAATACGGTTATATGTAATAGCTGCATTTGCTTTATTTATAATCAACACAAATCAATACAACACAAATGAACAATGAGGCTTTGAATGTTTATTCAGGTGGAGCATTGATACACATCAGAATCTTCCATTCAATATCTTATAACTTTAATAGTCTGTTAACTATGTCAGCAAGACAAAGAGCCAATAAAAAGCCCGTAAAAGGTTGCAGGAATTTTTCCTTAAACATATAGTCTTGTTCCTTTAAATGTAGAACTCTACAAAGGCTTTTGACTGCTTCTAATACTAATAAAAATATCCATTTTGCCAATATATAGAATTCTCTGTGACCCTAATAGAATTGACCCTCATATTTTTACACTGTGCAAAACTGCCTGCCAGAAGCAAATGCAGAATATGACCTCCTTCTACACAAATAAATGTGCAAGTATTACACTGACTTCTTAGAGGACTTTTTGCTTCCTACAAAATACTGTCAGAAAAGACTGTCAATGAGATAAGATGAAAAGATTTAATGACAATGTGTCCCAAAGGTTATGCTTGCTAATCTTTCTTTATTAGAATAAAAGCCTCTAAAATTAGTGATTATGTTTTAGATTCCCACATCTTTCCAGTAATTAATATACTTTTCCTTGCTGAAATTCCAGAGGGGTAGTATAGGGAGACATAAAACTGTTTTTATGGGGACATTGCTCATAATAAAAATATATATATATATATAACTTTGTTCAAGAAGAATTTTAAAAATAAAATACCACACTTGAGAAATGGTACCATGTCAAGAGGCTATTTAATATTTGTTCTGTAACAGTTCAGGCATTAATCAAACAAATGAAAATACCTTTGACATTAGGTTTCAGCTAAGAAATACATATTTCTTAATCATATCGTATTTTCATATAGGAATCAAAAATTTACCAAATTCTTTAACTATTAATCAACAAGATATTCAAAGTATGATTGAGTAAAATGGATAATTGTGATTACATTAAATCAAAAAGTATTTGCACAAACAAAGCTGATGTATCCAAGATTAGGAAGGAAGTAGAGCACTTCTGCTTTCAGGAGCCAAGATGGCAGAGTAAAAAGGTAGTTGCTCACACCCTCCCCTATCAACCTCTGAAAATCCAGAACATATCACCCCAGAAAAAACCCTGGAACCGTTGAACCAGAAGAAAGACGGGGAGCAGCAGTACAGTAGCCCAGGTAACTTGAGGGTTTAATGGGAAAGGCCCCTCTTATCCTGGGGGAAGGGGAGCAGTACAGAATGGGAGGTGCCCCAGCAAGCTAGCAGAAAGCCACACTTTAGCACACCAGGAAGAGATCATGTTGCCCCAGCATTCTATAGCAAATGGGTCTCCCAGTGCCTCAGCAAAAATAAGGGAAGCAGCACTACAAAGGGCCCCAGGCAGATAAGCACCCTGCAGCATTCATCTGAAAGGAGTTGAAGAAAGCAACCTACAGTCACCCTAAAGTTCTGGCCTTGCTGATTCCAACCCAACACACAGGTAAGCTATCAGAACCCTACAGCTTTCCACTGCCAACCAAGAGGATCCTGAAGCCCAGGGAGAAGAGCAGGCAAACACCAACACCTGGACGTCTGAGTGCCCCAGTGAGGCCAGGGGAACTGGTGGAAACCAGCTCAGAAAACCACCAGGTGTGTCAACATTATACAGCAAAGGAGATTCCCAGTGCCTCAGCAGATCTAAGGGAGGCAAACACTGCAAGGGGCCCTAAGCAGATAAACACCCTGCAGCACCCATCTAAAAGGAGCTGAAGAAAGCTAAAGGAAAGGAAAAGCAGGCAACCTAGAATTGCCTGAAAGTTCCAGCTTTGCTGATTCCAGCCCAACACTAGGTAAGCTGCCAGAACCCTACAGCCTATATTTGCCAACATAAGAGGCACCAGTACACAAAGTTAGTAACCAAGACCTAGGCTCCCAACATCAGAAGCTTGGGTCAGTGCCCTCTGTTACCCAGCAGGAGAGCTCAATCTCTTTAAAGACCAGGAATAAAGAAACGCCATGAATAAAAAGAAATGTATCATAGAGTCATATTATGAGAAGAGTGAAGATCAAGACAGAAATTCTGAAGAGAACAACATTGTAAACAAACCCACATCTGCAACATCAAAAGGGAATATGAACTGCTCAGAAAAAAGCCTTCTTGGAAGAGCTCAAGAAGGATTTTAAAAGTCAAATGAGAGAGGTAGAAGGGTCCTTTAAAAATACAATTGGCCAATTGGAAAAAAAAAAGAACACTGAACAAAATTAGTTCCTAAAAAACACAACTGGCCAACTGGAAAAAAAGTGCACAGAAGAAAACAAATCCCTTAAAAATACAGTTGGCCAATTGGAGAAGGAAGTACAAAAACTAACAAAAGAAAACAATGTGTTAAAAACTAGAACTGGACAAACGGAAACTAATGACTATATGAGAGAGAAAGAATCAGTCAAACAGAAACAAAAAAATAAAAAAAAAAAGATGAAAATGTAAAATACCTCACTGGTAAAACAACTGACCTGGAAAATAGATCCAGGAGAGAGAATTTTTAAATTATTGGACTATCTGAAAGCCATGATCAAAAAAAAGGGCCTAGACATCATCTTTCAAGAAATTATCAAGGAAAACTGCCCTGATATTTCAGAACCAGAGGGCAAAATAGAAATTGAAAGAATCCACCAATATCCTCCTGAAAGAGATCCCCAAAGGAAAACTCCTAGTAATATTGTAGCCAAATTCTAGAGTTCCCAGGTACAAGCAGCCAGAAAGAAGCAATTCAAGTACTGTGGAAACACAATCAAGATAACACAAGACTTAGCAGCTTCTACATTAAGGGACCAGAGGGCATGGAATATAATATTCTGGAGGGCAAAGGAGATAGGATTACAATCAAGAATCACCTACACAGCAAACCTGAGTATAATCCTTCAGGGGTAAAAATGGACACCCAGTGAAACAGAGGACTTTCAAGCATCCTTGAGGAAAAGACCAGAGCTGAATGTAAAATCTGACTTTCAAATACAAGACTCAAGTGGAACATGAAGAGGCAAACAGGAAAGAGAAATCATAAGAGACTTATTAAGGTTGAACTGTTTACATTCCTGCTTAGAAAGATAATATTTATAACTCAAGAGACCTTTGTCAGTATTAGGGTAGTTGGAGGGAAAAAATTATATGTATAGATAGATAGATAGATAGATAGATAGATAGATAGATAGATAGATAGATAGATAGATGGCACAGGGTGAGCTGAAGATTAAGGGGTCATATCTGGAGAATAAAATTAAGCGGTGAGAAAGGATTATATTGGGAGAAGGAGAAAGGGAGAGGTAGAAAGGGATAAACTATCTCACAATAAAACAGAAAAGAAAAGGTTTGTTAAGTGGAGAGGAAGCGGGAAAGTGAGAGGGAAGGAGTGAATTTTATTCTCATAGGATTTGGCTTAAGGAGGGAATAACATACACACTCAAAAGGGTATGGAAATCTGTCTCACCCTACAGGAAAATAGGGAGAGGAGAGGACAAGAAAGCAAGGGAATGACATAGAGGATGGCAGATTGGGAAAGGGGGTAATCAGAAGCAAACACTGCTGAGGAGGGACAGGGTCAAAAGAAAGAACAGAATAAATGAGGAGGGGGAGGATAGGATTAAGGGAAATATAGTTTTTCACAACATGACTACTATGGAAGTGTTTTGCATAACTACACATGTACAACCTATATTGAGTTGCTTGACTTTTCAATGAGGGTGAGTGGGAAAGGAGGAAGGGAGAAAATTTGAAACCCAAAGTTTTAAAAACACATGCTCAAAAAAAATATTTTCACATGCAACTTGGAAATAAGAAATACAGGAAATGGGGTAAAGAAATCTATCCTGCCCTACAGGAAAGTAGAAGGAGAAGGGGATAAGAAAAGGTGGGGAGAGACAGAAGGGAGGACAGACTAGGGGAAGGGATATTCAGAATGCATGCCATCTTGGGGTGGGGGGAGGGGTGAGAATGAAAATTTGAAACTCAAAATCTTGTCGAAGTAAATGTTGAAAACTAAAAATAAATAAAGAAATGATGAACAGGCTGACTTCAGAAAAACCTGGAAAGACTTGCATGGTCTGATGCTGAGCGAAGCGAGCAGAACCAAGAGAACGTTGTACACAATAAAAGCTATGTTGTGCGATGACTGATATTGATAAACTTAACCCTTCTCAGTAATACAAGGATCTAAGACATCTCCAGAGACCTCATCATGGAAAATGCTATCCACATCCAAAGAAAGAACTATGGAAGTTGAATTGCTATTTTTTTCCCTCTTCTGTTGAGTTTTGTTTCCTCTTTCTGATGGTTCCTCCTATTGGTTTAAATTTTTACTTACAACATCACTAATGTGAAAATATGTTTAATAGGAATGTAAATATATAGCCTATATCAGATTGTGCACCATCTTAGGGAAAGTGGTGGGGAGGAAGGGGGAGAAAAATTTTAAACTCAAAACCATATGGAAGTGATTGTTGATAAATTAAAATAAATTAATAAAATTTAAAAAAAAATTAAAAAGGAGGGAAGCAGAAAACTGGGAAAGTATTTTTACAACCAGTGTCTCCGATAAAGGCTTCATTTCTAAAATATATAGAGAACTGAGTCAAATTTATAAGAATGCAACTCATTCCCCAACTGATAAATGGTCAAAGGCTATGAACAAGAAGTTTTCAGAGGAAGAAACTGAAGCTATCTATAGTCATATGAAAAAATGTTCTAAATCACTATTGATTAGAGAAATGCTAATCAGAATGACTCTGAAGTACCATATTACACCTATCAGATTGGCTAACATGACAAAACAGGACAATGATAAATGTTGGAGAAGATGTGGGAAAACTGGAACACTAATGCATTGTTGATGGAGTTGTGAAATGATCCAACCATTTTGGAGAGCAACTTGGGACTATGCCCAAAGAGCTATAAAATTGTGTATAGCTTTTGATCCAGCAATACCACTTCCAGGTCTATAACCAAAGAGATCATAAAAATGGGAGAAGGATCCACATGTACAAAAATATTTATAGCAGCTTTTTTTCTGGTGGCAAAGAATGGGAAAACGAGAGGATGCTCATCAATTGCGGAATGGCTGAACAAGTTGTGGTGTATGAACGTAATGGAATACTATTGTGCTATAAGAAATAACGAGCAGGCAGACTTCAAAAAAACTTGGAAAGACTTACATGAACTGATGCAGAGTAAAGTGAGCAGAACCAAGTGAACATTGCACACAGCAACAGCCACATTTTGTGATGATTGACTTTGATAGACTTGGGTCTTCACAGCAATGCAAGAATCTAAGACAATTCTAAAAGACTCACGATAGAAATTAACATCCATATTTAGAGAAAGAACTATGGAGTCTGAATGCACATGGAAATATACTATTTGCTTTCCTTTTCCTTTGTTGTTTTATTTTACTGTTTCATTCTTGTGGTTCCTCCAATTAGTTCTAATTGTTCTTTACATCATGATTAAGGAGAAAATATGATTAATACGATTGTATAATTAGATCTCGTACCAGATTGCACACCATCTTGGAGGGAGAGTGGAATGGGAGGGGGAGAAAATTTAAAACTCAAAATCTTATGGAAGTAAATGTTAAAAGCTGAAAATAAATTAATTATTAAAAAAAGTGTGATTGATTGTATATGCACACATGTATTGAAGACGAGTGGCCTAGGGAATAGAGAGGTACCCTTAAAGCCAAGAAGTCCTGGATTTGAATCTTGCTTTGCATATGTAAGTAGGTATAAAAGAGATATTAGATAGTTCAATAAAATGTACAAACATATTAGTACCTCGTATATTTATTTGCATGGTGGCAATACTGTGTCATGCAATTAGAGGGAAAAATCTGCAGTATAAATAATCTATATTTTGTTCCATTCAAGATTAAAATGAAAAGTGTAGATCCACAGAACAATAAACTTTATTGTCTTACATTTACCATTTCTCTCCTTCTCCACATAACAAATCATTGACTAATCCCATGAAATCCTTGGCTCTTTAATATGTCATTTTAGGGTAGATCATTATACAAATCATCACAGATAGCACTACAGAGATAAATATTTCTGCCTCGATTTTTATGGGCTATTTGTCATCAATCATTATTCTAAAGATAGTAATCCAAGTGCTCTTTCATGCTCTGGTCTATGTCATCATCTTTCTGGAAACTGATACCAAAAACTGGCATTGGATGAACACCTTTATCACTGAACTTTCTCCATATAATATAATATGCTTAATTTGTAATTTTTTTCATCTACATAATGTTATTCCTTTAATTTTGTATTTAATATAAAGAGAGAACATTTCAACATACAAAATTCAATAGGATAGAGAAGTGCTTATATGTGTATATATGTACATATACATAACATATGTAAATACATATATGTATGTGTGAAATTGAATTGCTATTGCATATACTTTGCTTTTTTCTTTTTAAAAATATATAATAAATTTATTACATTATTTTTTTTTTTGGCAAGGCAATCGGGGTTAAGTGACTTGCTCAGGGTCACACAGCTAGTGAGTATCATGTGTCTGAGGCTAGACTTGAAACTCAAGTCCTCCTGACTCCAGGGCCAGTGCTCTAGTCACTGCACCACCTAGCTGCCCCTATTACATTACTTTGGAAGCTACCCCACTTGTCTTGGTGTTTTTCTGACTCTTCTGTGTGTCTGTGTTTTAAAAATGTTTCACCAGTTCTGTTTCTTTTCTTCTTTTTTAGAAGGATATTCTGTCACTAGTTCTATCCTCCATTCTACCCTCCCCCATAAAAAAACCACACATCCCTTATAACGAATAAACATAGTTAATCAAAAACAAAGGTACACATTTTCCATGTTCAAAAACACATCTCATTTTGCACATTGGGGCCATTACTCCTATGTCAAAATACTGTAGTCTTCTGGAGTCATCATTAATCACCGATTATGATCAATCATATCACTGATATGATTACAGTTTATAAGTCTATAAAAGTTGTTTTACTTTACATTATTGCTAGTATATCAATTTTTCTCCTCAAACTGCTTACTTCAGTTTGCATCAGTTCATGTAAATCTTCACAGAATTCTCTGACATTATCCTTTTCATCATTTCTTTAAGCTCAATAACATTCCATTCCATTGCCTTATGGGGCCACCCTATATTTTCTAGTTCTTTATTAGAACAAAACCAGCTTTTGTAATTTTCCTCTTTCTTTGATTTCTTTTGAGCATAGGCCTGGTAATAGTATCTCTATGTCAAATGGTATGATTCATCTTCATTAGATTGTAAGTTGCCTGACATTAGATGGTAAGCTCCTTGGGGACTGGGACTGTCTTTTGCCTTTCTTTGTATCTCCAGCACTTAGCATGGTGTCTGGTACATAGCAGGTGCCTAATAAATGTTTATTGATTTTTTTCAATTTTGATCTTTAAGATAATCAGATTGGAAATCCAATGAGAAATCTTTTCATAATTTCTGCAAAATTTCTTACAGCTCTGACATAGCTCTTATAAATAAAGCACAAATATCTAGGGGAGGAGAAGCCAAGATTACAAAGTAAAGGTAGGGGCTCACCTGAGATTGCCCAAACTACCCTCCAAACAACTTTAAAATAAAACCCCAAAATGAAATCTGAAACAGTATGGAAAAAAAGGTGGAATGAAATAATTTTCCACCCAAAGACAACTTAGATGGTTAGCAGGAAAGGTACGTCTTACTGGGATGATAATGCAGCAGAGTTCAGTGCAAGCATCTTCAACATACCAGCAGTAGGCCATAAGGGAAACTAAATGCTTTGCAGTTCACAGACCATAAGGGTCAGAGAACTGGCTAGAAGGAGATTATAGGGATGCCTTTGCTGGCACTTGGTGCAGGACTCTGTTTTACTGTCAATATACATTTCTAGGTCATCGTCCCAGGGCCTGGAGCACCAGAAGGAGCAAGTTCCACGGTCATATTTCCAGGATAGAAAAGAGTGTTTGTAGACACTCACAGACCAGACCAAAGGCCAGGATAACAGTTATCTTAACTCTACTTAGCTCAAAATATTCAGACACCCAGAATTAGTTCTGAGAACAGCAGCATGAAAAACCTGAAAATTGGTACAGTGTCCCCTACATCACAGGAGCAGAGCCCAATTTCAACATAATGTTAAAGGTAAAGAAAGAGCCTGGAAAATGATCAAAAAAAGGCATAAAAATAATCTTACCATGGAAAGTTACTACGTTGACAGGGAAGATGAAAACAAAAACTCAGAAAAAGGCAACAATGTCAAAGCAGCTATAACCAAAACCTCAAAGAAAAATGTGAATTGTTCTTAGACACCAGAATTTTAAAAATTGAATCACAGAAGTAGAGGAAAAATTGGGAAAACAAATGACAGTGATAGTAGAATATCATGAAAAAAGAGTTAACACTTTGGTAAAGGTAGCAAAAAAAAATTTTGAAGGAAGTAACACCTTAAAAAACACAATAGGACAAATGGTAAAAAAGGCACAAAAATTAATTGGATAGAAGAACTCCTTAAAGATGTATAAAAATGCACTAAAGAGAAAACTCCTTAAAATTAGAATTTGCCAAATGGAAAAGCAGATATAAGAGCTGACTGAATAAAATAATTCCTTAAAAATCAGAACTGGTCAAAGGGAAGCTAATGATTCCTTGAGATATCAAAAAACAGTAAAACAAAATCAAAAGAATTACAAAATAGAGGAAATTGTGAAATATTGTATGGAACAAAAAACTGACCTGAAAAATAGAAGAGACATCATTTAAAAAGTACTGGATTCTTCAAAAGCCATGATAAAAAAAAAGTCTACACATCATCTTTCACGAAATTATCAAGGAAAACTGCCCTGATATCCTAGAACCAAGGGTAAAATAGAAATTGAAAGAATCCACTGATCACCTCCTGAAAGATATCTCAAAATGAAAATTCCCAGGAATATTAGAGCAAAATTCCAGAGCTCCCAGGTCAAAGAGAAAATATTGCAAGGAGCCAGAAAGAAACAATTCAAGTATCATGGAGCCACTGTCAGGATAACACAAGTCTTAGCAGCTTCTACATTAAAAGATCAGAGGGCTTGAAATATGATATACTAGATTGCAAAGGAATTATGATTACAACCAAGAATCACCTACTGAGCAAAACTGAGTATAATCTTTCAGTGTGTGGGGGGAGTACATTCAATAAACTAAGAGTACTTTCAAGCATTCTTGATGAAAAGATCAGAGATGAGAAGAAAATTCGACTTTCAACTATAAGGCTTAAGAGAAGCTTAAAAAGGTAAATAGGAAAGGGAAACCATAAGACATCAACTAAGTTTCAATGGTTTATATTGCTACATTTGAAGATGATACCTGTAACTCCGACAAACTTTATTATTATTATGGCAGTAAGAAGGAGTATACACAGGCAGAGGGTATGGGTATGAGTTGAATATAATGGGATAATTAAAAAAAATAAAATTAAGGGCTGAGAAAGAGGGATTCACTGGGAGAATCAGCAAGGAAGAGACAGGATGGGGTAAATTACCTCACATGCAATTGGTACAAAAGATCTTGAGGGAAAATGGGGAGAAGGGAGGTGGTAAGAAATGCTTGAACAAACTGAATTTTGAAATTGAAATTGAAATTCTCTCATCAGAATTGACTCAAAAAGGGAATAACATTCACATTAGGTTATAGAAATTCATCTTACCCTACAGGAAAAATTTTCTTTGTCCTTCACTTTCTAAAAGACCAATGGCATCAGAGGGTGATATTTTGAATGTTAATTGAATTTAAGTGAGTCCGAGCTGCACAAAGTCCTCAGCCCCACTCTCTTTTCCAGAGCCATCCAGTGATAAGGCAAAAGTCAAGATGACCGGTGATGGCCCAGGATGAAATCAATGACCTTGGCATTTTTTATTTTTGACCAGGGTTTAAGTGCTCCACACCACCTGTTTCAGATACCTTTATGACTGTTCTAACAATTGTTCTCATTTGCCCATTTTTCCATAAGAAGTCTTCACATACTTGGGGTAGACATCACCCTAACTTCACAATGGGTTTGAGGCCTGTTGGTTCCATTCAAGCTGGTTGCTGTACATACTATAGTTTCTTGGAGCTAGACGTGGAGTTGGGTGACTGATGGACACCAAAGATGTATGAGCAGCACTGAAAAGGGCTCGGCATGCTTTCATGCCAGAAATGCTAGCCTTCCTTGAATTCCCCATATATCCCACAGGGAAGTATAAGGGGACAAAGATAACTAAAGAAGGGGAGGTTGATAGAAGGGAGGTCAAGATTGAGAGAGGCAGTGGTCAGAACAAAATATTTTTGAGGACAGACAGTGTGGAAGGAGAGGAAGGGATAAACTGGTGGAAAAATAGGACAAAAACTGCTAGGAAAAGTGAAAAGCAGTTTAGCAGAATACAGGTACAGACAAACATCTCACACTGTATACTAAGATAAGGTCAAAATATTACATGATTTAGATATTAAAGGTGATACCATAAACAAATTAGAAAGCATGGAATGCTCCGTCAGATCTATGGATAAGGAAGAATTTGTGACCAAACAAGAGATTAAAAAAATTATGGGCTATTAAATGATGAATATATTAAATGATGAATAATATTGACTATATTAAATTTTTAAAAAGGTTTTCCACAAACAAAACCAATGCAACCAATATTAGAAGGAAAGCAGAAAACTGGGGGAAATTTTACAGTTAAACTTCTCTGAAAAAACTTCATTTCTCAAATATATACTGAACTAAGTCAAGTTTATAAGAATACAAGTTATCCCCCAATTCATAAATAGTCAAAGGAAATGAATAGGCAGTTTTTAGATGAAGAAATCAAAGCTATCTATAGTCCTATTAAAAAATGATCTAAATCACTATTGATCAGAGAAATGAAACTTAAAACAACTCTGGGGTACCACCTCACACCTATCAGATTAGGTGATATGACATAAAATAAAAATGATAAATGTTGGAGGGGATATGGGAAAATTGGGACACTAATGCCCAAAGGACTATAAAACTGTTCATGCCCTTAGACCAACAATACTAATACTTGGTCTGTGTCCCATAGAGATCTACAAAAAAGAAAAAAAAAAGACCTATATGTATAAAAATATTTATAGCAGCTCTTTTTTTGTGGTGACAAAGAACTGGAAAGTGAGTGGACGCCTATCAAAGAATAGCTGAACAAGTTAAGGTATACAACTCTGATGGAAAATTATTGTACTGAAAGAAATAATGAGCATGATGCTTTGAGGAAAAAATGTTTGTTTTTTAGTCCATATTTACGCTGGTTTTGGCTTGCCTTTTCAGACTTATTACACCATCTCCCCCAGCGAACCTGGTCTTCTTGCTGATCTTTACAGGTAACATAGCATCTTCCATCTGCTTGCTTTTGGAAAGGTTGTCCTCCATATCTAGAATGCAGTCACTCATCATTTCATTTAGTATCATTAATATTTTTGAAGTTCAGCTCAAATTTCATCTTCTATAAGAGACCTTTTCTAATTTCCCAGCAGTTAGTACCTTCCTTCATATAATTATTATGTCTGCTTTTCATATATTTTAATTTAATTTTATATGCACATGTTGTTTCCACCAAAAGAATGTTAAGTTCTGTGAGGGCAGAGACTGTTTTGCTATCACAAGCACTTACTCTAATGCCTGACACACAGTAGCTAAACAATACATATTTACTGATTGATCTACGGAAAAGTAAATTCATGATTGAGAAAATAAAATTGATTCTGATGTAATTAATTCTATTCTATATCACCCCTACTACATTGAAATTCTCTAAGCCATTTTCTTTGTCTCCGAGTTAATTTCAGAAATTTGTCTTTACTATCTGTGGTAAGTCATCCCATAGATCACCTTAATTCAAAGAAATATATTGTTTCTACCCATCTTACTGTCCATGTAAGTGTAAGGGAGCTCCATTATCTTGCTAACAAGTCTGGCAAGATGCAGGTGGGTGTCAAGAAGTCTGTTTTCTCTATAATGCCGGCTTTCCTTCAAGAAAGTCTGGACTGTTTTCTTTGTGCCCCTAACTAACCATGCAGGTGGACACCACCAATGAATTTTCCATACCAGCAAGATGGAAGGAGGGGTGCTAGCCCTGCATTACTGAATTCCATCCAATCATACTGTTTTCCATCACTTATGATACTTCAGACTTTGTAACAAATCATATTGTTTTATGCTTTCTGTCCTCTTGTACTTCCCAAAACTATATGAAGGCCAGTAAGCCCTACCTTGTAGTGTTTTGAATGAGAGATCCCTTTTATTGGTAATTGCTAGCTTTACCAATAACTTTAACATGCTTAGAACTTTGTGCCTCAGTTTACCTTAATTTCAATCACAATACCATCAAAAATTAACTGTTTTAGTAGTTAAGACACTGAAGTAATGGCTGAAAGTTACCCTCAAGTAGGGCAGGGAAGATTATCTATCTTTGCTAAACTCTTTTGCAATATTGATTTACCACTGCTCTACAAATAGCTTGATTTCAATTTTGCTTTTAATATTTCTCTACATGATTGATGTTGACATGCTGTGTATTTCCTCTATTGTTTTGAAAAGCATGGAATTCTGTTGTTTCCATTTAGTGGAATGCCCCTCAATACTTCACAAATCTTAGTTGTCTCACTGGTCTTTTCAAAAAGAACATGATTACTGTTCTTCTAATTTAATATGATTTTTTTCCCCCCGGATTTTAAGCAAAGACAGTGGAAGAACAGGTAAGATGTCAGAAAACAATCTGTGACTGGGTCTTTTGCAATAAAAAACCTTTATAGTATTGAGGCTGTATCTGTCTTTATGTTCAGTTTATTTTATTTATTTGTTTGTTTTGGGTGTCTATTAGTTTGCTCCAGATCATTTGGACTTCTGTTCCTCACTGATTGTTTAAGCTAGAAAAGATTCTTAGACTATCAAAGCTGAAAGGAAACTTGAATGCATTCAATTCAATTCTCTGACTGTTATAGATCAGGAAACTGCAATTCAGGCAGGAATGAGCTTTCTCTAATAGGCAATTTCTACTGGTGTTAGACTGGGTCAAATAAAACTGGCTAAGTCATACTAGGAGAAGAATTTTTTACCATTAAGAGAGAAAATCTTTAAAATATTCACTATTAGTTTATATCCTTTTTGTAAATGACTACAGTTTGTTTTGTTTGTTTTTAATTGCTGCATATCTGGGTTTCTCACATGAACATAAAAGAGTAAATGTACACATATGCATATATTCACAGATTTCCAGTCGCACCTCAGTGCAAAGTAATTCAATGTGATCTCATAATTGTCTCTGGTTTTCTTGCAGGTATAGATTTCTGAGTATCCAAAAAGTAAAATTTTAGCAATGTGAGATCAAGAGAACAACAAAAGAAAGAAAAAGAAAACATTTATACTATTCAGCTGCTAAGAAATAAATGTTTGGATTATTTCTTCAAGCATAACTGTGGTTTAGTAATGTTTCATCTTGTTGGAAATAAAATGTTTCCCTTACTGATTCTGTTTTAAGTATATCTCCAGTGTCTTTGCATCTCAGTAAGATTTTCTGTTTTGCATTAGCAGTTTAGCATAGCAGAAAGAGTCTTAGATTGGAGTTTGAGAACTTAAACCCAAACACTATTTTTTCCTATGTACATTGAACATTTTGGACAAGTTACTTAAAAATTCTGGGTCTTGGTTTTATATTTGTAAAATAAGTATTTTGTTGTGGCATTATGATTTCATAAAAATTTCATTTCAAAAATCAATTTTATTTGTTGTATATCAAGAATAATTATAGGGGGCAGCAGGTGGTACAGTGGATAGAGCACTGGCCCCAGAGTCAGGAGGACCTGAGTTCAAATCTGGTCTCAGACACATGACGCTTACCAGCTGTGTGACCCTGGGCAAGTCACTTAACCCCACTGACTAGCCACACACACAAAAAAAGATAATCATAACATTTCTTTAAAAAAAATCTTTATAAACAAATGTTTGCTATGTTCTTATTCATATTTTAATTACGACAGTCTCATCACTAAGTAGTGTTTTATTTTGAGGATTATAATAGAGTTAAAATTGTCCTTAGAAGTGATCTAGTGCAACACTTTTCTTTTTCTAGAGGAGAAAACAGAAGCCCAGAGATAGGTGAAATACTAAAGTTATCTTGTGTTGTTTTGCATCTCCACAAGTACCAAATGAACCCAAGGTCAAATGGTAGTAAGTTCTAAGCCATAAATAATACTCCAATATGCAAAACTGAAGTGGATCTCTAAAATCCCCCGAAAAAATTCCTTCGGTTGGTCATGGTTGTAGCATTTTTTTTAAAGACACAAGACTACAGAACACACTAACTGTAAATTGAACTCCAAGTCTTTGCAAATATTGGAGATAAAGCTTTCACCTGACAAAATCCCTTATTCAAACACCTTTATCATGTATCAGGTACCTTCCTCACAGTGTTGTTGTGAGAATCAAAAGTGATGATCTATATAAACAGCTTTGCAAACCATAAAGTGATGCATGTTGTTGTTGTTATTCAGCCATTTCAATCGCGTCCAACTCTTCATGACTCCATTTGGGGTATTCCTGGCAAAGATACTGGCGTTGTTTGCCATTTACTTTTCCAACACATTTTATAGATGAGGAAACTGGAGCAAGCAGGGGTAAGTGACTTTCCCAGGGTCACACAGCTAGTGTCTTAGGCCGGATTTCAACCCAGGAAGATGAGTCTTCCTGACTCCAGGTCCGGTATTCTATCCACTGCACCATCTAGCTGCCCAAGGTGATAAATAAACATTATATAATGATAACAACAACAATAATATTCATGTAGTGCTTCAAGGTTTACAAAGCACTTTAAAAGTAATACACATAGCTAGTAAGAATATGAGGATGGATTTGAACTCATCATTATTATTATGCTTATTATTATGGCTATAGTAGAGTACTAGAGCAATGGCCTTATAATAAGACAAGATAACGTAGAATTTCTTTATTTAAGGTAAAGGTTTTTAACCTCAAATCACTTAGTTCAATATTTTCAGGAGCTATGATATCACTCTAGAGGTTGTCATCCACAGAAATGCAGAATGAAAACTTTCAATAGACAGTTTTCTAAAATTCCCATAGCTAAACATAACAACACTTTGTGTTCCACCTTGAGATACATATCACCAAATTTAATCAGGCTAATCATTAGACAACATATATACTGTCTTAAGCCAGACCTACAGTCAAGAACTTTCTAGGCAGCTAGGCCTAATGGATAGAATGCTGGGCCTGATATCAAGAAAACCTGAGTTCAAATCTGGCCTCAGATATTTGCCAGATGTGTTACCTTGAGCAAGTCACTTAACCTCTGTTTGTCTTAATCCACTAAAGAAGGAAATGGCAAGCCACTCCAGTATGTTTGCCAAGAAAACCCCATGGAAAGTATGCTCCATAGGGTCATGATGAGTCAGACATGACTAAACAACATGACTTCTTAGAGGGGCAGCTAGATGGTGCAGTGGATAGGGCTCTAGACTTGGAGTCAGGAGGACCTGAGTTCAAATCTGGCCTCAGACACATGATACTCACTAGCTGTGTGACCTCGGGCAAGTCACTTAACCCAGACTGCCTGGGGAAAAAAAAAGAGATCACAGCTAGGGGCGGAGCCCAGATGGCAGAGTGAAAGACTTCTTAGAACTTGTACTCCACTAGAATAGCCTTTAAGAATCTGGAGTCACTTTTCTGTCCCAGAGACTCAATAAGAGTCCTTAAGCAGTGTTTTATTTTTAATTAAAATAGGATGATCATATTTCTACTTATACTTTTACATGATGATCAACATTTGAAGAAGGTAGTTTATTGTAAAACATCCTCTCTATAAAATGTATGCACACTTACATGCACTTCAAACTTGAGGGCAACTCAAGATGAAAACTTACGGAACTGAATCATACAACAATTGAGATGTATCTTGTTTATATACAAAAGTGAGGTATGAAAAAATAGAGATTACAAGACTTTAATAAGTAATGAGTTTTATTTTTCTTTTCTCACTCCTTCAATCTTCTAGCACTTCCCTAGTACAAACATTGTTTTTACACTGTCCAATAGTGTGAATACTGTTTTTGCCTTTCTTTGTATCTTCATCATTTAGCATCATTAGTGACTGTCACACAGTACACACTATAGACATATTCAATCATTCTTGAATTGTTACTGACTTGATATATATTCATGTATACACACATTTCACAGAAATATAAATATTTTCCTCCTTTCTACTTCTACTGCTAATACTTTGGTTTATTTCAGGCATTTCAGGCCTTTATCACCTTTCACTTAGACTCATGTAAGAACGTTATAATTTAATTTCTTCCCTTCAATGTGTACTACCTCCAATGTACTCAAAATTTTTTCACTGTACAACTGTTACAATCCAATGAACTATTCACAGTGTTCTCTGTATCAAAACCTTCAGTGGTTATCCATATTTTAATAAAGGTCAAACTTCTTAGCATGATATTCAGTCTTTTAAGACCTTATTCCAATGTACCTTTCCTGCCTTTTTCACACTATTACCCTTAATGCACCATATATTTTAGTCAAATTTGATTATCACTCAATCCTAGTCTTATACTTCCATCTCCTATTGTCTCTGCTCAAATTATCATCCTAGCCAAGAATGAATGAAAAATAATTTATTAATATGAAAATTAAGTTCTCAGTATATGAATACGAAAGCAAGCACAGATCTTGTACTCAAAAAGTATATGTGTTTATAGAGGAAGAAAACATACAAATGAGAGTGTTGGCCTGAGAGGAATATTTTGGTTTGATATTTACAAGGATGATGAATAGAGCTATAACAAAGTTGATAAATACATCCTTTCCGGGAGCAATGATAGGTGATTCTATGAAAAGAAAACATCCAGAATGTACCTAGAAACAACTGTCAAAGACTATGAAGTCTCAGGCACAGAAGTGAAGGCCATAGAGGCACGATATTTGTTTCTCTTACTGCTCTGCATTCTTCAGGAGATATAAAAGAGGAAAAAATATTTCATAAGTGAACAGCTGGCTAAGAAGATTGTATCTGAGAACGTGATTTGGATTTCTGGAAAATATGATAGTATTTAGGTAGATTTAAAAGTGGTTGAATAGCAAGACTCAAAGATTAGTCTTTTATTAGTAGTATGTCAACTTAACATGAAGTATTCTGTATTACATTCCAGGAATCTAAACAAGTCTCTATGCTTTTTGAATTTTTTTTATCAAAAAATAGAATAAAGACACAGATGGCATTCTTACAAAATTTGCAGATGTCATAAAACTGAGAGGCAGAGCTAACACTCTGGATGATAGAGTCAAGATTCCAAAAAGATTCTGAAAGGCTGGGATGCATCAAATAAGATGAAATTCAATTCATCTGGATTAAATGTAGTCTTACATGTAGCTTTAAAAACAAATTTCCAAGTACAACATAGGGGATCCACAGTTAGCAGCAGGAAAAAAGCTCTGAATGAGGGACAGCTTAAAATGTATTGTAAGTTCAATATGAGTCAGAATTTTGATGAGTAACCAAAAAAAAAATGTGATCTTGGGCTACATTAAGAGATACAATATCCAGGATATCATCCTGCTATACTCTGCCCTTGTCAGACCATTTACTGTGTAGTGTGTTGAGTTTTGGACACAGTTTAAGAACATTGATAAGGTAGTGAATGTCCAGAGGATGATGACAGGATGGCTGGTTGGTTGGTTGTTGTCCTTCAATCTCGAAGAGGATCAAAATAACATCACTATGTTGAAGTAAAGCACAATGTGTCTGACAGTGGTTGGGTACAAATAGTTCATGTGAATATTTGGAAATGTCTTTAAATTCGTACTTCTCACATTTCTTTTGAGCTACTGCACAACACTTTCTTTGATACGGGTATTCCATGCTGGACAGTCCTGTGTCATGCAATTGATTCCAAAGTTCTTCAGAGACACCTTAAGAGTGTTCTTATATCGCTTCTTCTGACCACCATGTGAGCAGCTGCTTTGTGTGAGTTCTCCATATAATAGTCTTTTAGGTAAACATATATTTGGCATTCAAAGATGTCCAGCCCATCAGAGTTGCACTCTCTGAAGTAGAGTTCAAATGCTTGGCAGTTGAGCTCAAAAAAGGACTTCAGTGTCTGGAATCTTACATTGCCAAGTGATCTTCAGAATCTTCCTAAGACAATTTAAATGGAAGTGATTCAGTTTCTGGGTATAGATCTGGTATACTGTTCAGGTTTCACAGGCATACAAAAATGAGGTCAGTACAATGGCCCTATAAGACCTTCAGTTTGGTAGACAATCTAATACCTCTTCTTTCCCACACTTTCATTTGGAGCCTCCCAAATACTGAGCTAGCTCTAGCAATGTGTACATAAACCTCATCATCTATGTGCACATCCCTGGAAAGTACACTGCCAAAGTAAGTGAACTTATCCACAGTATTCAAAATTTCTCCATTTGCTATCACTGATAGTTCTATATATGGATGGTGTGATGCTGGCTGGTGAAGAATCTGTGTTTTCTTGGGGCTAATTATTAGGCCAAAATTAGCATAAGCAGCAGAGAATTTGTCCATACGTTATTGCATCTTAGTCTCAGAGGCTGAAATGAGTGCACAATCATTTGCAAATAAAAAATCATGCATGAACTTTCTGTAATTTAGTCTTGGCTTGTAGCCTTTCAAGTTAAATAACTTACCATCAGTATGGTAGCTGACCTTGATTCTGCATTCATCCTAGTTTAAGGCATCTGACAACGTTGCTGAAAATATCATGCTAAAAACAAGGAACAAGTAAATAGTCTTGCTCCATTCCACTGGCGACTAAGAAACTTCAAGAGCATCATCCATTATCCACACCCTGTGCAAGCATGTCATAATGAAACTGATGTATAATACTGATGAACTTCTCTGGGCAATGAAATTTTGCCATAATTTTCCATAAGCCCATAAGAAACAGTATCAAACGTCTGGGTCAGATTGAAGAACATTGTGTACAAACTTCTGTTCTACTCTTGTCATTTTTTTCTTAAATCATTGGGCCACAAACACCATATTGACTATTCCTTGACCCTTTCTGAAGCCATACTGGCTTGCAGGTAGATGACCATCTTCTATGTGATGCATCAGCCTATTTGGGGGATTCTGGCAGGAATCTTGCCAGGATCAACTAAGGGAGGGACCCATCCTCTGATTGTCACAGGAAAGCCTATAGTGCTTTACTTTTACAGATCTGGACAATAAAGGCATGCTTGAAATCTTCGGGGATAACCTCCTCTTGCCATATAACCCAGAAAAATTTAGTCAGCTTTTATATAAGCAGTGGACTCCCTTCCCCTGCCCTGAGCTGGAACAGAATCATCACCATGTGCTTTGCCACATGAGAGGAGCCTAATGACATTCAAAACTTCTTCTTCAGTTGTAAATTCAGCTAAGAAGGATTGACTTCAGCCTGAGGTATATTATGGTCAAAGGCTTCAGTACTGATTGATGATTGATTGAACATTATGGAAGTATTCAGCCCATCTCTCCAAAGTGGCTACATTAGCACTGAGTAATTAAGATGCATTGGTCTTTGGCCCCATAAATAGCCTTTATGGCATCAGTAAAAGTGATGTTATTATCAGAATAAAACTGAATTTCACCTACCTTCTTACTTAGCCAAGAATCTTACATATCTCTAAGTTTCCTTGCACTTTACTTTTGATGGAGTTAAATGCTACCTTTTTAGAGAATCATCCTGCTGATTAACCCTGTGGAGTTCTCATTTTTCAATTAGGAGCTTCTGAATTTCCCCATAATTTTTGTCAAACCAATCTTGATGTTTATGAGTGTTCTAACCCAGATAAGGAAATGCAGTGTTGTACACTAAATCTCTGAAAGCTGCCTACTCTCTTGCTGCTCCACTGTTGACAACTGTATGTTGGCTCAGCTTTTCCTCTAAGTTAGCAAGGAACTTTTCCCACTCAAAGATGTTCTCTATTTACACAAAGTCTTCAGTTACTCCTTTTGCCTTGGAGCTGCTGCTTTTGTTGAATGGAAACAGTTATCTTCAGGAGGATAAGTCCAGCATTCTGGGCCACACAATGTCTTTATCACTTTCACATCTTATCTGTTCTCCTTACAAGGACATATACTATTAAATGCCAATCTTTGCTGTGAGAGTTCATCCATGAAGTTTTACTGCATTTAGGTAAATGGAAGATAATGTTGGTGATAAAGTCATGAGATGCATAAGCCTTCACTAGAAAGTGACCACTGCTGCTGCTGTTTCTGACTCCATTCCTCCTAAGGATACCCTGCCATGTCCAGTAGCATATGTCTACTCTTACATTAGTTACCCAGAATTATAAGTTTGTCCTCTTTTAGCATACTGATGATGAGGGCCTCCAGGTTTGCACAAAGTTTTTCTTTGATCTCATTAGAGTTCATCATAGAGTTCATGATGTATGTATGACACTTTCCTACAAGCAGCAATCACATTGTCATGAGCCTACTTGTTGGAAGTATACAAGCTTGCTGACTAGATTAGTTTTGAGTACAAAACCTATGCCACATTAATGGCTCTCCCCTTTACTGTGGCCACTCTAGAAAACTGTGTATCCAGCTCTAACTTTGTTAAGATGACCTTCATTTGCCATCCTTGTTTCACTCAGTACTACTATTTGGTTGTGGTATCTGCTGAGTTCTCTTGTAACAAGAGCTATTTGTCTTTCAGGTCTATAGGATTTTGTGTCATTCGTAAGCATGCACACATTCCATGTACTGAGGGTGAGTGCAATCATCTTTGCAGAAGTTTTTGTACTTTTTTGTTTGTTTGTTTCCACCACAGGGTGGGATCCTCATCTGCTGTGGTAAGCTGGCCAGAGTTGGGTGATGAGACAATTTTTATGACACCTTTTCTAACCCCTTCCTCACACCAGGAGGTAAGTAGTGTGGTCATTGAAAGGCTGCTTAGATACCCAGGGGACTGCTAATTCTCACTGTTGCTTCCAGTGAAAAGATGACCCTATTTCTTGGGCTACCTGTGTGGAAGGTTGTGACTATAGCTCCCAGTGTATCTGCATCTGCTGCTTCATTACTTGCCTGTCACCACAGGATTCTGAGATAGTTAGAAATGGTAAAATGGTATAGGTGATATCTTTTCATTTGTTCATATATTGGATGTATGTGAGGCAGAGTTGCATGAAGTTATTGGCCTCACTCTCTTTTTCAAAGTCATCAAAGTTCAGTGGCAAGACAAAGTCAAGATGACTGGTGATAACTTGGCATGCAGTGGATGACCTTGGTGTCTTCAAACTCTAACCAAGCTCTAAGTACTCTGCAGTGCCTGCCTCAGCTCTCTTTATGATTATTGGAACAAATTTTCTCACGTGCCCATTCTGCCAGGGGAAGTTTTTACAAGCTTGGGGTACACACCCCCTTAAATCACCTAAGCATTTGGGACTCGCACGTTACCCTCAACCTGGTGTCATGCAATTGATTCCAAAGTTCTTCAGAGACACCTTAAGAGTGTTCTTATATCGCTTCTTCTGACCACCATGTGAGCAGCTGCTTTGTGTGGTGTAGCCCATCTGATGAAATGGTTTATCAGGGTGTGGTTGGTACTGCTTCTTGGAGCCCCAGATGCCTTGAACATGCCCTACATCCATCTTCTTTATACATATATACAAATCATATGTTTATTTTATAGCAATGAGTGTGGTATTCAAAATACATAGAGAATCAACACAAACACCAAAATACAACCTGTAAGAGCCAAGAATTCAAAGGAAATGAATAGTATGAAAAGTACAGCAAGCTATAAATGCCCACATGAAATTATATTCTAAATCATATATAACAAAATAAATGCAAATTAAAAATTAGTTTTGGAATTGATTATTTTAAAAAATGGGAACAAATGTAGAGATGGTAAAGGAAAAAAGCACAATAATATACTGTTGGTGTAGTCATGAAGAGGACCAACTTTCCTGTTATCATTTTATTATTTTGCAATAAAAATAGCTAATCTGCCATGCTCTGCATTGCATCAGTTCCATTTGTATTGATATAAATTGATGAAGTCAAAGCAAGCAGGCAAGAAAAAAAAAAAGGTCTGCTATATAACAATATGTTCTTTCCACTACGTGTTGTGGTAGCAAAAACACAGAAACAAAGCAGGTGTTCACTGATTGGGAAATGGCTGACTAAACAATAGCAGATGAATGAAATGAAATATGAGATAATTTGATAATTATAATCAAGGTAAATTATAATCAAGATAAATTGACAAAATATGAAGAATTTGATGAAGAGAAGATTTGCATGAACAAAGTAAAAGTTCTGTATAAGTAGAAATAAAAGAAGAAAACTGAGTGACTTACATTACTTCAAATGAAATGATAAGCTGAATAATTTAAAAACTAATGAAAGCCTTTAAGAACAAATAATGAAACATATAGTCACACTCCAGGCCAAGAGACAGGAGTTTATCAAGTCACAATATTGTAAACATTGTGATATGTGACAATACAATGAGAACTTTTTCCTTATTTTTTTGTCACAAGGGAGGAACAAATCTGAAGGGGTAGGGAATGAAATGATGATGCTGTAAAGATATAAATAAAATTTATTTTAAAAAGAAGAATGTATACATTATGAAAAATTGAATAATTGTTAAGTTTTGCTAAATTTATCATTTTATTACTATGCGCTTCAAGGATTCTATAACATTAATTCAACCTTTGTCACTCTAAAAAACTGGAAAGCCCTCTTTAAAGAGACTACTATGCAAGTTTTTTAAATCTCTTCTGTTCCTTATTTTTGTTGCATTGTATTTATTTGTGGAATATTTAAAGGACTTGATCACCTTATTAAACTGTTTGCATGATCCCATTTGGGAGTACAAAGTTTAGAGGAAGTTTGAAACTGTTCACAGGTCTGCTTTATTCAAAGACTTCTTTTTTAATTAAACATAAAAAAGAAAGTCAGAGGGAGCTCAGCAGAATGTCAACAATTATATACCAATAAAAAAGAATAAGGACTGTCTAAGCAAAAACTAGATTACCCCATAACTATCAATTATTATCATTTGTTTCACTCCAGTTAGAGAAAGATACACACAAACAAATTGGCAGTTTTCAATAGCCTCTTTCCTTTATCTTCTGTACTGGCTAGTGTAGACACTGGAAAAAAAAAAGCTGAAGGGGCTTAAAAAACAGAATCCATGAAGCATGATAAGCCAGAGTACAGACATTGGGATAAAGGATTAAGGAAGCTGATTTTGTTTTGTTGTGCTACATTTTCTGTATGCTCATTATGTTGCTTCATAATGAAGCAGCTGGCTGAGTTACTGTCAAGACCAGAGATCAGTGGTGCTCAGCTGAGCCAGCTCAGTAAAGACCAAGATCTGGAGATTAGATGAAATACTGAATAGGAGTAGGCAATCTGGGAAGGTCTCAGGAGGTGATGCTAGGAACGCAGACAGGCAAGTGGTTTAGGATTCAGGACAATGTGTCAGCAGAGAGATCTGGACAGTCTGATAATCACTTCCCTTACAGGAAGGTCTAATGGATGAGTTGGTGGGGGCTGTCTTAACTGGTGGTTAGATGGTTACAGAACAGCACAAGATAGTACTATGGTCATCCAAGAAGGCAGATGGTTGGTGTCAAAGAAGGCTGGATATTGATAGCTAGAATAAAGTCCCCAAAACTGGAGTTTCGGCAAAGTTGTGTTCCTAGGATGATTGGTGAAAATAATGTAAAAGCCCAGTCCCAGAGAAACTAAAAATATGCTATGGGACACCAAGAATGGGCTTTGTTTGGACACGGAGGAACAAGGAAATCCATCAAATACCAAATATTGTCATATGGCCAAAATGCCAACATTGTGATAGGTGTTAGAGAGGCAGATTAAAAATTCTGCCTCAAGTCCAAATTTACAAGGAGAAAACAACATGAACATATATAAGAATATACAAAATAAGCATAATGATGGAGTGGAAAATATCCCATTTGGCTCTGATGCATTAAGTATTTGAGAAAACTTATTGACTGAATCAATCAGAACTGAGTGTGAACAAGGCACCTACTCCCTTGAATCAATCAAAGCCACTGTGTAAAAGACTGAGTGATACTCTAATCACTTTGTAAATGAGGGTAAAAAGAGATTCTGCTCTGGGCATTTGGATAGGAGAGGTTAGAACAAGCAATAAGCAAAGGGAAGAGTGAGCTATGGTACAGAATTGTGATTATCAGAGTTATTGACTCTATAAGTAACTGGGAGAGGAGGACACAGGCTGAGAGAAGTCCCAAGAAAAATTTAGCCCTTTCCCCACATTACCCTCCTGTTCCCTATCTATTTACAGACATTGCAGTATCATTTGCTGTTTTGATATCCAAATGTTTCTAGTACACTGAACTTTTCTTCAACCACAAAAAAACCCATAGTTTAGCTAGAAACATATATATATATATATATATATATATATATATATATATATATATTTTTTTTTTTTTTTTAAAGTAGGATTATGAAGAGAGTTCAATCTTTTACATATTAGAAATTTTTCCTAACTGGGAGCTTGGAGCAATTATGATTGAACTCTGAATTTTTCATCTAAATTTAATTCCCTAATACTGAAGATGAACTTACGGGTAATTAAATATCCCCCTAGACTTAAAATGAGGTAATTATTATAATAAGATCTTAAAGAAGTAAATACACACACACACACACACACACACACATAATTACAAAGTAATTATGGAGGGAAGGCAGTACTTGCTAAGGGGATCAAGATGGATATTATGTAAAAGATAACATTTGAACTGAGTTGTGAAAGAAACAAAAGATTGTCAGAAGTGGGAGTAAAGAGGTTATACATTCAAATAAGGTCTCATATAAGAATAAATAGCAGTTGGCTTGGTCAAAATATAAACACCCAGTTGCTAGAAATGGTACAGAGTCAGCACAATCAGCACAAAATATAAATTTATGACTGACCTATGAGCCTATTAGTCCTGGAAGTCTCCATAGTTTAGGGCCACATCCTGTAGGCCATGCTTTCCCCCTTTTCCTACCTATTTCTGTTCCCTTCAATTTTATATATCATCTTGTCATGGCCAGGCTTTTGGCTCCCTGCCATTATGACAATTAGCTAATCTGATTCATTGTACTAATTTGCTAATGTCTTAATGGGAGAAACTATAGGTCCTCAGAGCCTTTCCTCTATATTTTTTTAAATTTTTTAAAGAGTACTTACAAATTACAAACAGGCCTTTTGGAGAAGATTAAGATGCTTGACCTATGGTATTAAAAAAATGTGTATGTACCAAAATATATAAAATAATAAAAATGTATAAAAATGCATGGAAGGTTAATACAAAATCTCTAGTATCACTATATTTATACATGCACACATATAAATATATGCACAAATGGTATTTGTATATATGCACACACACATATAAAATTCAATTTGTTGAAAATAATGAGCCTACATATTTACACACACATATATGTGGACTCTTTATCTTCTATTCAACAAATTCAATTCAATTCAAGAAATATTTATTGAGCTCATTATATGAAAAGCATTGTGGGAGGCACAATGGATACAAAGATTCACATGACAAAGACCTTCTTGAGTTGACAATCTAACAATAAGACATGTACAGAAGTTGGAAAACTGTTTTCCTTTAGACCTCAGGATTCATCTTAAAAAGCAAAACAAAAACAAAAAAACTCCAAAAAAACAAAACAGAAACAACAAACTACTGATTAGCAAGAGGTTTGAGTAATCCTGAACTTGATTTGCAATAGGTTCCTTCATTCACTTTTTATGCCCAATATTTTTACTTTAATCTTTTAAAGTTGCCACAAAAGCTCTTTGTAACTGTTTGTCCTTCTTTCTGATTTTCCTTGCTGTGCTATAACAAAAAAGAACTTCTAAATCAATAGTTGATGTTGGTGTTGCTGTTCAGTCATTTCAATCACATCCAACTCTTTGTGACCCTCTTTGAAGTTTTCTTGGCCAAGATAATGGAGCTGTTTGCCATTGCCTTCTCCAGCTAATTGTACAGATTAGGAATCTAAGGCAAACAGGATTAAGTGACTTGCCCATGCTCACAGAACCAGTAAGTGTCTGAGGTAAGATTTGAACTCAGGAAGATTCACCTTCCTAATTCCAGGCCCAGCGTTCCATCCACTTCGACACCTAGCTGCCAAAACCACTAATCACTTATCACTATGCTCATTTTTTTTTAAACTTAAGCTCCCCCTCTCCCATCTCTTCTTCCCCTAAAACTAAGCCACTATTTTTTTCTATATTTTTCACATACTTTTTTTTAATTAAATATGACAATCTAACATTATTGAGCAGCTTCATTTGACATATAACTCAAAAAAATTGCAGAATAGCTCATCCATGACATCCTCACACTTTCTTAGTCAATCAATGGTCAAATACATTTCCTAATAGAATAGTTACTAGTTCAGTGGTTCTAGTACTCAGCTGGGTAGAAATTCAGAAGTAGCTTTCCAATTTATCCTAAAAGAATCCTTTCTTTAGCTGCTAGAGGATACTCCATTTTCTTTTCTGCTAAAAATGCTCAGACTCATGTTTTAAATGCCCAGTTTCACCTACTGCCAAGAAGATGAAATGAAATTGAATCTGAATCAGTATTTCCATAAAACTAAAATTTATTTAAAGAATAGATAGCATGTAGGGTGAAAAAACTGAACATTCTGGAAAAGCATTTTTGCTTGTCATAAATAGAAATACATACCTTTTTAATGTTTTGCTATAAAAGGAAAAAAATAAGATTCATTTAAATGTTATTAATTTTTTTACATTGCCATAATTTCCCCTAGTACCCTCACTGAATCCCTTCAATAAATCCATCCCATGTAAAAAATAATATTTTATATCTAGGCTCTTTTTTTGATCATGGCTTTCAGATAGTCCAATAATTTTTAAATTCTCTCTCCTGGATCTATTTTGCAGATCAGTTGTCTTTCCAATGAGATATTTCACACCGTTTTCTAATTTTTCATTCTTTTGGATTTGTTTTACAGGGTCTTGATTTCTCATAAAGTCACTAGCTTCCAATTGCTCTATCCTAATTTTTAAGGAAGTATTTTCTCCAGTAATCTTTTGGACTTCCTTTTCCATTTGGCCAATTTTGCTTTTTAGGGCATTTTTCTCCTCATTGGCTTTTTGGACCTCTTTTGCCATTTCGGTTAGGCTATTTTTTAAGGTGCTAATTTCTTCAGTATTTTTTGGGGTCTCCTTTAACAAGCTGTTGACTTGTTTTTCATGATTTTCTTGCATCACTCTCATTTCTCTTCCCAGTTTTTCCTCTACTTCCCTTACTTGCTTCTCAAAATCCCTTTTGAGCTCTTCCAAGGCCTGGGACTGACTCATATTTTTCTTGGAGGCTTTGGATGTAGGAGCTTTGACTTTGTTGTCTTCTTCTGGTTGTATATTTTGATCTTTTTCACCAAAGTAAGATAATATAGTTTGACTCTTTTTGCGCTGCTTGCTCATGATCCCGGCTAATTACTTGAGTTTTAAACTCTTTGTTAAGGTAAGAGTCTGCTTCCAGTGTGGAGAATGTACTGTCCCAAGGTTCAGGGGTTTCTACAGCTGTTTTCAGAGATATTTGCAGGGCCCTGTAAATTTTCAGTTCTTCCAAGGTGGTATGATAAGGGGCGAGGTGTTTACTCCTTTCCTGGCCTGCGACTACAAGTACTCCTTTCTGTCCTGTAATTGTGAGGAGGGGTTCCTCTTCACAGCCACTACAAGCTCCACCAAGCCAGCACTCCTCCTCACCCCAGCACCTCTGCCCAGAACTGTGACCCAGATCCAAATATGGGCAAAGCAAGAGATTCCTGCCTCAGCACCAGCAAAGAGATCCCTGCAATCCCTCTCTGATGAGGTATTGGATTCCCCCTCAGTCTGTGGGCCCGAAGCTCAGGAGGCAGCTTCCCCACTTCCCCTCCCCAACCCCGGCCCTGACCCGGGCCATGCTCTTGGGGAATGGATCTGAAACCCCACCTTCCTCTCTGAGCAACGCAGCTGCCCACGATTCAGTCCTCTAAGGCCTGCTCCAGGTTTGCTTAGGCCTGCAAGCCCACGCCGGGCTGCACTGCACTCCCAGCCCGGCGTGATAAACCTTTCTGATCAATCATCCAGGTTGTCTTGGGCTAGAAATTTGTTTTACTCTGTCTTTTTGTGGGTTCTGCTGCTTCAGAATTTGTTTAAAGCCATTTTTTACGATTATTTGGAGGGGTTTGGGGGAGAGCTCAAGGAAGTCACTGCTTTCACTCTGCCACCTTGGCTCCGCCTCAAAAAATAATATTTTAAAGACAAAAAAAGAGGAAAATAAATAATAGATGGAAAGATTAAATATGGAAATGAGTTAAACAGGAGGTTGAAAAGCAACCTACAAAGATTAAGGTAGTCTATGTGAGATAATACATGCCTTGGTGGTGGTGGTGGTGGTTGTTATGTTGTTTGTTTCTTTTTATTTTTACAAAGAGATGTTTACTTCAAAAAGCATAACCACAAAATGAAAACTTACTCCCCAAATGTGAGGCTTAGGCCTCCTTCCTCCTTCTACTACCTGAGTCTCAGAAAAGGAAAGAGAAGGGGATTTCAGTTCATCAATTAGTTCTGTCCCAAGTCCAAGCCTAAATGCTTACTTGGGCTCACATTCCAGGCACCATGGTTTCTCAGGACTCCTCTTGCTGTGCCAGCTGGCGGTCCCCTCCTCTCTGGAATCCTGCCTACAAGTCTGCCCTGGCTTGAACTCCTGAGTTTAGCGTGTTCAAAAGAATCGAGAAACTGAAGACCATTTCTCAGATGCAAGGGAAAAGAAGCTAGAGAATGGTATCCTCTCCTCTTAGTTCATTTCATAGGATGCAGCTACGTGAGTGCAAGTGAAAGAGAGAGAGAGAGAGAGAGAGAGAGAGAGAGAGAGAGAGAGAGAGAAAGAGAATGAGAGAGAGAGAGAGAGAGAGAGAGAGAGAGAGAGAGAGAGAGAGAGAGGCTATCTCAGGCTGGTGAGATTTTAAAGATGCAATTTTTTCTGGTTATGCAGCCAACCAAAGGAGACCCCCCCCCCCCGCCCAAGATCCTTTGCCTAGATTTGTCTAGAGGCTGGGAGTGATCTGGGAGTGAGAGAGATCAAAGTCATGTCCTCCAGCCTCTCATTAGAATGGGTCAACCTCTCATTATAATATTCCTTCTCATTTATTCTTTTTTTTTTTAAAAACTTTTCAACAGGTCTTTATTTTTACATTATATTTGTTAACACAATGTTTGAAACCTAAAGAAATACATTTTTTTCTCTTCAAACTGATGTGTATACAAATATCATTTGTTAATTAAGTCTGTACTCATCGAGCTCAACTCCACGGTCTGTCTTTGCCCTGTTTCCAGTCTAGAATTACCCAGCTGTGGCTAATGAATGCTAAAGGGCCTCTAAGAATATCTGGGTCTGTGGATGGAAGGTGAGATAGTCAGATGTGTTGGAAAACCATAGAGAAAAATTAACATTTGAGTAAAAAGGGAAAACCAGCCAACATTTCTGAGCTGGCTTCTGGAGGGGAGGGAGGGAACCTGCCTAGGGCATAATCTTGTTTCTCTCACTCTTCTCTCCCCTAGTGGTTTGTAGGAGGAAGATGCCATAGACTGTGGTCAGTAAACATCCAGTAACAATGAACTCCAGCCCCCATTCCTTGGCCAAAACTGGTTTCAGAGTCTGTGATTCTTCTCTTGGAAGGGAATAAGTTTGTGAAAGCTAAGCTCAGACATGGATAGTTGTGAGGCAGAGGGTCCCAGGTTTGTGTGTATCTCTTCATATATAAATCTCTCTTGACCCCTGAAATAATGACCCCACCTCCACCCTGGGATTGTTCAGAGAGAGGTTTTTCAGACCCCTAGGGATAGTGTGGATTGCTTGTCCTACACTGGCAGGAAGAAAGGGTTAGGAGTCCTCAGATGTCTATCATAAGCCACCTGAGGTGACCCCTGAAATAAGGTGGGGAGCAAAGGGAGCTTAAAGCAGCCAGTGATTCCTCTACTGATCACCTTAGTGAAAAGCCTCTCTGCCTGCTGGTTCTCTACCTCTTGCTCTGGCTAGGAATGGGAATGTCACATGCATGATGAAAAAGTCTGAGACAAAACCTGCAGCTGGAGACTCAAGGTGGGATACAAGGTAGTCCCCTCTGGGTTCCTGGGCAGAAGCTACAGGATTTTGTACTGTTATTTTAAAGTCGTTGAGAACCCAAAGCTAAGACACAGAAGAAGCTGGATCAGTGCAAAAGGACTGAGCTGAAAACATACTCCACTTCTACTTCTAGAAGGTCCTATCTGATTGACTTGCCTCAAGTCCGTGATCTTTCCAGAATGCAAATGCAACCCCCAACCCTAATACTCAGAGCCTTCTCATTTATTCTTAACCAATCAGAGTTGATTGCCACCCTCAGGAAAACCCACTCTTCCAAGGGCATATAAGCATTGAACAGATTCTATGAGAAGTCTTTGGTATTTGAAAAATTCACTTGCCCTTTTTATTAATCACCTGCTAGAATGATTAATAAAGTGATTATCCAAAAGCTATGTCTCAAAATTTTTATATATCACACTGCCAAAATAATCTTAAAATATGATTTCAGTCATTTCCTGTTCTTATCCTGGTTGTCTGTTTCCTATAGCACAAATAACAAAATCTTTCACTTAATTTAAGGAGCTTTAAATCTAACTCTATATTTCTAGTCCTATTGCATATTGCTACCCTTTATACCTCAAATGTTTTAGTTAAAGTTTGCTTTTACTTGTTAAAGAATCTTATCCTATATTCCCCTAAATATATACATTTGTATCCCAATCCTCATGCTAGTAATACAATTCACCCTCATATTCGTCTATTTCAATTGTGTTCTTCCTTTAAGGCCCAACTTAATTTTCAACTCCTCCAGGTTACATCTCCATTACTAATTCAACTGCCTCCTCACCCCTGGTAAAGAAGTTTCTCGCCTTTAAAATTCATCTCAATCACTTTGTCCTGATTTTTACTTTGATTCTATCACCTTCTAAATTTTGGCATATTTATTGATGTACATGTCATATCTATCATATAACATTCTTGAAGGCAATAAATAAAAAAGTCACTATCATGGAATCAGGAAAGAAAATGATAAGAACATCAGGAAATAACAGGGCTAAGAAGATCAGATAAGCTGAGGAATCTTCACCAGTTCCAGTGGGGGAAAAAAAAATTGTGATCAAAGCAGAAAAATACATTAGGTCAAAAGCTAGTATCAGCACAAATTAAAGTGTAGATCATATTTCCAAAAGCAGGTCAAGAAAACAGTACACATGAATCATCAATGTTTGTAAGTGGGACCGGCCAATGAGACTCCAGTTCTTATGAGCGTATGCTTTGGGCACAACTTAATGCAATCCCCCCTTGGAGATTTAGGAGTAAGAGCACGTGGTCTATGACTATTTCCTGTCAGCTTACTGAGTGATGAAGAAAAGGATTTTTTGATTGATAATTGTGATAGAACTGTGAATGGATACAAAACACTGCCACAAAGGCAATTCAATCTCTTTTTTAACTGGTTGTGATCAGTGTAAGCACTGATGTAAACCTCTATGTGAAAAACAGATGTGGTAGTATTGGCAGCAATACTCTACTACTGGCAGCTGCTTATCTCTCCTTTTGGACTGACCCCTGGTCATGCACTGCTGTCATTTTTTCTTTGCCTCACTGCATTTGTTCTTTGTTGTTGTTATTTTTTTATTCAACTTTATTTTTTTTTCTTGATAAAACAATGGGAAAATAATGACTAAAGTGTATAATTAAAACAAATCTCTGCATTGGCCATGTCCAAAATATATGTGTCATGTGTATATATGTAAATATGTATAGATGCATGTGTATAAGTACATGTTTCTATATTCATAGTTTTACATGCATGTATTATGTGCATTTTTATATCCATATCCATATCCATATGTGTGTATATGGATAGGGATATATGGCATGGGCAATGCAGAGGTTTTTTTTGCTTAACTAAACACATTTGCTATGGGTTTTATGCAGATAAGACAGATTGACTGACACACACTGTTTGAATATTTACTCAATCTCTATCTTCAGGTGGGTAGGATGTTTCAACATGAGTCTTCTTAATTGTGGTTGTTTGTATCTACAATATTTTTATTGCACAAATTGTTCTCTTGCTTCTGCTTACCTAACATTGAATCCATATATATAAGTCTTCCCAGGTTTTTCTGAAAGCCTCCCCATTACCATTTCTTAAAGTACAATATTCCATCACATTCAAATAGTATAACCTTTCAAGAAATTCCTCATTTGATGGATACCCTTCATCTTCCAATTATTTTCCACCACAAAAAGAGATATTATATTTTTATGCAATTTGCTCTTTTCTTCAAAAGAACTTTATTTTTTCTACAAAAGTCCCTCACTTTAACCATCCATCACCATTAACTTTCATCCCATATCTCTCATGACTTTCTTTCTTGCTTCCTTTCTTCCTTCCTTCTTTCGTTTCTTCCTTCCTTCCTTCCTTCCTTCCTTCCTTCCTTTCTTTCTTTCTTTTCTTGGTGAGGCAATCTGGGTTAAGTGACTTGCCCAGGGTCACACAGCTAGTTAAGTGTCAAGTGTCTGAGGCTGGATTTGAACTCAGGTCCTCCTGACTCCAAGCTAGAGCTCTACTGTGCCACTGAGCTGCCCCTATGACTTTCTATGATAGGTGCCACCATTTCTTCTTCTTTCAGTCTCTTCTTAACTCTCTACAGTCTAGCGTCTGACCTTATCATTCAAACAAAGCTGCTCCCTACAAAGTTATTAACAGTCTCTTAGTTGTCAAGTTTAACAACCTTTTCGCAATCTTCATTTTTTGACCTCTCTGAACACTTTCACTCTATTGATCGCTGACTCCTTGATATTCTCATCTCTGGAGGTTTTCATGACACTCTTCTCACTTGGTTCTGATGGGGCTGAAAGGGCAATGGGACCCCTAAAAAAACACTCTTTAAACTTTCTCACATATTTTATCCCTGGGGTTTCCCTGAGGCATCCAGCCCATCACACTATAATCCTTTCAAATGTTCTTTCACTGCTGCCCTCCAACCCAGCCCAGCCTTTCATTCTGTTACCTCTAGACCATCCCAAACTACTTCCCACTCCTTAATCCCCATCAAGATCTTTTCACTGACCCAGTTTTCTTTTTTTCTGTATAAAAGTATCATTGTCACCCCCATTAAGCACAGATTCTTAGGATCTTACCAGCCCAACAGGTGTTATAATAAAATCTCACTAATCCAACTAAAAGAAGGCTTGAGTGGTCAAATTCTTTCAAGGCCCACCCACCCTATACCCTTGCATTTCAAGGTTCCTAGCACACCTAGACATCAGTTCTCCTACCTACCTCACCACTCCTGAGTCTCCTTTGTTGAATTTTCATCCAGATTATGCCCTCTTACAGAGAGTGATCCACAGGCTCTGTTTTGTTCCATTCCATTTGGTATTCTCATCAGCTCTTATCATCTCTATGCTAATAATTCTCAAATTTCTTTTTCAAGTCCTAATCTCCCTTCTGACCTTCAGATTTGAATATTTAATTGCCAATGACATCTTGATCTTGATGTCTTTCCTGGAGACTTTATAAACTGAACATATCAAAACCAAAAGTCATTATCTCCCACCTAAAACTCCTCCTCTCCTTCTAACTTAAGGCCATCCTCTTCACCACCTCAGAGTCAACCTTGACTCCTCACTCTCTAACCCAATATGTCCAATTTCTTATAAAGGCCTGACAATTTTATCTTCATAAAATCTTTCTCATACATCCCCTTCTCTCCTCTGACATAACCAAAACTCTGATAAAGGCACTCTTCATCTAATTCCTGAATTAATGACCTACTGGTTGGTCTCAATACCATAAGTCTCTCCCCACTCCAATCCATCCTCCACTCACTCAGTTTTCAAAGCAATCTTCCTGAAACTCCAGTGTGACATCACACCTCTACTCAAAAGAGTTTTTTTTATAACTCTGAAAAACAGGTTTTTAAAAAGCCCATATGCTTTAAATGGAACTACTTGATTAGGCCTTTAAATCAAAATCATTGTGGCTTTTATTGAATGGCCAATAATAAGCCCAGTCCAGGACTCTATGACACATTGTTTAGTTTTGATGACTTGGAATGAGCATAAATATGGATTGTTTTCTGTTCTGATATCTTTGGGCCATCTTTTGTCTAAATTCTTACCTAACCCTTAGTTAGTGAATGGCTATGGCCTCAGACTGACTAAGATCTGTGAAAGGCCTTTGTTTGGACTCCAGTGACTCTGGAGGAGAGAGTGAGGCTGATGACTTCATAGAGCTCTGCATCACTCAAATCCAATTTGTGTTCAAGGCAATACATCACACTTGTGATGTCATTGATCCTCTTTGAGAATAAAGTATGAACAACCACAGCAGTGTGACTCTAGATAAGTCACAAAATGGTTATTAAGCTCAGTTTCCTCATCTGTAAAATTTGAATAATACAACTAAACCACAGAGTTGTTGTTACGATCAAATGAGATAATGCACATAAACTACTTTTTAAATGTGAAAAACACTATATAAATGTTAGCTCTGATTATTCTTGGCCTCTGAAATTCAATGCATTGAAGTAGAGATAGAGTGGATGCATGAATTCATGTTGAAAATTTCACAATTATCATGATGAGAAGAGATATGGTCTTGAACAAGAGTGGCTGAAGTAGACATGAGCAAAAGAGAATATATTGAGGAGACACTGAAGAGATAGAATCTAGTTTCTTCTTTCTAAAATGAGGGGTTTGGACAAAATAACTTTTGTTGTCACTTCCAACACTAAATCAATGATCCAATGAACATATGGTCCTATAAACTTTAATGGGATTATCCACAGTGCTTTAATTTGCTGCCTATGTAAAAAGGTATAGGAAGCTGACCTACCAAGTCCATACTGGTGGGGATAAGATCTGAATCCCTAAAAGTAAAAGACCATGTCTTTTGGATCTGGACCCCAAAAAAGAAAAATTCTGGACTTTCCCACCTGGCCAAATCCATTCACTTGAGGTTATAATCCTACCAACTGGCCTTTCCTTATGGCTACGCCCAATCTCCCAATTTTGTTCCATTACCTCCCGATTGCCACTGGCCACTTTCCACCCTTAACCCTATCTAGACTCCATTGTCCCTTGGACAAGTGGTCCAGGTCCCTGACATTCTGTTCACCCCAGCTTACTGGCCACTCACATCCAGATCCTCCTTACACCCCCTCTTCCAGTCACCCCAAACTACTTGGCCACTCCTAGATCCCTCCTACAGTCATTCTGTATATAAGGTCCATCTTGTCTCCATTAAGGTGCTCAGATTCTTAAAATCTAGCCACTGCTCAGATTTTTAAGATCTGGCCCACTTGCATTAGCAACACAAATGCTTAGATTCCTTAAGAGTTTGGTCCATATGGAGGATATTCTAATAAATTTTGTCTTTGGCTTAAAGAAGACTTCAGTCAAATTCTTTCAGACAGGACTTGTATGATGTGATTTTGGGGTCCCAGGACCCCTAAATCCCTAAACCTCAAGACATATACTAATAAAGGTGAGAGGTAAGATTTGAACTCAGGTTCTCTAACACCAGAACGAGTACCACACCTTGCTGTCATTTACCAACAAAAAGGGCAATCAAGATATTATTAGAATGGGTGAGAGGTGCTATACCTTGAATGTGGTAAATTTGTTAACAAATTGTCAAAAGAGAAGAAAATCTATGAAGGAGGTTTTAGATGTTTCAAGATTTTCATTTGGATTGCCACTTTGGGGAAGGATGTTTGAAAATAACCTAAGACACAGCTCTTCCCTTCGTGAAGTTTAGCAGGGAGGATAAGAATGATGCTCTATTACTATTACAAAAAAAAGGTCTTTAATAAATCCTGATATCAAAGACCATTTGGTATTTCTAACCATGAACCTCTGAAAATCACAAGAAAAAAAACCCCACACATTGTTTTATGGGATAGGAATTATATGAGTGAAATAAGTTCTCAGCTTTTCAAAGATATAGCTGAGCAATGAAAGCACAGTAACTGCTAATTAACCATAACTACTAGTTAACTAGTAGTCTAATTTTTAACACTCTAATAACACCCCTTTTTCTAAATTATTGTGGAAGAGAAAGGTCACTGAAAAATGTGTAGGTATTAATATGTCAACCGGGCCAACAGAAAGTAACATATACTACTGTAGGATAGAAATACCCACTGCTATGCCTAGACTTGAACAGGGATACCCAGAAAGGCATAACCTTTATCAGGACCCACCTAGCTCCCTGGCCCTGCTAGAAGTCATATGATGACTGATCACCATATTCTGTTTGGTCCTTGTGATTGAGAAAGTTTACTGTGGAGACTGCAAGGATTTAGCTTCATAGCTCAATGGTTTATGTGTGAACATGGCTAAGTATGGGTGGCCTCTATTTAAAAAGTTGGCTAAGCACAATTTTTCTCCCCATTTCCCACCATTTATACTTCTTTTGAACTTCTCTATAATTCTCCAACACACTCCCATACCAAGTACTTCCCTATGCCCCTATGCCTTACTTATCAGCTTCCTTTTGTGTACTGTCTCCCCCACTTGAAAGCAGGCAGTGTCAATTTTTTTTATTTGTATTTGTATCTTCAACAATTAACACAATACCTAGCACGTAGAAAATACTTAATAAATATTTGTTTACTGACTGACTGATGATGAAAGGTATGATCTCCTCTTTATATTGTGAATCGCACTTGGTCTCCAGCTCTGAAATGTGAAGAGTGGAGAGAGGTTTAGGGGAAATACACTACGACATTAAGCTTGAGTGACCCTAAAGTTTTTTTTTCCTTCTAAACCATTTGCAGTATCAACAAACGAGAGAATTAAGTGCAAAAAGATGTGCCCAGAACCATGGTCTATGCTATGGGAGATCCCAAAGAGTCTCCTTCATGGAAATCTATAATCAAATACATTATGATATTTTAGAGAAGTGCATTAGGGTCTATTCTAGCTTCAGGGAATTGACTGTTGGTCCTTTTTATACTTGTGAAACACCCCAATCTATGAAATTTTTTATCAAGAAGTCTCCTGAATGATTGTTGACCAAAATGCACAGTATGCTTTCAGTGGCCGGAGACTAATTCAGAAGAGTTAAGAGTTAAATCTGAAGTTCAGGCCATGAATAAATCTTGTCTCATTTGTTCTTCAGATGAGTTCATTACTATCTAAACAAGGGAGAATTTCACAGAACCCTAGACAAGGTCATGATAGAACAGATTCCTATAAGACTACAAGAATAACTTTAACATCAATCATAAGTAAAACTCATTCCTGCTTTCCTTTCTGTCTTCTTTGCCCTTTCAATCAATTGCAATGCTCAAAATTTTCCATAAAAGAGACCTGGAAATGGAAGTAATAGAAAAGATCTTAGTTCCCACCAACCATCACCCTGATAATCTTGAAAATGATGAGCACCCTAAATACGTGTCAGATTTGGGGCTTTTTCATATACATATATGGAAAGTTGAGAAGTCATATTAGGAGCTGTTATATTACCACAACAATCAATGCACAGACATGGAGGACTATAGCATCATTCCTGCTTTGTGTTCTTCTGAGATTTTAGTCTTCTTAAAAAAATGTGTAGATGCCCTTTCAAAAATAGCCTGTGGACAAGTAAATCTTGTGGGTGGATTTTCCCTTTCTCCTCCCTAGTGTAGACACTGAGTTAGCTCATAATCACTTAATACCAGCAAGCTTTGCTGATAAATGGAGAAATTGATATGGGTAATAGGAACTGAACAAATATCCTTTCCTTTAAAAAAATCTTAAAAACAAACAGAAATAACCCTCATTCAAATTATTACACAGAGTCCCCTAATTCATTTGGGCCCAAGAGTGGGGTCCCATTAATAGGCCTGCATGAAGAAGTCCGCACTAGGATAGGGATTGGCCCTATGATTTCATTGGTAGAGGGAACTTCCAGTTAAAGAAACTTTCTACTAATGCAATTTATTAACTACTCTACAAGTTATAGCCTTAAAGCTTTGCCTAGAGCATCGAGAGATTAAGTAATAGTATGATAGTATGCTTCAGAGAAAGGTTTTGCACCATATCTTCCTAATTTTGAGATCAGCTCTACATCCACTATTCCTTATTTTCTCTTCAAGAATATAAAACTTAATCACAGCAAATAACATGTGTACATAGAAATGTAAGAATGTAAGCCATGGCTGCTTGTTGCTGAAATAGATATGATAGGAAAATGATGGAGAAATGGCCATTCTCTCCTAGAGAGCATGATAAAGGAGAGGGAGTCCTGACACTGCATAATGCATACCCAAATTTTGGGGAAAAAAAGTTCAGAATGGTTTAAAAGAAATAGTTATAAAGTGATCTAAAATTGTGCAAGAGGAAATCAACATAAAGGGATTCCTTTGCATGAGCTTATAAAGAAAGAACTTCCTGTGAAGTTATAAAAATAGCTATAACATCAACTACAGGCTGTCAGACATCCTATGGCCCAATCTGGATGGGTCATCCAGACTCTCAAGGGTAAAATTTCAAAGACATATTCCTCCTCTGAAGAGGAGGAATAACTTATGTTGATTCAAGAGATTAGTATAGACACATGTAACTCAATAAATAATTTGATTTTAAAAACATGTATAGAAGTTAGAATTGAAAGTAAGTAGTAGTATGTGAATATGATTATGTCATAGTCCTATAAAAATGTTATCAGGAAAGCTAACATACAGAATTAGCAGAAGCTGATCAAAGAAGCTAAAGACAAAAAAAAAGAAGTGTTGTCTTTTTTTTTTCCCCTTGATTACTCTGACACTATGCTCAAAGAAGGGTTATAAGACCAGGCCTAAGGTAGGTAGGAAAATGATAATAGATACTGCAATGAAGAAAAAAAAAATCTACTCAGTTATTATTATTTCTCTGTAGAGGAGAAAGACCTTACACTAGAAGTCATACAAAAACGTGTGCATATGCACGCACATGTGTACACGTGTACACACACACACACACACACACACACACACACACACACGTTCAAGAAGATCTTTTATCCAATATAAGTAAAGATATGATACTACTTTATGGTCCCTTATCAATTCAAGCCACCTGTTTCAGATGAACCATATCCTAAAAGAACAGGCAAATGTGACTGTCAATGATACTTGAAATACAATGGAAAATGTGAGACATACCTCAATACTGGAAAAAGGCAAAAGTTTTCCTAATTTAAAAAATAAAAAGGAAGAGAGCAATCTGCCAAATATAGTCCAACTGATCTTTAATCCAATTCTCGGGAAAATTCTAGAAGATATTATATTAGCTATATGGTTAGTGAACTACTTAGGTCTAGGCTTGGAATAATAAATAATAATTTCAATAAGCCAGTATAGTTTCATCCAAAACATGCATCAGACAAAAACTATTTCTTTTCATTGTCAAAATAGCTAAGTGAGTAAATCAAGAGAATGGCAAATAGTTAACATAGATTTCAGCAAGGAATGTGATAAAATATCTCATGTTATTCTTAACAAAAAATGAAGAGATATAGATTAGGCTATAATACTACTGGATATATTTGGAATTGATTAAGCAGCCAGGCTCAAAATCTAATCATTCACCATATATTATTAACTTGGTAGAAGGTCTAGAGTGAAGACCTGTGTTTGAATATGCTATCTGACATTTTTAATAAGAGCCTGAATAAAGACAGGTATGGCAGCTTCTATAAATTTCCTGTTGAAACAAAGATAGAATAAATGAATTCTAAGTGAAAATAAGTGAAATTTAGAATATAGTTAGAATAACAAATTTTCTGCAACAATATATAACAATCAAGATACAAAAAGACCTTTGCAATCAAAAACACTGGAATAAATCTAGTGAGATGAAATTTGATAGAGATAAGCATAAAGTCTTATACTTGAATTTAAAAAAAATCAACTGGACAGTAAATGATCAGAGAGATATAATTAGATGACATTTTATCTGAAAGAAAAAAAAAGCCTAGAGGTTCAAGTCAATCACAAAGTCAACATGAATCACAGAATCAAAGGTTTTCAGGGATCTTCTCAATCATCTAGTCTAATGGACAACCTAAATATACCCTTAGTACTGACAAATACTCAGCAATGTGAGGTGGCATTGAGAGGCTTGGCTTTTAGGTATAAAGACAAGATAACATGGCTGTGTTCTCCCAATCTAGAGTGTTATTTTCATATGTGGGCATCACAGTTTAAGAAAGACATTTAAAAGCTGTGTCCAGAGAACAGCAACAGAATTGTAAAGGCCACTGAGTACATTTCATACAAAGATTAGCTGAAGGTGAACAGATGAAAAAAACACTGGAGGGACATGACAGCTAGCATCAATAATGTCAACAGCTGTTATGAAAAAGAGGAATTGAGTTTGCTTTACTTGGCCACAGAGAACAGAACAAGAAAGAATTGACAGAAGATGCAAAGAAATATATTTAACTTTTATGTGCAGAAAACCTAGAACTGGAATGGGCCACCTTGAAAAATAGTTGTTTCCCTTTCACTGGAGCTCTGCAAGTCAAGCCTTATTTATAATAAATAAATAATACTAAGAGGTAACTTTGTTTAGTGTACAGTGTCATCTTAATTTGGTGTCAAATACTGCTTCTGATATTTACTAATTGTGGTAACTTTGTCAAATCACTTAACCTTTGTGTATTCTGTGGACCATAGCTTGACATTATCTAAATCATCTGTAAGATATGATCTACATCACTTACATTTGTATAGCATTTTGGTTTATTAAAAAAAAAACCTCTCCTTAGATCAATTTCTTACATTAACCCCATGACAAGTTTTATTATTCATATTTTATAAATGAGAAAACCAAGTTATATGGCCTATGGCTTAAATTGAAGTCTCATGACTTTAAGTTCAAGTGGATTTGATTTACACCATTCTAACTTATGCAAAATAAGTGTTAATTTGGGTAGTAGAGATACTCTGATTGCTTTGATCAAATCCTTAAGAAGTTTTACTATACCTATGTTCTTTCTTCAGTTTCAAAAATAAGAAAAAGAAAATAGTAAAAGCAAATTAAATCTTATGAATATTCTAAGGCTAAATATCAAATGTAGGCTAATGCCCAGAGCCAAGAAGACAATTAACAAATTCATCAATTTGGACCTATTTACATTTCACTGACACCTCCATCACATTTACTTCCTTTTACTAATGTAATCTGCACTCATTCCATCTGTGTCTGCCAATGAATGATGATACGTTTGAATTTCCACAACTGTATTTTAATTTCCCTTTGGGGGAGGAGCAGAAACTGACTTGATTAATGATTTTGCATACTGACACGAGAAAAAGTGAGTTCTCTTTCATTGGAGTTCTACATGCCAAGCTTTATTTATAAGTGAATACTGCTAAGAGGCATACTGGTATGAGGACAGAGTGCTGGCAAGACTTGTTCATGAATTTGACTGGTTCTTCTCCAACAAACAAATTATGAAAGAGACCAAAAATGAATAGTATTTCAAAGGATTGTTATTTGTTATAAGAAAACACCTTTTCCTGGACAATTAAGATGCTAGCTACTACTTGGGAAAGTTTTATTTACTTTTGCACTTCTTTTACATGTAATGGTAATTCCTTTGAATAAATAAACCTGTAATTGGAAAAAATTCAACAAAGAAGTTACAAATACATGATACACTCATAATATACATTTCACTCTGCACTTTACCCAAAATATCATTATGCTTGAAGAATTACATGATTTGATGCAAAAATGGGCTATATAATATTTCCCAATTAAGTTAGATACCATCTATTAGGGTTAGAGCAAGCAGTATACCATCTGTTAGGGATAGAGTGACAGGAGTGTGGGCTTGCACATATGATTAATAAAGAGCAAGGGGGATGGGGTGGGACAAGACTTGGGGAGCTCTTCAAGGAGAGATACTTGCAGATACCCAGATGTTGCTAAAGACCACTAACTTGGAGGTCTGTGAAACAAAAAGGAAGTAAACCTCCTCTGAAGAGATTTTCAAACACTATATTTTCAAACTCTACTTTTTGTTTGTATGTTTGTTTATTTCATTTTCCTGAGGGATACAGAACAAAGAAGTATTTAACTGTTTTTCACTTGAAATTTTCTTTCGGGGAGGGGAGTTTTGTATAGAAATGCATTACATGTTCCTCTGTGATTGGACCTACAAATCAAAGATTTATAAACCTGCAAAGGTGTGAGTAAATATTGTGCAAAACCCAAGATATTATTGCACTGAGAGGAAATAGTGATAATAAAAAATAATAAAAACTGTCCACAATTAAGTTAAGTGGTGAATTCTAGCAGGAAAATGCAGTTTATTTCTATATACTGCTTTGCCCTTCAGCTCAGCTGTTGGCTCTGCATTAACATTCAGGCAGTGCTTTTACCAGTGATGGTGATTCACTGAGGTATTATGAATATGCAAACTAGCAAGAGCTTTTTATGTCTAAGGTTTGTCTTTCTTCAATGTTTGAAGGAATAATTGAAGCCAATCAGCCACTGATAACATGCATATAGATGACTATTTCTATAGAAGAGAAACGATTCAATAATTCTTATAGCAGCCCAAAGGGTTGATTTCAATTAAGTTTTTGAAAACAGAACTGTTAGTCTTTTCAATTATGTTGACTGATTTACAGGTTAATATGTCATATTATTGTTGCTTCTTAGAGTATTATGATAGCCTGTATGGAGTTATTGATATACAAAGGATTGCTATTTGTACTCATTATTTTTTTCAAAGTTGTGCTATAGTCAATAGTTTCCCACTCACCCTCTAAAGCTAGGAAGGAAGGAAGGAAGGAAGGAAGGAAGGAAGGAAGGAAGGAAGGAAGGAAGGAAGGAAGGAAGGAAGGAAGGAAGGAAGGAGGAAGGAGGGAGGGAGGGAGGGAGGGAAGGAAGGAAGGAAGGAAGGAAGGAATGAAGGAGGGAAGGAAGGAAGGAAAAAGGGAAAGAGAAGAGAAAGAGAAAAAAGGGATGGAGGGAAGAAGAGGAAAAAAGGGAGGGAGAGATGGAAGGAAGGATAAAGAGGGGGGAAAAGGAAGAAAAGATGGAAGGAGGGAGAAAATTAAAAACAAAAACAGAAAATATGCAGAAAAAAAGAAAATCAAGGGAAAATTGCTGCTGGGAACAAGAGAATACAGAAACCCAGGAGGAAGAGCAACAGAGACAGATAGAGATTGTGGTTCTATCTAGTGAAAGGAGCTAATATCATATCTTCCCAGAGGAAATATATTGTAATAATTGTAAGGAATTTGAAGGGCAATCTAATCCAACTTGCAGTATAAGTTCCCTCCATGACTTCCTCAATAAGTCATAATCCAGGCTCCATTTGAACACTTCCATTAATGGGATATCTATGTTAAGCTACTTTTTTGACACTCTCTGTCACAGGTGCCCCACCAATGATTAGCATGCTTTCCATTAACCACTACTCAATGGATTTAATAGGCTTTTATCAAAGACATTTAATAAGATAGCATAGTAGTAACAATTGATGCAAACTATCTATTCAAAAGCCAGGTACCCACTCTCCCATGAATAAATAATTGGGAAGAGCAGATTCAAACTGAGAATTTAATGGTAGAGAGGGATGCATATGTAGCAAGGGGCTAAATCACAATTGCTGGCACAAATAAAAATTATTTTTCTCTTCACAGAATCCTAATGTATCTATACTTTGGTATATCTCTATGCTGGGTGGGCTGCTTAGCTGGGCTCTTGAGGATAAATTTCTCTGAGATCATAGTCAGCAATTCTCTAACACTGAAGACCTCAGTCCTCAAAGCTTCCACCTTCCTTGGACGTCTTGTGTTTCCTCAGTGTATCTCTTAGCTCCAAGTCACTAGCACTGTCTCCAACTCATCCAAGCTCTTCAGTGACTTGAACAGGCGCCCATTCTGTTTCTTTGCTGCTGTCTGGTACAGGAGCAAGAGTCTGGCTCCACATTCCACTGCAGGGTCTAAATGTTGTTCCACTACACTGGCTTACCATTGAACTGATAAACTTCTCAAATTCATCCAGCTATGTCAAGCTTTTTAGAAGCATGGTTAGATTATTTGGTTAGCCATTCTTTGTTTTCTCTTCTTAACACAGTCAATAGAGTTTTCACATCACAAAGTGATCGCTGAGTATAACTTTATCTTTTTTACATATTTGAAACCCATCTTATGTAATTACTTTCTTTCTGAGTTACAGTGAAATTCCTTAGCACCTATAACTTTATTGATTCATTGTTTGATTCAATTAAGGTGGCTAGGCCTTCTGTGATGACATTAATTAAATTAAAGAATAGCCTATCCTTTTCCTTTCTTAAGTATTTATATAATTTAAATATTAAATTTTCCTTTAAAAATGATCAAGGTATTGTTATCTTAATTTAATGATTTATATAGATCTCAGACTGTATCTGTAAGCAAGTAGGATTTAAATATTTCCTATTTTTATGTCATAAGCATGACTTAAAACAAGTAGACAATTTCAATATCATTATGCCCATTTATTTTGTAAAGAAAAGACAAAGTAAAAAAATAGTGACTATTTTAAGAAAATATATAGTTATTTTGAATATTCTGAAATATTTTAATTGCTCTAAAACCATAATGAGAAAATTGACAGGCTCCTTTAACTATGAAAAGAAATATGGATTTTGGATAAGTTGTTGGCGAATTTCTCACTACATTCCAGAAAGCACATAACTGTATTAACCTAAAAATGATGACATCTTTTTTAAAGGGGCCTTTACTGTGTTCTATTGCTTTTCAAAATCTCCTCAGATAATTATTGCTTATTCAAGATTATAATTAATATAGATTTATAAGTCAGGAATTAAATTTTAAAATCAGTAAAAATAAAGGCAGTCTTATGAAAAATGCCTTTGCACACACATCAAACATCTACCACAATGATGTGCGTTATCCTCCAGAATTAGATAACACCACTTGAAAATAACTCACAACTTACAACCCTCCCATACTCATTTCCACATGCAAACTTAAAGTCATTTTCAAATTAAAATGTGATATTTGTTTTATATATTCTGGTTTAATACCAGCTGTGGGTGAAGGAGGCCTGCACACAGGAAGTCCAATTCCACTTACACTCCCTGAATTACTGCCTGTCGAGGTCACCCTCCTGTCTATCCTCAGCAACTCCACCAAGCTTAGGCCTTGAGGGAACTGGAGTATAAGAGGCCACTTACACAACCATTTACTATTTATGTATTTCTTAACAATTTAACATCTATGACACTGTGCTACAGTTTTTATTAGGCTCTTAATTTTTTTAAATGTATCACTATGGTTTTGAATACTTTCCCCATAAACCTTGTGTTTTTTTTTAAATTTTTTATAACAGTGATTTTTCAGAATATATGTCCTATCTATGAATATTGCAATTATTCTATGTAACAACAACAACAACATCAAATTGTCTATGTTATGGTAAGGGACAGCAATGGCGAAGTAGGGTGATGCTTGCCATTGTGATGTACACTGTGTGCATTGATTCTACTCTTGTAGTTATAAAAGCCAGGTAGAAAATCTGAAATATGAGCCACTTGGGCTATGAAGCAATACTGATTGGATTAGCACTATGGCTAGTATGAGGTAACTGCTCCTATTCATCCAAGAAATAAATGGAACAGGGGACTTCTGGTTATTGTGGTGATACGAAAAGTCATCAAGAATCCCAGCTTTACTATGCAAACTCTGAAAAATGTCTGAAAAGTACTCCATAAAGCTGAATGATGAATAAAACCAAAACAACAAATAAGATTTTTCATTAGTTCGATAACTGTATCTTTCTCCCCATCTCCTCACCCCCCCCACCCCCCACCCCTGCACACACAAAATGGTCAGAAGCTAGAAAAGATGGGGTAAGGAGTATCTCCAAAGAAGCCATTGTGAATGCAGGAAAATAATTTGGAAGCTGTTGGAGTTGGAAAAGTAGCTGATCCAAGAAAATAGTCATTAATGAAGGTCAGTAGGCTTGAAGCTAGCACTAAGGAAACCAAAGTAAGTCAAAGTAAATGTCACAGAAGTCAACAGAGTTGGGGAGAAAAGCTGTACCAGGGAAACCAGTAGGGATCTGAAATTAGACTTCAACCTTTGTCAGAAAAGAAGTTAGGATAGAATCAGCACCACAGATTACTAAGCAAGGAAAGAGGAACTGGTCATGCAGTCACTAAGAATTATAACAGGAGAAATTGCCACCTTAGCATCTGAGTTCCCACCAGTGGTAAGGGAGCTGTTCAGGAAATCCAAGAACCACTTAATTTCCAGCACCTTGCTTCTAGCACCTGAAAGGGCCATAGGACATGAAACTAAATGAAGAATGAAGATTATATAAAAAATAAGACCAAGTTGGGTTTAGATAGAAGGGATCAAAAGAATGGTAGTTATAAAAGCATCTTACCCAAAGTAGGGCTTACACACTCTTTGAACAACAACAAAAAAATGTGCTAGAATATAACAGTTCCAACCTAAAGAACAATGGCAGTGAAGCACATATCCCCTACAACTTCACTGACAGGAAATTTTTAAAAAATGAAAAAGGGATAAAGGGTGAATTGCTGTTTTTTATATGCACTCAATTTTGGGTCAGAAACTCTTGAATCAGCTGTTCTTATGGCTCTTCAGACAACTCAAAAGACCTTAGTCACTCATGGAAGGAAGCAAATTCACATACATGTAGTTGGATTGGAAGCAGACAGTGAATCTCTGGACAGGGTCTGTATAAACTATCAGAAAAGATCAATCTAAGCATTCCTTAAGGACTGGGCTCTCATTGGCTAGTCATTTTAATTATAACACTTCAATATGACCTGTGATCTAATTCATATAGGAAGTCCCTTCTAAAGTGCTGATTACAAGCCATCTACAACCCTTCACCCTGTGTAATATACAAGTTCTCTCATAAATCCACCACAAAGCAAAATGCTGGTGGCTTTCCTTTAAATTTCCTAACATTATATGCATAGTGCTGAAGCAGAAGGATTTTCCATTATCACAAAATTTCACCAAATGGCATGTCCGTGTCATTATCTTCTAGATAAGTTAGTATTGCCCATAAAGGACAAGTTACCCTAGAAAGTAATTCAACCGATAAAGTTTGACTAGTCATCTGTCATCTTCATTAACTTTATGACAGATATGACACTGATTTCACTCCTAGATCATTCTCTAGTCTTCTCCACTTCCACACCAAATGCCTTATTTACCTAAGGATGACTTCTCCATGAAGCCTTGGTTAGTCTCTGACTAGGATAATCATATGAGGAGTTGCAACCACAATGCTCACTTCCAGGTCACTCTCCAGTGTGCTCCATCTCCATACCAGCAGCCTTAATCCCTCACAGGTAACAAATTCCCTTTTAGTTTCCCTTTATATTTTGTCTTCTTTTAATGAAGTGTAAGCTCTTTTAATATAGGGACCATCTTTTCTTATTTTCATATCCCCAATGCTTCACATAATACATGTCAATAGTAAGCACACACAAATAAATTCATTCTATCTACCTCATCTATTGAAGTACAAATATGTTTATATATATATATATATTATCCATTTACTTAAAAATACTGAATTTATTAAAACTGAATAATATTCATAGATTTTCAAAAAGGTTTAAAAAAACCCGAGGTGTGTGATTCCTACTTTTTAGAAAAAAAAATTAATGTGAATTGTTAGTACCTTCTATGCCTCACACTTCAAATCCCATCTGTATTTTAGAACTAGTAAGTAGGCTCTTTTTTGACCTTCTTAAAAATGTGTTATCTTGTGATTAAAACTTAAAGCTATTAATAAAACACAAAAATGTCTTAATGCTTTCTGAATTGTTATTCCCATTAGGAGAAAAAAAATAACAGTTTGGAAAATTGATATATATTAATACATAGAGAAGAGATGAACAATACACATTCTTCCTACAGAGCTATACTTTTTCTTGTCTCTATTACATCAAAACCTTATGTATAGCAAAGTTCATTTCTAATTAATTATTAACCCCTTAGCACCTACCAGTGTTCCTTGAACACAGTGACATTCCATAAATATTTATTGGATATATGAATAAGTTCAATTTTTAAAATGCACTTAATCCCAGCTACTATAAGAAATAAACTGTTTTTAATTTCTTCTTGTTAGAAAATTTCAAGAAGTGATGTGTTATAAATTTATCACTTGACAAGTCACCTGTCACTCGTAGAGCTGATACAATTTCTTACTGATGCCACTGCATACTCTACCGCTGTAGAAATGTTGCCTAGGTTTGTTTATTTGTCTTTAAGCAAAGAACATAAATGTCCTAGGGCTTCAAATTTACTGGTATACGCTGCACAAATCCTCATTCATAAATATTTAGATCATGATTTGACAAAAAAAATATAAGATTATAGTGTATGTCATGCTCTACTTAAGTATATAACTGTATTCCTGAATTACCACTGGAGCAGATGTAATGTCTTTAAAAGTATTTTATTACAGTAAAGCATTTCCCCAAGGAAGATTGTTTATACATATATAAATCAAGGTGAAGCATTGAGCTTAGATTCTTTTTTTGCTTTCTTCCTGGATTTGCCTTCTTTAACTTGCAAAATGGTTTGCATCTAAGAGAGATAACAGGAAATACTACATTAAAAAAAAGACCAAGAGTTCAGTTATGGGTGCAACTTCTCTCTAAAGGGTTTTGGTACTAGGATGAGAAAGTATGTTTTCAACAGAAATAAAAACTTGCTTTAGAATTTCTTACAGCAGGAAGTTGTGCAAAATTCAGAAGGAGAAAGTGATATTTCACATGTACTTGTAAATATGACCTTTTAATTTTCAGTTCTGCTGAATTTTATGCTTGTACTTCTGATAATGGACACGAATATTCAAATTTTAGTTTTATTGATAATAGTTTGCATTTGAGCTAGTTTTAAAATATATGTATATATACATATACAAATATATATATATACAAATATATTTTAAATTTAGAATTTTGATATTCATTTAGATCTTGAAATTGGAAAAGATGTTGTTTCCTGATTTTTTTTTTTATTTTGCAGTTTTGAGAAGTAAACTAGAGAAGTCAGGAGGGATAGGAAATAAGAGATAACCACAAACATAAAAAAAAAAAGATCAGGTATAGAATTTGTTAGGGAAAGTATAAATATATGTATGCACATATGTATGTATATATGTATACATAAATATATCTGCACTTAATGGTAGACTTTGGGGGAGTGAGGAAGGGTGAAAGAGAACAAAGTAAAAAGTACACAGCCGAGAACAAAAGAAAACTTACACCGAAACAAAGATGGATAGCTCTTAACACAACATGTAGTATTTATCATACAGGCTTTCTTGAAATGAAAATTTATTGTTATATATTTTGATTCCTCTCTTATGTTCTGCTGTGCCAATGACACGCTTTTTTTTTCCTTCTCTGACTCTGTATTTAAGTTTCAATATCTAAGTTTATGATATATTTCTTTTTCTTTCCTGTATTCTGTATTTGAGTTCTGGTGTTTGAGTCTAAAATTAAACAAACAAACAAACAACAACACCACCACCAAAGATTTAGATAAAAGAAATATGTTTTATTCAGAATAGGGAAGACGCATGACTTAGTGAGGATAGAGTGAGGATGGAGTTAGGACTTGGATAGGGGAAGACCTAGGTTTAATTCTCATCTCCAGCATTTATTAGTTTCATGTCCATGGACAACTTACTTAACTTTTCTAAAACTGAGAATGTGTGTGTAGGTGGATTATGTGTATATATGTGTATACACACACACACACATACATACGTATGTATATATGAAGTCACTGAAAGCCTGAATCTTATGTCATATGCATAATAATGGCAGGAATTTGAGGTCAAGAGCCAGGAAACTAACTTGTCCACTTACCTTAGTTTTGGGGCTTATTCATATTTGTTTACATGACAGGTCCCAAAGTAAGTCTTGGGACACCCAGAAATAAAGTGGAATGGTTCAGATCTACACAATTCTGGGTATTTCTTTTGCTGTGCTCCTGAAATGGAGTTTAGGTCATAGGCTCCCCAGCAGAAAATTAAACATGAGATTCAAGGAAGCTGAAAAGGGGGAGGGGAAGGAATAAGGAAACCCTTGTAGTTAAGTATGTCTGAAATCTGAAGAGGCAGAAGCAGCATCAGAGAGGAACAGAGGTGTGAACATGGCCCTGCAGGCCTGTCCTTAAAATGGAAGTTCTTCTGAGGAAACATCAATAGGGGGTGAGCCTGGAGTTATCTTCCAGGATGACAAGGCTGCTAGAGTAGGGAGGCAAATAGAGCTTCCAGAACAAGAAGGCTTTTGGAACACTGGATAATGAAGTCCAGAGAGTCAGAAATGGGGTTCATGGAGAAATCAACATAAAAATCACTAACTGCATTAGATTCCCTAAAATTCAAAAAGCGATATATATTAAATGGAAGGCTTAGAGAGACAATATGGATGATTTGAAGTCGGGAAGTTTTATATATATATAAAACTTAACTCTAATGTTTATTTACCTGAATCATCACAGTCAAGCTCCTTAACTTCTTTAAATCTAATTCATCAGTAATTATTTTTAGGAGGGAGGGAACTCATAGTACCTATCTCATTGCACAGTTTTGATTATCAAATGAGATATGTATAATGCATTATATAAATATCAAGTGTCATGATTATTATTACTGTATAACTAATATATTTACTACTTTATCTTATCATCTCCTCTGTACCCCATCCCATCTCTCTCTGTTGAAAATCTTTCCTTGTTTCAGTCACACACACAAATCCTTCCTGTCTACCCTGCCATCCCTAGTCACTATACATGAGGAGCGTTTTCTAGACTAGCTTCAAGGCAAATACCTGTGTTTGTAACATGCCTAACAGGTAAGAATTCCAGAATTTATGTCCAGCTTCACATACTGATTTCAGCATGTTAATGGGATTTGATCATTCCAATTTTGTGACAGAAATGTTATAATAGACAATAAATTCTTAGCCTTATAGTCAATACGAGTGGGGAACCTGCTGCTTTGAAGTTACATGTAGCCCTCTAGGTCAACAAGTGCGGCCCTGTGACTGGATCCAAATTTCACAGAACAAATGTTCCCCACCCCTGCACTAAGAGATCTAGAGGTTGAAAGTATGTAAGAACAAATAATACTAATATTGCATAAACTATTTGAAAAAGAAAAAAAAGGAAATGGAGCCATCCAGATTCTTTGTAAAATATAAATATGGGCTTGAAACTAAACTCCAAAGAGATAAAGTAAGGATAGAAAAATACAGATTAAAAACTCCAATAAAAATAAATTTAAAACATTTAAAATAATCTAAATAAAACATCTGCAAACAGAACACTACAATATGTTAAAAAAAAAATTATACACTATAACCAGGTTGGATTTGTACCAGGAATGTAGGATTGCTTCAATATTAGGAAAAATATAAATATAATAGACTAAAGTAAATTTCTTTTGTCAGTCAATTGAAGCATTTTTAATTGTTTCAGCATAGTTACAGCATATGAAAGAAATAAAAAGTCTTAACATTTCTGTACATTAAAAATAAATCATAGAAGGAAGAGCCGAAAGATAAATTTCATTCAAAATACCTACAAAATGCATGTTGGGAATCAACCTACTAAAACACATTCAGAAACTATTTGAATGTAACAAGATAAAACACCTTTTTTTTTTTTCACAAGTAAATACAAAACTGAGTAACTGGTGAAGTATTTTTGCTAATATGCAGTCAGTGCCAATAATAAAAATGACAATGATAAATTAATTTACTTATTATGCTTCATACCCATTGCAATACCAAAGCCTTTTTTTTATAGAGCTGGAAAAATAATAAAATTTATAGAGTAGAACAAAGGGTCAAGAATTTTAAGTGGGATAGTGAAAAAAACTGAAATGAAAGAAGTATGAGAGTTACAAATTTCAAATTGTATTACAAAACAGGAAAGAAGGAAGGACGGCAGAAAGGAAGGCAGGAAGGAATAGCGAATAAAGGAAGAAGAGAAGAAAGGGGAAACGGAATAAGCATTTATACAATGCCTACTATGTGCCAGGCACTGTGCAAATTGTTTTACAAATATTATCTCATTTGATCCTCACTACAACCCTATAAGCTAAGTGTTGTTATCTTCATTTTGCCATTAAGGGAACTGAATGTAAACAGAAATTAAGGAACTCTTCAAAGATCACAAAACTAGTAAGTGTATGAGGCCACATCTGAACTCAGGTCTTTCTGACTCCAGGCCCTACCCTCTGTCCATTCTGCCATTTATCTAACTCAAAGAACATCATTAATGCAATTTCCCCTATTCCCACAAAATAAAACAGAAGTATGACCAGAAATAAATACAGAGTAGCAGAACAACTTTAGAAATTGCATGTTGAATTTATGTGCCTGGCAGTAATAAGCAGTACATAAATATGTCAGCTATCATCATCACTAGTGTTAAGAAAATCAAGTTGTACAAACCAGAAACAGACAAGACAGTTTCATACATTACTATTATTCTAAATTCATAGAAATGACCATTCAATTTGGTATTTGTTAAATTTGTGTTTTGGTTTGGGGTTTTTTTGTTGTTGTTTTTTTAAAGAAAGTTTTTGTTAGTTTATTTTGTGCATGAGATTCGGATAAGAATGTATCAGGTCCAAAACAATTTCAAGAAACACTTCTCATTTGAGCTTGACACTGTTATTTAAAGGACAAAAAATTTTAGGGATGGAAAGAGTCTTAAATTTGCAGAGATGCAATTTCTGATTTTCATCCCTCTATTGGAGTATGATGACTGGGTTTTCTAACATGTATTTTTAATAGTCTTAAAATTAATTCATTGAACAAAACTTTCTCTATGACCTAAGATGAACAAGGTATATTTGTGAGAGGCAATAGGGTATACTCAATAAAGATCTAGCCATGGAGCCCAGAAGACCTGAGTTCAAGTCTCTGCTACAAAGTCTCTGTCACATACTTTGTTGTGTGATGCTGCCCAAATCAGTTAACTTCTCATTTCTCTAGGAATCTATCTAAGACTGTAAGTTGTAAAGATGTTAACCTGGCATTGGTACAGAGAATTTTTTTTTTCCTATCCTAATGAAATCACAAGTGCAGTTCCTATCTCTAATTTACAGGTACTGTACTCATTCCTGAAGATACAAAGACAAAAATGAAAGACTTAATAGTATTTCTGGATAATAAAAGGTATCAATGACATTTCTAAATAGCACTAATTTACATAGAATCATGATCATTACAATAAGATGGAAAATTTAGCTGAATGCAGACTTTCAGTTTTGCCTTTGTATCTGAACCTTTCATTTTTTAAAACATCTTCAATCCTTCCATTATTTTCTTTTTCAATAAAACCAGGGACCTCAAATAAACAAAACAGTAGAATGTTTTAGAAAATATCAGGGGAATAGGAATGTTAGTAATGTGATTTTACAACCCAAAAAGTAGCTGTGAGATTTGGACTAGTCATTACTTGGGTTTCAATTTCCTCATTTATAACATAAGTAGATTTTTTTTTTGATTTTTAAAGATGCAGTCCACTTTTTTAGTCTATAATTCAATACTCAAAGCATATTAAAATTTGTTACCACATTTGGATTTACATCAGTCAACATCTACAGTAGCAGGATATAAGGTGTCCTACATATAACTGACATGTAATTGATGTTTAAAAAAAAGTTTAGTTGAATTTAATCTATCAGACATATACTTCATAAAGACCAACAAAGAAAAGTCACTACTATATGTTTAAATAGCTTTTGGGGGTGTAAAAACATCAACCTTCTCCAGAATTGTTTGAAAGTTCCCAAAACTATTGCTTCCCAGGCAGTTGGAAAATAGATATTGGACAATAAGTTCATAGGCAGCCCAGACAATCACAGAATCAATAATTATTGGACACCTCTTCTGAGAAAAACATACTTCTGCCAAGGGAGAAATTTGTCAGGAGCTTACAGTATAATCAAATCAATCAATCAAAAAAAAAATCAGTCAACAAGGATTTCTTAAGCTCTTACCATCTTTCTGGCATTGTGCCTATTGGAGATAAAGAAACAAAATTGAAACAGACCCTGGTCTCAAGGAGTCTACACTATCTAGAGGAAAACAGTATGTACACATTTAAATATATGCAAAATACAGGACAATCAGGGTGGAAGAAAAACAAGCTTCTGGGGGGAATCAGGAAAGTTTAATTTTCATTGACAGGAACATTTTTCTAATAATATGAAAGCAATTTATCATGCTAATAGATTGAATGTATAAACGTATATTAGTATCTAATAACATGAAGCAATGCATTATGCCATGTCAAATGGACGGTACTCCTAAGGAACCATGGAACAAAAAGGCATTTCAGAGAGTCTGGTGGTTATATTATTTCACTCTTTTGCTATCAAAAAAATTTTATCTGTGAAAAGTCCTATGGGGAATCATGCCAAACTGTAGTACCCTCTTGTGTTCAGTCTACCATCAGTTTGAAATATACCTTGGTTTTTGAAGAAGGCTGCTTTCCAAACACATTGAATGTTGTTTGCTTTTTTTTATTCCAAAGCCAGTGCATCTGGCAACCAATGTAAATCATTATGAGCCTATCAGAAATTTCTACATGATTATATTTATTAAGCTGTGCATTTGTGTGTGCTTTTACAAAAAATAGAGACAAAAAGGAATATGAACCCAGATTTTATATGGTTTTATAACTCCAAATTTCAAAAAAGAAAAGGATTGATGGTAAAAGGAGAAGGGGATGGCAGAGGGTGAGATAGATGGATAGTGTCATGGTAGCAATAAGCATGCACTTGGACAGAATTTGGGAGATACTGGAAAAGAGAAGAGCCTGGCATGTCATGTCCACGGGGTCACAAAGAGTCAGACACAACTGAATAACTGAACAACAAGAAACAACAATTTTCAAACCACATACCTGACCTCAACAAATTTGTGTCATCAGAGAAAGAAGAAAAGGAAGCTGACAGGTCATGAAGTCTAGGTAGCCACTAAAGTATCAATAGATACAAATAACTGTAGGCCATTTTGACTCTCAGAGCAGTGTCTATCTACCTTGTTAGCTATTGGGAGTTAGTTATGATAAAGTGCTGATGACAAACAAGTGGGGAGAAATGGGGAAGATGTTCAATCAAATGCAAACAAACTAATATTTTAGCGGCACTAAGGGAACTCATGGTATCCAGAGATAAGAGGTGGTAAGAGGAAAAGCTGAATCTTATTTCAAATACATTAAAGTGCAAGGCTAATATATTTTGCTTGGTTTCTTAAAGAAAGAAAACTTTATCCATTAAAAAGATGGTGCTTTTCACCAACCACTAGTAGAATCATCACATGGGGCACACCTCAGCATGTCTCAAGTAATAACAATTATTGATATTATTATGCATAATAACAAAGGGAGTAGTATCTCTCTACTTTACCTGATTCCTCACATGAAATAAGGCTAAGAATAAAGTCTGAGGTTAAGTGATGACTAACCTAGCCACTCTTAAGGGGGTCAAATCTATCTCTGCCTTGCTAGTGTTATGCTTTAACCAGCCAAACATCCATCCATCAATCCATTCATCCATCTATCTATCTATCTATCTATCTATCTATCTATCTATCTAGGATGTAGATACATACATACATACATACATACATACATACATACATATATATACACACACACACATACATATATATATATATATGTATGTGTGTGTGTGTATATATTTGTTGTTGTTGTTTTTCAGTCTTTCTCAGTCAAGTGTGACCCCATTTGTGGTTTTCTTGGCAAAGATACTAGAGTGGTTTGCCGTTTCTGTCTCCGGCTCCTTTTACAAAGTAGGAAACTGAGGCAAAAAGGGTTAAGTGACTTGCCCAGAATCACGCAGTCTGAGGCCAGATTTGAACCCAAGGAAATGAGTCTTTCTGACTTCAGTCACAGTATTCTATCTGGACTTTAGTTTGATTACTGGCTGTGTGTATGACCTCAGGTAAGGAAATAACAACAAAACAGAACAGCAACAATAATTCTAATAACTGGCTTTTACAAAGAGCTTTTAGGTTTCCAAAGTGCTATGAAAATTTCTTCCCATTTTATCTTCACACCAAATCTGAGTTAGGCGCTATCATTTTTCCGGTTTTATAGATGAGGTAACTGAGGCTCACACACAGATTTGGTGATCTGACCAGGAATCATAGGAAATAAATGTGTGAAGTAGGATTTTAACTCAATGATTCTTGATTCTCAGATTCAGCATACTATCCTACTATCCACTCATCTCTTAGTTGACTCTGATTTCTCCTTAACCCCAGAAGATTCATCTCTAAGATCCCTTCTTATCCTAAACCACTGTTCCTGGAAAAAGATCTTGCTTCTTAAATAAATTGTAGTCTGAGACATCTGTATTTCTTACCTTAGAGATAATTTGTTTTCTTTTTGGCAGCTAGTAGAACTGGCTGACCAAAGCAATATTATTTGTGATGATCCCCACACCACGCCACTGTCATTCTCCTCTATGGTCATTGGCTTTGAAGTACTATGTTTTCATAACAGAACAGCAGAATCCTGTGTTTCAGTAGAGATGATTTTACTTATTGGTTGTACATAAGCTTCATCAGCTTCAGATTTTGTACTTGATGCTGTTAGTGATGCCTCATCTTTAAAAACTGCCCCATTTGTACCAAATGACTCCATTTTAATGGCCTGTTGGGGGACTGTGGTAGATGTACCTGAAATGGCACTGGATACAGTAGCTTCAGAGTTTACCATTCTTAAGTCCAAACTATGTAATTCACTTAACCTTTGTTGAAGTTTGAGCACCTTCATTTTTCTTTAGCATATCCACTGAACAGGTGTCATCTGCCACATTAGTTGCCACAACAAAGGATGGAAGTAAAGAGGCACTGTACTCAATTTCTTTCAGATCTCATTGGCTTTTTACTGCAGTTCCTTTCATGACAATATGTTTAGATTCTGTTTTATTTCCTGTGTCTTTTAGCTTTACTAATTCTTAAGATAAGCGAGAGAGACTGGCACATCGTTGGGAACAGTGTTATTACTGGCTTGTCTGGGAAAATTATGTTTGGACTTCTTGCAAGCTTGCATGAGAATCTGGTGATGTCATTGGTATGGCTGCGTGATATGGCAAGTTCTTGTTCAGCTGAAAAAGATAACCTTCCATGGTAGGAACTTTATCCCAATTAACTTGAAGAGAATTAGTAGCAGCTTTAATTACCTGTACTTGTGGTTTCTCACTACTAAGGTACCAAAGATCTTTGCAGCAAACTTGACTATGAAAGGCCTTTTTACATCCATTTCTTCCACTCCAGAAGTATAGGCCTGTCCCAATTACAATGGCACAGTGTTTATCTCTCTCTTTGCTGTGAATTTTTTTTTGTTTGTTTTCTTGAGAATCAGATACTAGATATCCATTCTGCTGTGTCCAAATTTAGGTGAGAAAATCAACTGGTACACAGCCATTCACAGCCCAGAGGAGAGGCTTTGACATTGTTCATGGTTTGTGGAACCCATTCATCCAAAATGTATATCTTGTTTCCTGTAACATCCGCTTGGTGAAGACTTTGTGAGAGTTGTACAGTCCCTTTTGTTTCTGGCTGTTACCATGATATGGTTTCTATATCAAGTTGCCATAAGTCATGAACAGTGAACCACACATTCCTCCAAAAATGTACACGTTGGGATTTCCTGAGTCTTTTTCTGCAATATATAAAGGCATTGTGAGATTGGGGTGGGGGTGAGGAGGAGGCACAATCCTTCTGTCACTGGAATGCTCCAACTCACAACACTAGAACCATGATGCAACTCCAGGCCATGGAAGTCATTTAAATGTCTGGGGCCATTACTGCTAGAAGCTTCACTCTCACTGGCCAGGCCACCAAATAGATAATACTTATTAAAGAAAAGCCATGTCCAAGTCCAGGACAAGGAGGCAAATAAGCAGAAGGAGGCCGAGGTTTCACTTTTCCCAAAGCCAACTGCTCGCCTGTAACTGCTGGCGCTTATTGCTGTGTTCTCCATGTTCACCCATGCCCCCAAAGACCAGGGTTCTGGCACCATCGCAGACAAACCCATGGGCGGCACAACCCCTGAGGAATACGGCTTGTAACAGCAGAAAGGAACCACTGGCTGTAACCGGGTTGTACATGTGCAGCTCCTCCAAAATGCTCTCCTTGTCTCCACCTAAGACGGTGACGTGCTCCCGGATGGCCACAGAAATCCCGCCTCCACCTCAGCAGAGAGGCAGCCGCCATCTTGCTCGCCCCACCCCCTCACCCCATTGTGGTGGCCCCACAATGCACCACACGGGCCCCGCCCCCGACGCGGGCGGGATTAATACAAGAGAATTAAGAGAAGCCAGGCATTAGCATAAGGAGGAGTTAGAGAAGATTTGCAATAAGAGATGGGATTTTAGTTGTAATTAAAGAAAGGTAGTGAAGTTGGTAGTTGGGGCAGAGGAGGGACAGCACTCCAGGCAGGGGAGCAGCCGGAGGAGGAACTTCCAGGGTGAGATGGGGCGTCCTATGGATGGAACAGCGGGGTGGGGGGCACCGGGCAGAAGAGCGCATGCCCGGGAGGAGGTGTAAGGAGATTGGGAAGGTGGCAGGGGGCCAGGCCACGTAGGGCTCTGATTGATAACCAGAGCGTTTTGTGTTTCCCATGGTGGCAAAAAGAGACCCCCTGGTGTTTACTGAATGGGGAGGAGGTGTGTTTGATGTGTTTTAGGAAAATTATTTTAGTAACTGAAGGGAAGATAGATTATAGTGGGGAGGGGCTGGAGGCAGGCTCAGTACAACATAGCTAATGTTAATTTATGGTATTCTAAGTCAGTATGCTTCCTGCAGAGATCCATTTCTATTTGAATTTGACGGCATTGACATACACCCCTTTACAAGCATAAATACATATACCAGGACCACACTTTTGATGTGTTCCCTATTGTATTTACATTATATTACATTGTATTATATTGTATTTACACTTCATTTGTGTTATTGACATATGACCTTTCTTCCTGATGATGCTTTGTATATTTGTCAGACACTTTTCCCCAAAGTTTTATTGTTATTTTTGCTTTGAATTAATAGTATTCTTTGGTTGACCACTAAATGTAGTCACATCAGTAGGAGTTTGTGAGCTATAGCTATGAGTGTAGATATTCATATAGTGAGTGAGAGATCCATTCTGAGAGTACACCAGTAGCCTCAGTCACTATATACATATGTATGTGTGTGTGTGTGTGTGTGTGTGTGTGTGTGTGTGTGTGTATATATATATATACACACACACACATACATATAAGAATACCTGTTCAGTTGTTTTTCAGTTGTATCCTACTATTTGTGACCCCATTTGGGGTTTTCTTGGCAAAGATACTGAAGTGGTTTGCTATTTTCTTCTCTATCATATTTTACAGATGAGGAAACTGAAACAAACAGGGTTATGTTGCCCAGGGTCACACAGCTAGTAAGTATCAGAGGTCAGATTTGAACTCAGGAAGATAAGTCTTCCATACTTGAGGCCATACTCACTGTGCCACCTGTTTGCCCCAAAAGCACACTTAGAAGTCCTTTAAGTGTTATATAAATACAAGTGTTGTTATTTCCATTTTTTAAACAGGTTTTGAAGCAAAATCAGAGAATTTAAATGACTTAACCAAGCTTATTATACAACCTGTGTCAGAGCCAGACCTATAACCTGCATATTTTGATGTCTATTAAACCATGATGTTTCACACTACAGCATGGGGAAGTTAAAGAGTCCTTAAATTAGATTTGTTCAAATCCACAGATGCCTGTAATTTACATCCTAAAGTAATTAAAGAATGGGCTGAAGTAATTTGAGAGCTGTAGTTAATCATGGAGGACTGAGGAAATAACCAGGGGTTAGAAAAGTGCAGGAACCTATTCTTTTTTAAGGGGGGTGGGGGGAAAGGCTCACTGGTGATCCTGGAGATGGCAGGAAGAACACTGATTTTGGCAAACTAGAAGATCAAAAGACATTGTAGTAGAAAAAGAAGAGTGAAAGTTATGCCTGAGAGTATCTTAGCCCTAGTTGTATCTCTCACAAGCACTGCAATATGGGTAAAGCCTGTTTGTTAATCCATAAAATGAAGTTCTAAGCTTACATGATTTCCAATGTGCCTTGTATTTCTAAAATACTATGATTTGATGATGCTAAAAAGAAACTCTCAGCCTAATTTAGTGTCTTCCAACGATAAAGAGAAAAACATAAAGGAAATACAAGCAACAGGTATGTCACATACCCGTGACCCCCAAATGGCACCCCTCTGTTATACAAGATGCTCCTCTTTGAGCATATAAGCATTCAGAAGGAAACCCATGTAGCAGGGAGAAAAGAAGGAAAAACATACCTACCAAGGCAGATGAATTGAATCAGTCTTAGCAATCAAGGGTTGACAGGCATTCCAGTCAGATGAACTTCACATCCCACTGAACATATCAGAGAGGGATGATAGGTATAATTTGTCTTCATTTAATTAAAAAAAAACATTTTTTTTGACCTGGCATATTCAAAGGCTAGGAGAAAAGGGTTTAAATCATGGTTTTATTAAGAGTGCAAATACTACTGGGTAGAGGCTGTATTTTAAATATGATTCCTCTAGGAACCCCTCACTCCATTTAAAGCTCTGTTCGAATATACCTTCCTATGAGAGACCTTTTGTACTTATTTGTCCTACATTTGATGTTTAAATATTATATAATCATTATACAGTGGATAAGGTATAGGATTTTGAGTCAGAAAGACCTACCTTCACATCCTTCCTCAGACAAGATGCTAGCTTCTTTGTGCCTAAGTTTCCTCATTTGTAAAAAGAGGTTAGACTTGATTACTTCTTAGATTCCTTTCTTTTCTCTCATCTGTGGGTATGTTGTTTTCTCCCAGAAGAATGACAGCTCTTTAAAAATGGGAATAGTTTCCATTTTTTATTCCTGACTTTCACAGGTAAACACACAGGTAACACCATTTGTTGGGCAGGAGAACACAGGAGGGGTCCTAACACTCACAGGTGTTCTAGCACAGGTTCACTTTTGATCTGGTCAGAGAGGAAGACAGCTTTGAAGGGGTTAAATAAGCTTATTTTATTCTAGTCTAGTTTTCTCAGAAGGGTTGCTGATAATGGGAGCACCAGCTCCTACAGCATTCCCTAATCACACTTCTCACAGGGGCCAGCGAGAATAGGAGTACATCTCCTACAGGATCCCCTAAGCCTTGGTGGAGGCTGATCAAGGCAGGTATATGCATTCCTCTATACATTATCCAAATCCCCAAAATGGGTTCCCCCGTCACTGACCAGTGCCCACTTGCTTTGTAAGGCAACAGACAAAGAAGGCATCTTGCCAACATCAAGCTCAGAGGTTAACTTAAGCAATATCATCATGACCTAGCACAGGTAGGGGTATATGATATCACCCCTATATTTCTACTGTGTCTGTGCAGTGGAGATGTTTTCAACCATAATTCTTGGGAAATATTATCTAGGATCCTGGAACTATTATCTAAAAAGGAATAACAAAATCCTCTTTACACATACTAAAATTCACCTTCCTTATACCGACTACCTAATATAATCCCTGACATGAAATAGTTGTGTAATAAAAAGCTTATTAATTGAATTGAGTTGATTTCAGTACAATCCTTAACCACCAGTATAGAAGTCCTTTTTAATCAGGGCCTGAGCCTTGTAGCTAACAGTGTGGTGGCTTTTCAATATAGATATGAATGATGTAATTAGATTTTTCAGATTTTTGATGATATCAGTTAGTAGGTCTTTTTTTTAAAGAACTTTTACAATCAGTAGTATATAGAAAAGAATACAAGATTTCCAATTTATTTATCTTTTTTCCAATAACACTCATAACCTTGTTTATGCTTTACCCTTTCATTATTTATCTGTCTTCTTTGCTCAAAGACTAGTGCTGCTGAACATGACTGAAGGAAGTCACCTAACACTACTGACATGGCCTGTTGCAAAAAATTGTTAACTAAGCTCCATGGAGTCTTCTCTGCTGTACAGAAATTGTTGTATTCTTTGACTAATTCCAGGTATCACCTCCTGAGGTAGTTATTCTAAATCATCTTGAGTTGATAACATTGTCTCTTATCTAATTGGGAAAATTTTGAACATTAGTTCTAACCTCGCACATCTTCGAGTTTTCTCAATCCTCATGCTGCTTAAATTACCCACTATTTTTGATGCATTATTTTCATGGATACTCTCTTCTCTTGTTATCCATGACATTGCTTCTTCTGGCTCCTCCTCTTCTTTTGTCATGACTCCTTCCCAAACTCCATAACAGGTGTTGAATCTGTCCCTTTTTATCCAAACAAATAGCCACTATCCTAATTCAGATTCCTACCATCTCTTTTCTAGATTAGTCACGTTGGTACCCCTGCTTCCATTTTCTCTATTTTTCAATCTGTCTTTCAAATTCCTATCAAAATAATCTTCCATAGATACAATAATGATGCCACTTCCTTGATTAAGCACCTTTGGGAACTCTTCATTACTCCCAAGAAAAATATAAATTCTTGATATGAGTATTTAAGAGCCACCACAATCTCACTCCAGTTTATATTTCTGTTGATATTTCATACTGATCCTCCTTAAATACTCAATGTTCTGAGCAGACTGGGCTATTAACTGTTCCACCATTTCAGTATTCTCTCCCTACCTCAGTGCTTATAACTGAGTAGTTCCCCATGATTAGAGTTTGCTCCCATCTCTCATTTTGCTTCTGTCTTCCTTTAAAGTACTGCTCAGGTGCCAACCTCTATGTCTTCAGGGAACACTCCAGCTATTAGTGCTCTCCTGCTCCTTAAATTATTGGGCATTTAATTACCTTTGTGTGTACATGTTATATCCTCCCAATAGGATACATATTCCTTGAGGGCAAGTATGATTTCATTTTTGTCTTTGTATTCCCAGCACCTAAAATAGTACTCTATGTATAGTAAACACTTAATTAGGTTGAATTAACATTTTCTGTTCACTTTAGGTCTTTGAAATAAAATGATACAACATAAAGAGGATACTGAAGATTATGATAAAGGATTAGGATGATAGATCTTCCTAGGAAAAGGCAAGATGATTTGTTCTATGCCGTGCTGACCTACAGATAATATGCCAGAAGCAATCAAGAATCTCTAAAAGGCAGTTGCTATAGCTTTAACTTGAAGACTCTTTAACAAATGAATTTTTTTCCCTTTAAAATGCACTCCCCTTTCTTCTGAAAAATACTGTTAAATTAAATGCAAAATGCATTTTAATGAAGTGCCATAAGTATTAAAATTGAAAATGAGAGGGCTCAAGTGCAAGGAAAATTAAAAATGCCTCTAATAACATTATCTTAGCCCAATTGAACACATATAGGATTTTATATTCCACCAACTTAAAATAATTCTCTGTAATATATTAACATTTATTAAAGGAACTATGATAAACTTCATTTGAAAAGTTCTAACTTAGCAGTTTTAATGTCACATGCATTTTATCCATGGATTTTTAAGTAATGAAAAAAATGCATTGTCTATAACTTTTTAAAATAATGCCTAGTGCAGCAACTCACATATTTCAGAAGCTCAGTATATGTATAGAATTAATGAATGTATGATCCACCCCCTTTATATCCGAAAACAATAACTGATATCCTACTGAATCCTGTGGATAATAGTAGTAGTCACAGTCACTATGGAAGATAAAACACCCACATACCCACAACCCTCCCAAAACACACACACACACACACACAGAGCTTTTTTTGTCCCTTGAGATATTTTATAATTGATTAACATACCACAAACTGTTATAAATGTTGCTAGTGAATAGGTCTCTGATCCCCTCATCAGATATTTCCAGACTCCCCATTTCTAGATTCACAGGCTTAGATAAGATTTCACAATTTAAAAAAAAAATTAAAAAATAATAATAAATCAACTGCAATGCAGTCCTGTGCTTTATCCACAGTTTCTTCTGCATTTATCTTTCGTAGTTCTTTTTTTTAAAAAAAAATTCTTGTTGCTATCTTTTTTATTCTACCATCTAGAATTAGAAATCAATTCTTTTGTTTCTAATGTGAATTACCCCCCCCTAATTATAAGCTGCCATTTTATTTAACAAAGGAATTGATTTCTGAAAGCTCTATTCAGACATTAGCAAAACCGACAATTGGAATTATCATTCAAATCAACATCCCTTATGATAGCATTAATGCACTACTCAGGCTTAGTCTTATTTTTAGCTTCTTTGCTCACACTTTTTTTTTTGCTTTATTCATTTTAATCATTCCCATATAATATCTCACATCTTCCTGTCTCTCAGTTTGCTTCCTTTCCTTTTCAAAATAGTTCTGCTTGTTGAGATGACTTCCTACCTGAGTTGGCAGGTATGATTTATTGAATATTTATAGGATGATTTTGTTTTCATTCCCTGGAAATCAGTCAGTGTATTGTTTCTTTGCATATTCTTCTGCAGTAAGTATTGGTAGTCTTTACTCATTGCTACTTCTTATAGTAGGAAACATTTATTTTAGATAAGATAACTAGGCAAGGATTCCTTTATCTTCTCTTTACTTGCCAAATGGCTATATCTTCTGCCACTACCTAATCTGAGGAAACAAAATCCCTCGTTATTTGGGTCATGGAAGAAGTGGTAGATCCCAAACTATAGGTGACTGAAAGGTGTACATGAGTCAGCCCCTGAAAGTACATACTGTCTTAATTTTAGTTCACATTGTGTTTTTTTTTTTTATAGTGACAGACCCACACATAGATTCCCATTAGGCTGCTGACAGCATTTATATGAAAAATATCTGGTTTGTCAAACAGAAGGGAAATACACTCTCTTTAGCAAATGTATATTACCATATTTTCTTTTTACCAGCTTTCCATTAATAAGTCCTGTTTGTCTGATGATTAGCAGCCCCATCCCCACCAGTTTCTAAAAATGTCTGTGACGCAACTTGGAATTGGTATCTTTCATTATAACTTATTCACTTGTTTATTCCACAGACATTTATTAAACAATTAAAACATGCAAATCACTTTGCTGAGTGCTAGGGATGCAAAAAAGAAAAGAAAGCAGTCTTTATCCTCAGGGAACTTACATTGTATTAGGGTGACAGGTGGGATAAAATAAATTCATATTGTATCAAAAGTATATTAAGTTTGTAGATAATTATAAAATTATATTCTCTAAGTTGAATATGAAAAATTCACACTGCATATTTTATTAGACTTGTTCTAATATCTTGTGTTTTTCTAACACCTTCTTTAATTATCCTTAACTAATTAAGTAAAAGAAGAATTTGCCTGAACACTTCTAAGAAGTTTTGAAGACACACAATATTGGATTGTGGAAAATGCCGTTTCTTTGAGCTATACAAAAAAATAAAATTTAAAAAAAAAACATTCTTCCATCTTCCAGTATTTTCCATTGCAGAGAGGGTTATTATCTTCTATGTGATATGGCTATATAGCCAAAGACATGGAAATGGGAAGAGAAGGAGAAATAAATAAAAGTAGATATTTTAGTAATATATGTGTGTGTATATCTATCTATCTATCTAATTATCTATCTACCTATCTTGTCTCAAAACTAAAATTTTTGTCTTCCTACTCTACGAGAGACAGCATGATTTACTGAATAGAAAGTCAGGAAGAGTTTAGTTTAAGCACAGTCTCTGATGAACATCGGCTAACTCTCAGTGCTCTAGGAAATGCTCTAAGATCATAAATGGTGTAGAGTAAGCTGACCTGTGCTGATGTTTCCTTATACAGGAGTTCCCCAGCCTGGTGAAATCACAATGTGAGTTTGATGCTTCTGGAGTAGAGACCTGAGAATTGAAGTGTCTTGACTAGCACTAAATAGTATTACAGAAATGGAATTTGAACCCAGGTTTTCCTAGCTATGAGCCCAGTTCTCTATCCAGTATGCACTACTATTTCTACATTAATGTTATATGTATTTTTCTAAGATTGCTGAACATCATTTAGCAGATTTTAATGCTTGATGAGGGAGAAAGGATCCTGTAGAAGATAGATTTAAGTTTGAAACTATCTGTAACAGACAGTTGCAATACAGTGAGGCCTCCAGTATGCTTCCCCTTTTCCTTACCCACTTTCTTGATCACTGGACTCCTGCGTAAATGTCTTGAAAGTCATACAAAACCAGAGATGGACATGAGCCCCAACTAACTTCTCACAGCCATGAATTGACACCCTGTCACTTTTGGGGTGAATTAGAATTAATTTTCTGTTACCAGAGACCTGTTTATTTCTTCCCATCCCACACTCGCCATGACTGAGGACCCAGGTTATCCTCTGCCCAGACCTCCTTTTCCCTTGACCTTGTTGCCCCATGCTTCTGCCCTGGATATATCAGTTTAGCACAATGGCTTTTACATGAATTAAAATGAGTCATAATGGAGATCTTATGCATTATCTGGTTCTTTGTGAAATTGTCCAACTGCCTAATGAAACTAAGTCAAGGTGGAACTTATCATTCAATGTAGCTTAAGATTATCTTTTTCCTCAAATATATCTGTAGCTCCTAAAAGGAACAAAAAAAGTACTAAGAGTATCTCTTCTACACAATTCATGCAGGGTAGATTTCAGCAGTGACTTATATCAAGCCCCAGACATCACACTTGATTCTTTCTGTTGCTGATAACCAACAAAAGGCACAACAATGACTGTCACACCTACCCCAAATGAAAGAAAGTGCCAGAAGAAGCATTTATTGTATCCATAAGTCCTTAAGTTCATAAACTTGAATTGATATACTGATAGCAGGGTTCGTAAAATATTGTCAACTTTAAGAGAATTAGAACTTGGTAATTTAATATTCTCCTTCTGATCTATGTGTCAGTGATTCTATTCAGAGTTAATTAGTAAAAGCTTAGAAGGGGAGGGGGTAAATGAACAAAGGATCTTTATTAGAATTATGCTAAAGGGTTAGCAAATACCAAGAAGCCTTAAATTTCATGTCTTTGGTAATCAGTAAATCTATCTCTTGGTCACTTTTTCAAATTAAGGGTTTTATTAGGAATAGCACTGATTAACTAGATAGTCATCTGCTACAAAACATTTTATTTAAAGCAATAACTCATTACATTGATATTAGTAATCAGAACCTCTCTATGCATTAGTATTTTTAACAGCATTAAAAGAATGGAGAGATATTTATGAAAATGTATGCCAAGATTTCCTGGAATTTTGTTGTGCTCTGTTATGAAAGTGCTCTGTTTTAAAAGAATTTTGTTCTTTTCTATTGAAAAATGCTCATAAAACATTCAATGAAAAAAAATGTTCTGGCAGTACATCGAGTTTGTTTAGAAACAGTAACATTAGCAGCAAGTTGGAAATACAGGCTTGAAAATAAGATTTTTCATTACCCAACTGCAGAACTATTGATCATAAAGGAGGGGGCACATCTAGAAGACAGTAGTATTGTAGTCCCTTTAATGAGCCAAAACAAGATTTCAGTCAACGTCGATATAGATAGACCAGAGAGAATGTGGGACTGCATACCTCTCCTTCATCTTCTGCATTCCAGCCCATGAAAGAATGATGAAGAGACTGTTGAAAGCCTGAGTAAGATGCAGAAAACTCTTTGTAGTTGGCTAAATTTCATAAATAGATAACTGAATCTAAGAGGCCAGAGTGATGTTTCCCTACATAAAACAAATAGCTAAATGTAAGTGGCTTTTCCTCCATGCTGAATCATAAAGCTTTGGAGTAGCTCAAGCAGTTCAGCTGGAGAGCAAGCTAAGGTAGTGCTAGCTTACCAAAAATTTAAAGTAAGAATTGGCAGTAAATATGTATGTTTTGGCAAAGCCATTCTCAGCTACCCTTTGAGGGATTTCTTCTTTGATTCGTTTCCTCAATTAGATTAAGATTATGTTTTTCCTCAAATATATCTGTAGCTTCTAAAAGGAACAAAAAAAGTTGGAAATGCATTATGGAGGGTTTTGTAACTAACTCCCTGTGCATGCTCTCAGGATCACAAGCATTCCAATATGGAGAGTTTTATTTTTGAAGAAGAACAGATAACACTAGTATCAAAGTCCATGGAAAATAATGATACATATTAGTGAGCAACGCTCCTCCAAAAACTTCCACTGTCTCAGTTGTTTGCTTCACTTTCCTGAATAGAACCCTAAAGGAGGGACATTGACTCCACTGGGAGGTTCCTATATCTGTGTTCATAGAATTACTCTCAGCATCAACTCTAGCCTTCAGTGACTCTCAGCCCTTGTTACTACTATCCTTCACAGCTCTGCTTCCTGCAGCACTCCTTACCTTTTAGCAGGTTCTATCTCTTCATTTCTTCTGGTTTCTCCTGAACACCTTGTGATTAGCCTCCATTGTCTTTCACCAGAGAACTAATTCTTCAATGGGGAAATGACTGCAAAGGGGTAAGTGATGTGGAGTTTCTATTTAAATCTTAAAATTAATCACAGACCAGTTTTCTGAATCATCTTCTTGTTTACTTCTACAACACCAGACTTGCACACGAGAAATCTGCTCAGGGCCTAGAAGAATTATCACTTCCTGTGCTTTACAAGTGAGTCTCTCTCTTTACTTGGATGTTAGTACATATGACTTATGATGGTAGATTTAAGGTCCTATGATCCTCTGTTTATTCCTTTCTTCACAAGCAACAGATTGGGCAAAGGAAGATTTATAATCTGCTGAATAAAGTCAAAGTTAATAGGATATATATGTATAGATGTGCATGCATATGTATTCTTTATACAGTACTACTAAGTAATTTATACCCTTAATAAATAGGGCTACTTTATATCAAAATTCTACTAATGTTAATTTTTTTTTTAATCTCTGAGACAGCAGTTACTCATGCCTTGGTTATGGCAGACTAGCATTGCTGTTTACCAAAAACGTAGGTCTAGGGATACTTTAGATGTAATCTTCCGCAGTTCGAAAGTACACATCTCCCTCTCAGAGACCTAAATGTGTCTCAGAGGGTTCAGGGTGTCTCATCTAATGCTAACTGTGTTTTCCCACCATAAACCACCAATGGTGAACACTCCTATCCATTTAAACAATGAACATCAATTTAGCCTTGAAAAGGGGCAGCGAGGTAAATAGAGAGTCAGGCCCGGAGTCAGAAAGGCCTGAGTTCAGACCAGCCTCAGAAACTAACAGCCATGTTACTCTTGGCAAGTCACTTAACCTTGTTTGCCTCAGCTTCCTAATCTGTGAAATTAACCACAGCTCTGGGAAATGGAAAACCACTCACTCTGGTGTCTTTGCCAAGAAAACTCCAGGAGGGGCGATGAAGAGTCAGACACACTTGAAATAATGGAGCAACAACAAAGCTTTGAAAAAGAGATATTTACTATGAACTAGTTAGTTATGAGATTCTGTGCTTAGAACGCTAGACATGGAGTCAGAAAGATCTGAGTTTAAATTTTGTTTCACATGCATTATGGCCATGTGACCCTGGGCAAGTCACTTAGCCTCTGTCTACCTTAGTGTCTTCATCTTGTAAAATGGGGGTAAAAATAGCACCTAATTCCCGAAAGTGCTGGGATAAAATGAGATATTTGTAAAGCCTTTGCAAACTTTAAAGTGTTATCTAAATGCTAGCTATTATTAGTGTTATCATTATGCTTCAAAGATACAGCAATCACAGAAGGTATCAATACACCCTTTCAACACCTAAAGTATGTCTTCTTCTTCATACTATGATGGTATCTCAAGAAAATGTGCTTAAACTTAATTTGGTTTCTACATAGCAAATACCTAACCTTATTCCTTTCCAAATGCAGCTTAGCCACTGGATGAAATACTCATCTTGGCTTTGACTGTGCTGAGTTCTAAGAGTCATTCTACAGGGTCTCGATAATTAGCTAGGTAACCATATAAAATGTCATGGAGTCTATTCGAGGACCTCCTGGTGACTCGTTCCCTTGAACTTGCAAAACTCTCAAGGAGTAACCATGTCCAAATTTTTTTTTTAAAGCAGGAGAAATACACAGACACACACACAATGAAAAGGGGACCATATTCATGGCTTACCTATTGGCCTCAGATGTAGAGGCCCTAAGGTCCCTTCCTCTCTCATATTGTCTCACTCTCCCAAATAGCAGCCAGACAGAAAACTGGCAGCACAAAGCCAAGGCCTGGCTTTTGCTAGTTAGTTCATCACAGTTTCAACTGGCCATCTAATTAACAGTTGCATCTTTATCATGTGGTTAGCAGAATGGAACTAGGTACAGAATGTCTTTGCATTCTCCATGTGCAAATGCATATGCATGTGATCCTACCTTTCCAGAGTCTCTCAAGCTCTTCCTCTTGGACTGTATAAAATGAACACACTCCTTCTGAGTGCCATCTCCCTCCTTCATCCTATCAAGATATTAGAAGATATCCTATTTTCTAAAGCTGAGGCCCAGCAAGCAGGCTATGCCCTGAGCTTGGCATAAAAACAATCCTTTGTGCTCACCCTCTGGCAAAGTCACATTATTATTGTATTACTTTGACCAGCACCAGGTGTTCTCTGGGCTTGGAGAAGTTCTGGTCATGAAGCCTTGCTAGAATGGAACTGGTCACATTGTTGCTATTATCCCTCATTGTCAAGGCTGTAGCTCCCTGTGCAACAGTTGGTGTAAGTACTGAGATCTCCCCATGCTACCTCAGGCTGCCTCACTCGAGGAGGGACTCAGGCACATGTGTCTTGTTTGCAAGACATTTTCCTCACTTTGAAATTAAACTTATGTTTGATACCTTACTCTCCTATCTCTAGCGTTCTCTGTTTAGCTCCAGCCATCCACAGGTTAGAGGCCAATCCCCTTCATTGGGCATAACAATTAGGAAGAAATGTTTAAGTTTCTCAGATGAGTTCCTAGCCAGTTTAGGTGATGGCTAATATCAAACCTCATCACACAATATGTCATAGAGTCATTGGCTAGCTCTAGAGCTAGAAGGAAAAATAGAGGAAATCTAGCTCAACAACCTTATTTTTTGCAGATGAGAAACCTAAGCCCCAGAGAGGGCACGGAAATTGAAAATGGTTACATCGGTTGTCAGTAGAACTAGGGATCAAACTCAGATTCCAAGGGTCCAAGTTCAACCTTCTTTCCACTGTACTACACTACTTCTCCCTCTAAAATACTGATGCAAGGCATTAAACTAGTTGACCTGTAAGATTCCTTCTAGCTCTAAACACACGATCCCATAATTTATTGATATATGGCTAGCTTCCTTTACACCAAATGAGCATAGATTCAATACTCCAAATAGAACCTCTACATCACTTTTGAATGGTGCATGTTATTATGTGCACAGCTTCTATTAATAATATGTAACATTGCATGATGCTTAAGGGTTTACAGAGCTCTTTCCCTACAGCAGTCATAGATGGTATTATAACTATTACCCCCATATGATAAATGAGAACACTTAGATGAAGGGAGATGAATTACTTAGGATCATTTCCCAGTAATTGTATAACCTGAGATTTGAACCCAAGTCACTGGATTTAACATCATGTTCCCTTTCAACTAAACTACAATGCCTCTAATAATTCTGTATATAGAGTTAATGTTCTTAGAGATATGAGAATACTTTTTATCCACCAACTTTTTTCTTGAAAGTATTAGATCCTTGATAGAGTGGACAATAATTTCTGATTTAATCATTTGAGGACCTCTGGAATAGCATTTCTGTACAGAGCAAGCCTTTAATAAATGTTTATTCATCATATGGATTCTGTGATACATCGTTTAGGAATCCTTACTTTATTTTGCTAACTCTGCAGCTGCCCTAGCTCTTCAGTAAGCATGGTTTAGCAACATGATAAGGTCTCATTTTCTTTGAATGATTTATTGTGACAACACACAAATCTAGCTATTGAGTCTTTAACAATAAATAACATACAGCATTTGCAATGCAGAACAATGAAGCATTATGATGATAGGCCCTGAGTTGTAATGACAACAAAATGTAGCAATTCTCTGTCAAATAATAGAATTAAAGTTTATCTAGGGGTGGGGGGTTTGGGTAAGGGGTGCCTGCAGCCTATTATCTTAAAGTCATTTGAGTTTGTCAGTGGGTAAGCTCCAAATAATTTATTCTCATTTTACCACCAGTTTGCTGTGATTCCATTGTTTATTTACAAAACTCATGGCTGAATGAGTTCTGTTTCAAGGGTATTAGATGTGTATTAAACATAAACAATGAAATTAATGCTTTTTGGCAGTGAGCCCAGTGTAAATAAAGAGTAGACATAAAAACAGGAGTCAAAATCACCGTCCATAGTCATCTTAATCAGTACAAAATTATTCATCATGATGTTATTGTTGTTGCTGCTGGGTTTTTTTTTTGTCTGGGTACATTTTTAAAGATGTATAAGAGAGTGTGTTGTTCACAACTATTTTTGCCATTCAGGTATCCAGTTTCCTGAAAGACATGTAAATGAATCAATTAGCTCAAATACATATAAACCCCTCTGATGTTACTAGAAGTCTTACTGTCCAGGAACCCTGTCTTCTGTATTGTTTCTGTAAGGTTACAAGCACACTTGGTGAATTTGCTGGAAGTGCCTCATAATAAATGTTCGATTCAAAGTACTGGAAGGGTCTCTGAGATGGCATGAATCACATTACTTGAGTTTCAAGGCAAGAATCATACTTAAACCTTTTTTCTGAAAATCAAAGAGCTCCAGGGAAAATAATAGGATCGCCTTTACTATGTAATTCCAGGACAATTCTTCCGCTAGTAGGAGGTATCTTCTCATCCCTTATAAAATCCCTTTCAGACCATGTCACTTCGAAATAGGTGGCTGCAGGGCTCTGGAATATAAGTCCAATTCAGGGAAATACCTTGGTTTTCTAAAAAAAAAAAAACAAATAGAAGTTTAGGGGTCTCTAAACACATGAGAAAATCCAGGTAGCTCAAAAAAATTCAAAAATTTCCTATAACCAGAGGAAGAAGATTAAGATAGATATCCATTCCACTCATCCACTCAGTGTTGTCCTAATTTGATTATTTTGCCATTCCTAGGAAATCTTAGTCCTGGTTTACACCTAGTGGCCAAGTAATATGTATTTATGATTTATAATGTGTATATTATATATATTTATACATATGTACATATAAATATAATATTTGTGTGTATTATGTATAATATATGTATGTAAAATGTGTAAATATGTAAAATACAAAATATATGTACTATATAACATATACACATATCATACATATAAGTATGTAAACATATCTATGTATATGTATATGTATATACATACATGTTTACACACATATGGTGCATATAGTCGGAATCTATATCTAATTAGACACATCCCTGCTTCCTGGATCCAACAAGTATTTATTACGTTCTTTCTTTTTGCAAGGCACTATATTGGACACTGGAGACGCAAAAATAAAATGAAAACTCAAAATGCTTACATTCCATTGTGAAAATATATTATGTACAGAGATTAATAAATATGAATCATATACAATGTTTATACGACAATTTCAAGAAGGAAAGCACATTGAAAACTAAAGCTCTTAGTGTGTAGGAGAGGAGAAGCAGATTGGTGTTTAAAAAGACTTTCTATAGGGGGTAGTTACCTGAAGGAAGTTAGGGACTGTACCAAACAGGTATAAGTATGGAAAGCCCTTTAGATACAATAGAGCAGTCTATGTATTCTCTTCCATATGTGTATTATGATCATACATTATTCATAAGTCTATATTCTTTTAATATATTTGCTTTGATCATATTTGTGCCCCATGTCTTGGTCAATCCCTACATACAGCCATATATCTTCCTTACATTTATTCTCTCTTCCCATTGATAGTATATGTATTCGTGAAAGAGTGACTTCAGTTTATAGAAGAGGTGTTTTATTATTACTTTTTTTCCTAAACAGTATCATTAAATACCTTACTTTGAACAAATTATGTCTCTCACTGGTTAGTAAACACATTTGGAGAGGAGAGGCTTACAGCTTATGAGTTATGGTTTTGAGTGCATTCATAACATGTGAACTCTTGAAGCTTCAGATTCAGAAACTTTATCTGGATTAGCCACGGGCCAGGGGTGTTAATCCCAGATATTACAAATATGTTATTCTCTTAACCCTGTATTGGACTATAATCTACATTAGAGGATTAACAATAGTTTAGCTAAATCATTTACCTTGCCCAAGTACTTGGCTAAGCATTCTACACGTGGTTAATGCTTAATAAATGTTATTGGTTTTCTGTACCATCTCCCTTATTTTATATTTCACTGGAATACTTCAAATAAATAACATTTAAATATTTAGGAGGTTTGTATATTGTATACTTTTAGCAGAGAGAACAGAGGGAGGAAGTAAAATGAATTAAACTCTATGGTTGAGTGAAAAACAATCTTCCATCAAAGCAGTGTGGATTGGGGCCCCAGGTAAGCAAAGAAAAGGTAGAACACTGAAACCTGACTCTTCAAAGGCTTCATTTTGGGGGAGCAGGGAGAAGCATAAGGTGCACTTGGTTGATAGGATTGCGATATGCGTTGTTAGAGGGGGTACTTACATGCTTGAAGGGGGGAAAAACCTTGGAAGCTGTCTATAATGAATGATCAATAGAGGATGCTTTTACCACACAGTTGAGCAGGCTACCATTCACATTCAGATAAACTCTGATGGGCTCCTGTTCTCCCTTTGAAATGATCATATACGCTAAAGCACCAGGCTGTCCCTGCTGGAATAAAGGGAGTCCTCAGAATGCAGCCTGGCATTGAATTTTATTTTTTAACGTGAAACCCTTGGTCTGCCATTAATGTGGTTTTTTTTGTGTGTTTTTGTGGGTGTTTTTGGAAATCCATTGATATTCTGAGTTTCCTCCACACAAGGCCAGTGAGGTGGTGTGTTAACTTTAATCTCTCCGGATGTAGTCACAAGGTACTTACTGACCCAGACTTCTGCCTTGTCTACCCTGTATGCAGACTTCCTAGATCAAGAAAAAGAGCACACTACAAATGATTCCACCTTTCATTATTACAGTGCACAGGAGATTGGTTACCCTGATCAATTTCGCTTGGCCTATGACTGACAAATTCCCACTTCTTGCTTCTCTAATCTCTGATTCCCAGTTGGATTTTATTGAGGCAAAAGCCTTTCTATCCTTTTATCATCCCCTTCTTTCTCTCTCTCTCTCTCTCTCTCTCTCTCTCTCTCTCTCTCTCTCTCTCTCTCTCTCTCTCTCTGTCTCTTCCTTTAACCCTGCTCCTAGTACCATCAGCTGCTCCATTCTAGTGCTCAAAGTCATTGACTCAGTAACAGTTGACTCACTGCCTCTTTCCTGGTTGTTTGGATATTAAAACAAACAAAAACAAAAAGACATTTCTTTTTGTTGTTGTTGTGAACTTAAATACCTAAATGAATGAATGAGTAGAGAGATATATAGAGTAAAACACAAAAAGTGGATTGTATATGACCTCAGGAATCTCCATTTCGTGCCATATCCTTTTTATTTTAGAGTATAATAAATTATGCACATTGCTTTAAAAAATATACTCCTTGTCCATAGCTCCTTCTAAAGTTCCTTATCTTCTCTTCCCTATACCTACAACAATAGTTCAGTGGCTTTTTTTTTAGAGGGAGGGGCATTGTTATTTCAACCTTTAACCAAGTCCAGAAATGTCTCTCTGTACCTTGGGTCCATCACTTTTTGTCACAGATTGGATAACGTTTTGTCATAGGCTGATTGGTCATCAATCATGTCAACATTTTTTTAGCAGATACCTTAGTACATAAATTTCCTCAAGTTTTGTTTTTCAATCTTTATATTTTGCTCTATTTATGCTATTTTTAAAAAAATTTAAATTGTTTTTATTACTATTTTATAGTTTCATGAAATCTTTGATTTCTGTTCAGTTCATCCTAATGCTCAAGGAATTTGTTACATGTGAGAGATTTAGCACTTTATATTCCTTAAATTGCTTTTATTTACATTCTTTTCTTCCTCTCTCCCTACTTCTTTTCTTCCATTCTTCCTTCCTTCCTTTCTTTCTTTCTTTCATCTCTTGGACTGAGAAAAGTGTCTTTGAAATAATAGATACTTAATCAATGTTTCTTGATTTGATATTTAACTTTAAAAAAGAAAAAAAAGAATGCTCTTGAAAACAATTGTATCTAATTTAAACACTGTATTCCATTTTTCTTGTCATTCTAAAACTGATTAAATATCAATTGAGATTGTTATTCTACTATGAGAAAACATAAAAACATAGAAATTAAGGAAAATGAGTGGGTTTTGTCATCAAACTAAAATAAATCATTTTGCTATAAGACTATTGTTTAAATAAAATCAGGTCTATGAGGTAATTGAAGTATATAGTTCAAGGAAATATTTAAAATGTCCATTTATTCACATTCTTTGGACCATATGTATCTCCACATTTATATAAATAAAACCTTTTCTCCAGAGGTTCTTCAAATATCATTCTGGTTTGCCTTCACCATCATTTTGTTATCATAACTTGACTTTTCAAATATCTGGCACAGTAAAGGGAACAAAAAAAAGGAGAAATAATATTAAATAGTGTTAAAAATTAAACATTTTATGAAAAATAGGTTCTGGAATTAGAAACAAATGAATAAGTTTTTGTGTCATTGTGAGTTTCTTGTTTGTTTGTTTGTTTGTTTGTTTCTCTGGTTACACAAGCAAACCATAAACACCAGCTTTGGTTCCAAGAAATGTTTAAGGGTAACTTCCACTGAATTCAACAGTGTTGCTTTGATGTAATAGTATTGTTTGATCTTTCTCAAATGTCACTGGATCTCAACATTCAAAAGGAAAAATGTTCCCAGTCCCAGTTTGAGATTAAATAATCCTTTGTTAAGTAATTGTTCACACAGTTGAAAATAATCAATCTACTTTAAAAAGAATTCATGAAACAGTGACAATTATTAAGACTTCAGAAGCTCTATTCTTGGAAGGAAATAGTTCTTATAGGTGAAATTATGTTACTTCAGATCCTATATAAGAAAAAAATACATGAAATATTACTTGATTACAATAATACCTCAGTAATATAAAACTATCAGGGAAAGAAATGTTCCACATAAAATAGTAATTCAAGTTACCTGAAACTTGTTGCTTATTAAAATATCACATTTTTTAAACAAAATAAAACAACTGATGAGGATAGAGAGCTTTCTAAAATGCAGTTCAGCTTTCTATGCTTTCTTAAAAAGTACATTAAATTCATTTAACATTTCCTTGATGACTCCTAATAATATGATTATGAATTAGTCATTATGCCATAATATCACAGTATTACTTGGTTTGGTTTTTCATTTTTCTTCCAGTTACTGCCCTCACTGTTAGGCTATTGATTCTCTTACCTTGCTGATATCAGTGTGTCTTCCTCTCGTATTCTCTCATCTACACCCTATTTCTAATATTCTGGTTCTATTCTGCCGAGGGCTGAGGACACAAGTAAATTATGTTAGAAATGTTTCTAAAATGTAAATAGTATATGAGGAGCTCTCTTGTAATTAAATAAAATTTAGGGTGTACCAATTTGAGGTCAACATTATTTTTTTTTTAATTTTCTCAGCTCTACTCAATATTCATCCTTCAAGCAAGATGACTACCAATGGCCCAGGATGAAGTGGGTGACCTTGGTGTTTTTGATGTCTGAGTCCAAGTGCTCCACAGCACCTGCTTCAGCCACTTTCATGGCTATTGGAACAAATTGTTTTCATCGACTGAATCTACCAGGGTAAGTCTTCACATCTTTGGGGAGACATCCCTCTATCTCACCTTTTGGTTTAGCCTGATTTAGCCCATCCACTGAGATGGTTGTCCAGGGTGCGGCTGTTGTGAATGCTATAGCTTCTGGGAACCCCATGTGAGAGTTAGGTGAAGGTGGACACTAAAGGTGGATGAACAGCCTTGGAAAGAATTCAGCAAGCCCTCATATCAGAGGTGCTAGTCCTCCCTAAATACCCTATAAACCCCATTCATAATACTACATATTACCAGAGAAGTGATCTTTGTGTTAGTGAAATGTAGTCCAGATAAATGAAATATTTCAATTCAGAAATATTTATTACTGGACATAAGAATAACATGTATCATATACTTGGACCATTTATAAAAACCAAAAGAATATAATAGAAACACCAACAAATAGACTGATAAGAACTACTCACCTTTTCTGACAACTTAAAAGGGTGGGCCTTTACTTACAGTTCAAAAGCACTGACTTTCCCTTCTTCTGGACTTTGAAAAAGAGTGTTAAAAAATACTCATACAGATATGTTGAAATTTTTAGGGAGTTAAAAAATGTCTTTTAGAAATTAAACTTGGAATGGAAAATGAAATGGAGCAATCGTGAGGTAATGAGTTCATCATAGCTATGTATATTCACACTGAGTCTGGAAAACAACTTGTGGGAGAAATTGTATTATAGAATGCTTTCATGCATTCATGCCTACACAGTGACCTCTCATCCAATTCTCTTCTGTGAAATTTTGTAATCTACAATTTAATTGATCACAAATATTGATTGAACATTGACGGAGATATGATCATGTATAGAAATTACTTTAAATCACTAAGCAATATATCAGTGAAGTTGATTAATCTATGTTAACTGATTAATAGGTTCAATTCCCTATGAGAGGAAATATGGATGAAGAGCTGATAATCATGACAGTGAATGACTGACTAGTAGAATAGTCAGTAAGCAGGACCATTCAAAGTTTTTGGATTCATGTGTGTATTCATTAAGTATCTCTCCAATCTCCCTGTGTGATTCTTGTGTAAGAGATCTCACTCTAGAAGGGTCCAATTATTTATTAGAAGAGTCACATTTCCAAAATTTTTTGCTAGAGTAAAACTAGATCCCTATCTAAGTGGCATGGTGGATATATACCAGGCCTGCAGTCAGAAAAAAATTGAGTTCAAATCCAACCATAGATACTTACTAGTTGTCTGATTCAGGGCAAGTCACTTAACTTCTGTTTGTCTCAGTTTCCTTATCTGTAAAATTGGGAAAATAATAGCACTTACCTTCTAGGACTGTTGTGAAGATCAAATGACAATATTGTAAAGTTCTTAGCTCAGTGACTAGCACATATTTAAATGCTATATGAATATTAATAATTATTATTATTATTATCAGTTGTGGCACTGAAATGGCAAAAATATTTTATTCTTAAAAATACAATTGGCATCCATTAGTAATCATGCAACAAAGAAGTGATATTAGTCCAAAGTAACACACTGAACATTCTCTAGCAATCCTCCTAATATCAAGAAATACATTGGTTTTAATAGGGTGAACCACAAGTCATTGTACTGAGGAAATGGAGGGAATTGAATTGAGAAACCCTCTACACTGAAGGGTCTTTCATCTGCAACACCACTCTAATCTAGAGAAACTACTTTGTCAAAAGTTCAATCATTTCATTACCCTCTAAGGCAAAAATGCCTTCTTGTAAATTTGCTTCAACATTGTCTATAGGAGTGCCTTCTGGCCAGTCCATTTTAATAACTTTAAATAGACTATTGGCATTACCCTCACTCACTCCTTTTCACTCTATTCACTCCTCAACCCTGCAGTCTGGCTTCTTTCACTAACACTCAACTAGAATTGCCTTCTCCAAAGTTACAAATGACCCCTCAATGGTTAAATCTAATTGCTCTTACTCAATTTTCATCTTTGACCTTTCTGCAGCATTTGATACCTTTGATCACCTTGAGACTCTCTCTGGGGTATTGCTACCATGCCCCTTGCTCTCACTTACATCTAATGTACAATCCAATGCCAAGTAATTGCTTATATTCCCTTCTTTTCATCTGTATAGCTCAGCTAACACTAGTTTCAGACCCTTATCCCCTCTTATCTGGATAATACTAATAGCCTCTTAATTGATCTCCCTGCCTCAATTTCTTTTCTTCTCCAGTCCATCTTGCAAATAACTGCAAAAGTGATTTTCCTAAACTGCAGTTCTGAACATGTAACTCCCCACCTCAACAAATTCAAGTTGTTTGGGGTAGAGACAAGATGGTGGAGAAAATGCAGAACTTTCCCTGAGTTCTCCCAAATTTCACTACAAACAACTTTAAATCACATAGCAAAATAAATTCTGGGGCAGCAGAACCCACAAAAGAATGAGGTGAAACAATTTTCAAGCCCCAAATAACTTAGGAAGACTACAGGAAAGGTCTGTCTCACTCGGGTAAAAGGGGATGCAGTCCACTGCAGACAATGTTTAGGAATGCCAACAGGAGCAACTAAAGAGAATGTAAATGATGAGACAGCATACCAGAAATTACGGCATGCAGCCAAAACAGTACTTATGGAATTCTGTAGCAAAAACCATTGGCACACGTTAATTTTACCAAACATTTAAAGAACAGTTAATTCCAATACTATATAAAGTATTTGGGAAAATAGGTGAAGAAGGAGTCCTACAACTTTTCTTTCATAACACAAACATAGTGCTAATACCTAAACCAGGAAGAGCCCAAACAGAGAAAGAAAAACATAGTCCAAATTCCCTAAGGAATATTAATGTAAAGATTCTAAGTGAAAAACAAAAATCTAGCAAGGAGATTACAACCATATACCACCAGGATCACACATTATGACCACACAGGATTTATACCAGAAATTCAGAGCTGATTCAGTGTTAAGAAACCATCAGTATAATGCCATATCATAAAACAAAACAAAACAAAAAAAAACCCAGAAATCATATGATTACCTCAATAGATACAGAAAAAGCTTTTGACAAAATACAGCACTCTTACCTATTAAAAAAAACAAACAAACCAGAAAGCATAGGAATAAATGGAGCTTTCCTTAAAATGATAAGTAGTATCTATCTAAAACCATCAGCAAGCATTATCTATAATATAGATAAGCTAAAAACCTTCCTAGTAAAATCAGGGGTGAAGCAAGGATGCCTGTTATTGCCACTATTATTCAATATTGTACTAGAAATGTTAGCTATAGCAATAAGAGAAGAAAAAGAAATTTAAGGAATTAGAATAGCAATGAGGAAACAAAACTATCAGTCTTTGCAGATGATATGATGGTGTACTTAGAGAATTAAATAAAAATCAGTTGAAATAATTAACAAATTTAGCAAAGTTGCAGGATATAAAACAAATTCACAGAAATCATCAGTGTTTCTATATATTGCCAACAAAGCCCAGCAGCAAGACATAGAAACATAAATTCCATTTAAAATAACTTTAGACAATATAAAATACTTGCCAGTCTACCTGCCAAGAGAAACCCAGGAACTATATGAACACAATTACAAAACACTTTTCACACAAGATCAGGTCTGAACAATTAGAAAAAATATCAGTTGCTCATGGATAGGCCAAGCCAATAAAATAAAATGACAATTCAACCTAAGTTAATGACTTAATCTTAGCAATATAAGGATCCAAGGCAATTCGAAAGGACTCATGATGAAAAATGCTATCCACCCACAGAGAAAGAACTGGTAATCTGGATGCAGATAGAAGTGTTCTATTTTTCACTTCCTATATTTTTCATTTCTTTAAAAATGTGTCTGTGATGATTACTGCTTTATAAGAAAGTTTGAGATCTTGTATGGCCAGGCCACCTTACTTTGCATTTATTTTCATTAATTCTCTTCATATTCTTGAACTTTTGTTTTTCCAGATGAAATCTGTTATGATTTTTTGGTAGTTTGAGTAGTACGGCACTAAATAAGTAAAAGGAATTTTTAAAATCTAAAATATTTTCTCCCTATTCCAACTAGGCAGTAGGTGGCATAATGGTTAGAGAGTTGAACTTGGAGTCAGTAAGACTTGTGTTCAAATCCTTCTTCTGTCACTTTTTAGCTATGTAACCATGGACAAGTTATTTAATTTTTGAATGCTTGAGTTTCCTAATCTGTAAAATATGTCTAGTAATGCCTATCTCACAGATTTATTGTTGTAATAAGGATCAGAAAAATATTTATAAATTGCTCTGAAAACCTTGAAGTGCTATAGAATTATTAGTTGTTATTTGGTTGAAGAGATAATTGAAGAGCACCTAAGGATAGAAGCTCAAAGTTAAGAACATAAAAGAAAGCAGCTTTATTTTTCTATGGAGATCCTTTGTAATTCTTTCCATTATATTGAGTAGAAAGGGTGTTTGGCAACAGCTCATCACATCTGAGATTATTTGTCCAAGCTGAGAATGTAAGGAAATATCTAGTATGTAATATGAGATATAGAGTTCCAAACTAATTCATTGACAACTTCTGATGGACACTTCTAAAAAGTAATATGTTCCTTAAGGAGGTGCTTGTGTCTAGAGATAAATGAAGGTAGATTTATGACAAATTGTTTATGGGGTCCTGGCATGTTTAAGGGCTTAAAGGTATACTGATTTTGCTTAATGCCAATATAACCTTAGGCATATCATTTTCCCTCCCTTTCCCTCAATTCCTTCCTCATCAGAGTAATTGGGGCATTGGATTACAGGATCTCTAATGTAAGATTCAAGACATGAGTAGCCTGGGACTTTATCAGCTATCTGATTCAACATAAACAAAACAGAATCTCTACCATAATGTTTGCTCCATTTAAGATTTTATTGTTGCCAAAAAACCCAGTTCATCAGCATCTTGAAGTGAGAAACCCTCTACAATGAAGGATGTATATGATCATTAAACTCCTTTTCAACTAAAGAGTGAATGGAAAATCAAAAATACCTTTTAATTCAGCACATTTGTAACTGTGTTAAAGTTGGGGACAAATTGTGGTTCAGGTGTTTGTTCAGTATTATCATATGAGAAAAATTTGGAATTAAATCTCTCCATGTGGGCTAGAGGAGAGCAAATAAATCTCAGACGGTCACAAAATGACTTTAAAATCCTATAGTTTTTAAAGCTATTTGGACTTCTAAGACCTAAATTGATAACAGTAGACACATTCCAGGGAAGCAAAAATCTTTGCCTATGGCTATCAACTTTGATCACTATTTTTAAAATAAGCAGTAGTTCTGTTAGAGCACAGCGTGCTGTAGAGATACACTTTATCCTCATCCTAGGTCTTTGTTATCACTTCTTGCTTTCTTCTTTCAAGTCACAGATCTACTAAAACTTTTTGACTAAATGTGAAAGAAAGAATATTCAACCAGTGTTTATTCAAGTGAATTAATCCTCTTTCCTCATAAAGGGATATTGACAGGACCTGGTTTTAATTTTTTTTGTGATATTTTGAATACATGCTTTGAAAAATTCATTTAGTTGAATAAACAACTTTTAGAAATATTATTCTTTTGAAGAATGGAGAAGGACCTATAGGATGTGATTTGGCTGCAACACATTACTAAAACCTTTTCCACAAAAACTCCAACAAAAAGCAAGGAGGACTTACAAGACTGAAAAATAATTGAGGGATCAAAGTCCAGAGGCTACTGAAGGATGGAGTACCTTTGGACGAAGCAGCAGGTAGCCACTTCACAGCTTTTGAAGACTAGTGCCCAAAGGCACTGAGAAGACAACTTCTTTAGAAGTCTAATTTATTTCTGGAAGGAAATCCCCTTTACTAAAAAAAGACAGCACCAAAAAGTAAAAGATCCTTTTTTATCTTGGATAACAAGAGACAAGCCTTCCAGTAATGCCACATCTCTGACAATAGCCACCTAGGAAACCAGAAGACAAGGTCAGTGTTACCAAGTCCTACAACTGGCTTAGTCTGGTTTAAAACTCTCAGAAATGGATCAAAGACTATAAGAATTTCAAGAAGGACAAATTATCAGAGAAGGAAACTTGAACAACTAGGTTGGGTCTATTCAACATCATCAGCCTTCAGCTGGTAGAGCCCATGAAGAAGACAGCCAGGGGTGTGCTTCATCTTTGTGGTTATAGACCACTTTACCAGATAGGTAGAGGTCAACCCCATGAAGATCTGCTTGCCAAAGAAAATGGGTCAGTTAGTACATAGATCTGGCTTCTCAGATAAAAATCATCAGTACCCAGTAAAGTGGGTTTATCCAACATCTGCATCAAATTTTGAAAGCAAAGCTAAAAATCATGTGGCATGGTTGTTGTCTGTCACCTGCCAACATATGGACTTCTGGAGAGGAACTGAAAAAACAAACAAACAAACAAATAAAAAGCTCATTTGTGATGAGCCTGCTCTCCTTACTGATGAATCTAAACCAGGTAGATTGGAGCCAACAGCTGCAGAAGATTCTCTTTCTGCAGTACAAAGACTCTTACAATAATGATGAAGATGAAGAATACCTTGTGTGTTATGTGGATTAAGTAAAATTGTTGAGAAAACAAAGGTTCAAGCCTCCAAGCATATTGATTTATTAATGCATGCCAATTGCATAACAAATCAGGACCAAGGCTCCTCAGCTTGGCACTGGATCCTTAATACAGAGGGAGACAGATTTTTATGCATTAAAAAAAACAATAGAATATAAACCAAGATATAGGAAAAATGTAATCTGACTTCTAATTAGAGGAACAATTAGAGACTTTCTGAGTTTAAAGAGAGATGAGTGAGTTTTGAGAGTTTAGAAAGGGGAGAATAAGGAGGTGAATGTGAAAAAGAATGTCACTCAATCCCCACAATTAGCAAGCAGGAGGAATTTACAGGAAAATGAAACTTAGGTCCCAAAACTGAGTCACTTTTACAAGATAGAATCAGTTTGGTTCACACAATTCCAACAATTTTCTCAATTCCCCCTTTGGTTCATGAAAGAGAAGACCAGCCCTCTTCCCTAATCTCTAAGCCAAATACATAAGGTTTTTAATATACTCATGCTCATCATCAACATTATATACCAAAAAAAAATAAAATAAGAAAGATCACTGGGAAGCATCCTCTTACAGAACTTAAACAGCTAACACAGAATCTAAGAATAATGATATATAAAAATATTGTAAAATAAACTTCATAGGTAAACTAATTCAGGTTATGGATCAAACTACTTAGAGGGCTCACATGGACTAATTTTGAAAGAGAGATTTACATGTCACCAAGGTAACCAAGAAAATTCAGTAAATATAAACACCATGAAACAAAGGCTAAAGCAATACAATGATGGTCATCAGTATTAAATACCATCAAGTCTCCTTGTATCCTAGTAATCTATTCCCAATGTTCATTTAATCAGCACATTTTGTCTTGAGTCCCAGATGCCTCATGTCTGGTCCTTGGAACTATCTTCTCTTGGACATTCTAGAATAGGCCTCATTTTCAGGACAGCTCTGAAGGTCACTCTGCTTCAGCAGTTCCAAGTCACTTGTAGAGATTCCTACATAATATTGGTAGAATCTGTCAGTAACAAGACTACAATTCTTAAATTTAGTTTTCCAAACCTGAAAATCCAGAGAACTTCAACTTTTTATACTACTTGATGTTTCTATATTTATCTAAACCCTATGCCTGATATAAGATTCTTAAAAAAAGAGGATCTGACTTGTAAAATGAACAATTTTTGCTTTTAAAATTATTAGTCACTTTAAAATGGGAAAATAATTTTACTTTCTTTACAATTATCAATGAAATTCTATGTGTAACATCCTTAATCCAATTTTGAGAACTTGATACTACTACATAATCAAAACCTGAATTTCTATATTTGATACATTTGGAAGTCAATCATCAGACTTCCTTCTTTAAGAACTAGTTTGTATAGATATCCACATTTTTTATCTATCTATCTACCTATCTATCTATCTATCTATCTATCTATCTATCTATCTATCTAGTTTGTCTGTCTGTCTGCCTATCTATCCAACCAAGTTCCCAGCAAAGCAGTTTGAGCCTGTCTTTTGCAAAAATTTACTAATCTATTTAATTAGAAAAGCTTTACATTGCATTTGTCTTATTACTTTGTTTAATTCCCCCTCAGGAGGATATCATCCCTATAACATAATTTAAATATGAACAGATTAAAATTGTAAGTATTTTTTATAATTGCATACTATTACAGTAACTTAGATATGTTCCAGTATCAATCTATTAATTAACATCTTTAGTATAGTATTTACAAAGCTTCTACTGCTCACTTGACCAGATTATAAAAATTTGCTGTGAAAGGAAAACAAGAGACATAACCATGTTAAGACTCATCTCCTCAAGGGTGCAGACTGAACTGACAAATACTGTAACAATGAATAAACTCCCTTAACTCTGTTTGCTTCCAAACATGAGTAATATCTGACAGCCAATCATATAGTAAAGCTCCACGTTATTCATAGTCACATTTAGACTTAGCCAGGAAATTTCCTGATCTAGAGGGAAATAACACACTAAAGAAACTAAGTCAAGAGGATTTTGCCTTAGGCCAGGCCAACGTTGTCTCCTCAATTTTTCCCAGACTTAGACATCCACTTGTAGCAGTTCTCAGAGTGCATCATGTGATCCTAATTGGTGGAGTATTGACTTAGTAACACTTTAAATAACTATACCTGAAGTGATACTCAAAACCATTTCAAATTATAGTGCCGCAAAGGTTTACTGCAGATAGCAAAATTTAACTAACCATAACTTAGGGCTTGAAAATTATTAGTTTTCTCATGTTTCCTTAACAGTTACATGCCATTTATTCTTTACTTATAAATAAAAACTAATCACACTCTGGGGTTTCAGAAATACAGCAAATACCTGATAGTTAATTCATATCCATATATTGAAATTATATCTTTAAACCATCCTGTGAATTTTCATAATTTTTATAAGTGATAGTCAAAAATCTCCAAATGAAAACTCACTCTTTATTATTATAGTAAACTTGTAAATTCCCTCTCCTCCCTTTGACAAGGAGTGGGATAGGGGATCCTATTTTCTCAGTTCTAGGGTCTCAAACTTTAGTATTTTAGATTTTTCGTTAAGTAGTCAGTTGGGTTGATAAGATCTTATGACTCTGCCTTAATACAAAGTCTAAAGGAGCCTCAAGCATATCTTAAGGGATCTGTGCAACTCCCCACCTCCTAATAATAATAATAATAATAATAATAATAATAATAATAAACAATTATCATTATCTCTTTAAAAAATATGATCCCTTAAATATTGGAGTTTTCAAATATCTATTTTTTCACATTCTTTTAATAGTTCAATTCATAATCTAACAGATTGAAAGAAAAATTATTCGTCCAACAGCATTTCTGACAATGGTTTCTCACAGTATTTCTGACACAGTATCATGTATATACAATTTGAAACAAAACTTATTATCTGTCAGATGACATCATTTCAACCAAATGCATTTCTAAATCTTATATAAAATCTAATACAGAATAATTCAGCATCAGGCAACTACATTAACTTAAAAGAAATATAATTGTTCCATACAGGACCACCCAATCTGGTAAAGAGTCATCACATTATATAATCAAAAAAGCAATAACAGTATTTAACATTTATATAATGCTTATCATATGCCAGGCACTGTGTCAAGAACTTCACAATTATATCATTTTGATCTTCAAAACAACCCTGGGAGGTAGGTACCATTATTATTTTCCTCTTTACATATCAGGAAACTGAGATAAACAGAGATAAGGTAACTTGCTACATGTATGTGTGTGTGTGTGTGTGTGTGTGTGTGTGTGTGTGTGTAAAGGTCACACAGATAATACATTTCTGAGACAGGAGTATAACTCAGGTTTCTCTGCCTTTTTCCAGGCTTTTTTTTTAATTGGATGCCACAATTAATAGGAGACAACATTTTACCACATCATAATTTAGTTGCAAGACAAATTTCAACCAAATCAAATCAAGATTTACAACCACAAAATAAAAATCTCAATTTTCCAGGGCTATTAGGCACATGCACTCTAAAATTTAGAGCCCAGAGTTAACAATTAGCTCATTTTAAAAGGTTTGTGGTAGCATTTTCACCTTTCCTTAAACTTTATATTTATTTTCTCTGAAAACCACCCAAATTGCCAAATTTGTTCCTTTCATATTAATAACCTAGTCCCACTCTCTCTTTCCCCGAGGCTCTTCAGTTTTAGCTCCAGGCAAAAGATAAGGAGATTAGAAGTGCCAGCCTTCAATTCCTAATCCCTTGCTTTCAAGTTGAGGAGATTCTAAAGACTGGGCAATACATCCCTGGAATAGTCTTTCAGGGGCAGAGTACTGTATTTCCCAATCATATCCCAAACTATCTAAATAATCTTCACTCATGGTATTTATTCTTTGTAATTTAGCACAAAATTATTAAGCAACCCTGATTAATTAAAATAGTGTTACCTTTTTGGCTTCCTAAGAGCTTACAAATACATGATTTCTTTTTAATATTCTATAGTGACCTTGCTTCTAATTCATCTAAACAATTAATTCTGTTATATAAGGCTTTGAAAATGCTACTTAAAGCTTTTCAAAAGATGTTCATAGTTTCTAGTTACCTTCCTCTTTCCAACCCCATCATTGTGACTATCTGGCCCCAGAACAGAATCTGGATCCAGGCAACACTCTCATTGAGAAGGCAAGCAATTCGATATAGGTTACACATGTGTAGTTATGCAAACCACTTCCATAATAGTCATGTTGTGAAAGACTAACTATATTTCCCTTCATTGTAGCCCTTGTTTATTCTATTCTCTCCTTTGACTGTGTCTCTCCTCAAAAATGTTTGCTTCTGATTATGCTCTCCTCCAATCTGCCCTCCCTTCTGTCACACTCATCCTTTATTCCCTTCTCCCGTAAGATAGATTTTCACACCCAATGTAGTGTGCACGTTATTCCCTCCTTAAGCCAATTCCAATGAGAGTAAGGTTCACTCATTCCTTCTCATCTCCCCCCTCTTCCCCTCCACTAAAAAAGCTTTTTCTTGCTTCTTTTATGTGAGATAATTTACCCCAGTCTACCTCTACCTTTCTTCTACTCCCAATACATGCCTCTCTCTCACCCCTTAATTTTATTTTTTAGATATCACCCCTTCATATTCAACTCACCCTGTGCCTTCTGTATGTCTATATCTATATCTATATCTATATCTATATCTATATCTATATCTATATCTATATCATATATATATATATATACATATATATATATATATATGTATATATATATATATTCCCTTCTACTACCCTAATGCTGAGAAAGGTCTCATGAGTTACAAATATCATCTTTCCATGTAGGTATGTAAACAGTTCAACTTTAATAAGTCCCTTATGATTTCTCTTTATTGTTTACCTTTTCATGCTTCTCTTGAGTCTTGTATTTGAAAGTCAAATTTTCTATTCAGCTCTTCTATTTCACTGAATATCCATTTTTTACCCTGAAGGATTATACTCACTTTTGCTGAGCAGTGATTCTTGGTTTTAATCCTCTTTCCTTTGACCTCTGGAATATCATTTTCCAAGCCCTCACATCCCTTAACATAGAAGCTGCTAAATCTTGTGTTACTCTAACTGTGTCTCCACAATACTTGAATTGTTTCATTCTGGCTGCTTGAAATATTTTCTCCTTGGCCTGGGAACTCTGGAATTTGGCTATAATATTCTCAGGAGTTTTCCTTTGGGATTTCCTTCAGAAAGTAATTGGTGGGTTCTTTCATTTTCTATTTTACCCTCTGGTTCTAGAATATCAGGGCAGCTTTCCTTGATAATTTCTTGAAAGATGATATATAGGCTCTTTTTTTGATCATGTTTTTCAGGCAGTCCAGTAATTTTTAAATTCCTTCTCATGGATTTATTTTCAAGTTCAGTTGTTTTCCCAATGAGATATTTTATGTTGTCTTACTTTTTTCCCCATTCTTTTGGTTTTGTTTTATTGTTTCTTGATTTCTCATAAAATCATTAGGTTCCATTTGGTACACTCAAATTTTTAAGGAATTATTTTCTTCGGTGAGCTTTTGACCCTCCTTTTCCATTTGGCCAATTCTGTTAAGTCATTCTTCTCCTCATTGGCTTTTTGGACTTCTTTTCCCATTTGGGTTATTCTATTTTTTTTAAGATCTTATTTTCTTCAGTATTTTTGGGGTCTCCGTTAGCAAGCTGTTGATGATCTTTTTCATGATTTTCTTGCATTACTCTCATTTCTCTTCCCAATTTTTCCTCTACTTCTCTTACTTTATTTTCAAAATCCTTTTGGAGCTCATCCACAGCCTGAGACCAATTCATATTTTTTCTCGGAGGCTTTGGGTGCAGGAGCTTTGACTTTGTTGTCTGCTTCTGGTTGTATGTTTTGATCTACCTTGTCACCAGAATAAGATTCTATAGTCTGAGGGTTTTTGCTGTTGTTGTTGTTGCTTTAATTTTTGTGCTTGTTTTTTTCTGTTATTTGTTCATCATCCCGGCCAATTACTTGACTTTTAAGCTCTTTGTTAAGGTAAGGTTGTGCTTCCAGTGTGGAAGGTGTACTGTCTCAGGCTTAAGGGTTTTCAGAGATAGATACTTCTAGGGATCTGTAAATATTTAGTTCTTCCAAGGTGGTATGATCAAAGAAGAGGTGTTTACTCTTCTCCTAGCCTGTGCTCTTATCTGTGAGTGACCTCAAGCACTCTTTTCTGCCCTGGAACTGTGAGGAGGTTTCCCTCTCCAGTATCACCATAAGCTCTGCCAGATCAGCATTCCTCCTTGCCCCAGGACCACCACCCAGGACTGTAACTCAGATCCAAGCAAAGCAAGAGAATCCTGCCTCAGTACCAGCAAAGAGATCCCTGCAATCCCCCTCTGATCAAACCACTTGATCCTCCCACCACCTATGGGGCCAAGAGCTCTGGAAGCAGCCACTTCCACAATGCCTGCCCCAAAAGTGGGGCTAGATCACATTCCTCTCACACCCACATCCAATAGACCTTTCCTACTGACTTTCTAAGTTGTCTTTGGTGTTTATGGGTTGAGAAGTCTGGAGACCACCACAACTGCCAGTGATTCAGTCTCCTGAGGCTTGATCTGGCCCAGTCTGTGCTGTTGCTTTTTGTGCTGGACTGTGCTTCTCTCTCAGATTAGTGCAACAGACCTTTCTTGTTGACCTTCTAGATTGTGTTGGGCTGGAAATTTATTTCACTCTGTCTTTTTACATGTTCTGCTGCTCTAGAATTTGTTTAGAGTAATTTTTTGCAGGTATTTGGAAGGGTTTGTGGGAGAGCTCAAGAAAGTCTCTGCTTTTATTCTGCCATCTTGGCTCCACTCACTGTATTATGATTCTTTAATGTAATTTGAAAATACATTAAAAGAATCATATTTACTATGACTATGGTAGCAGTAATAACAATTCCCTGTGCTGTTGCTATATCACACCTAAAGCTTTTTGTTCATGTCTGGGTTCAGTTTTACGGAGAACAACGTTCAGGATATGCAATAGAAGGCAAGCACTATAATGAGGGCTCTCAAATTTGTAATACATGTAGATTGATTGCAGGAAATAGAAACATTTAACCTGGTGAAAAGAAGATTTATGAAGGACAGGATAGTTATCTCCAAGTGACTAATGTTAAAGAGTGAATGGGTTTATTCTTATACTCAGAGGAAAATGATAGAAAAATAGGTGAAAATGAAAGAAGAAACACGTTTTGACTTGAAGAAATTTTGTGGAATTAGAATTGTACAATAGGAGAATAGGCTGCCTCAGTAGGAAATGGATGCCTCCTTAACAAGAAATATTTAAGCAAAGAGTAGATAACCATTTATTGGGTAAGTTTTAAAGGGAATTTTCACTTAGACATGGTTTGGAAGAGATAGTTTTTTCTGGTCTTAGCAATAAAACTAACAACTTAAAAAAATAAGTCAGACAAAACAATAACAAAATTCATTTGAAGAAACACATATTCACACATTTCAAGGAGAATAAAGGGAAAATTAGATGGAATTTATCTTGGTAGTGTTGTATCTTTTAAAGTTGTAGTCCTTAAAACTAGTTAATGTTTTACAAACCCCAGATAGAGAGGCAAGAATGCTTTGTCAGTACCAGTTTCTATAGAATAATTAAACATATTAAAGTGGGTGGAGATGAGGGATTGTGAGGACTGGGAGATCATTGTGTTCTAAAAATCAGATTTGGACTTCTGCTATGAAAAATGATGAACACGCATACTTCAGAAAAACCTGGAAAGCCTTGTATGGTATGATGCTGAGTGAAGTGAGCAGAACCATAAGAACATTGTAGACAATAACAGCCACCTTGTGCAAAGACTAGTATTGATAAACTTAAACCTTCCCAGCAATACAAGGATCTAAGACATCTCCAAAGGTCTCATGATGGAAAATGCTATCCACATCCAAAGAAAGAGCTATGGAATTTGAATGTAGATTGAAGCATGCTATTTGCTATTTTTTTCTCTTCTGTTTAGATTTGTTTCCTCTTTCTGGTGGTTCCTCCTATTGGTTCTAATTCTTACTTACAACATCACTAATGTGAAAATATGTTTACTAGGAATGTATATGTATAGCTTATATCAGATTGTGCACCATCTTGGGGAGGGTGGTGGGTAGGAAGGGGGAGAAAAATTTTAAACTCAAAAGCATGTGGAAGTGATTGTTGATAAATCAAAATAAATTAATAAAAAAATAAAACAATCAAATTTTACCCGAAGTTTGGGGCTGAGATAATGTTCAGCATTGTTTAAAATAGTTGCTTTTGCTATTACTGTGTCCAAATTGCTGGAATCAAGTGACTCTCTATGAAAGCCAATTTTCTAAAAGAAATTTGAAATGCAGTGCATTTGGAAAAAAATAAATTAATGGGGCCAATCCCAACATAGCTAAATTAATTCTTATTAGTGACTAAGAATATAATTATCCAAGACAAAGCATTCTTTAAAGGTAATAAAGATAACAGGATCTCAACCCTGCCTTCTCCTGCATCTCCCCCTCCATCTTTACTGACAGCATTCTAATTAATTTCCTCATCATGTTCTCAATTGGACCCATTGCAAATAGAAATTTTAGCTATACAGGGTGTTCCTAAATTAGTAGAGCAGTTTTAAGCTTAAAACTGCTCAATGACTTGTCAAACACTGTGCATGAACCTAATCAACATGATTTCAAATGTATAAAATATTATATTATAGTCAAAATTGAGAAGAGAAGACATATTTTGATCAGCTCTTATTTTAATCAATCTTCATCTCTGGTTCACTTGTAGTTCTCAAGAGACTGTTCTCAGGAATTCATGCAGTGATGTGTCTGAAAGACTGGCAACAACAATGTCAAAAAGACCCTGAGGAGAAAAGGGCATGTGGGTGGGGCTGAGAAGATGAAAGGAAAATCATCTCTTCCAATTGTCATTTACTTTTATGAAGCAACAGAAGAAATTAAGTATTAAGTACTGGTTCTCTAACACTCTATCCTATGATGAAACCATCTATACTGTAGCATAATGGAAAGAGAATGCCAGGGATCTGACTCAATAGTTATGTGATGTTAGCAAACCTAATCACCACTTTGTATTTGTTTTCTATTGTATAAAATGAACATACAAAATATTTGCAAAATGTTCAATTCATGTGAAAAGCCTCATGAGCAATAAAATGTGAGATTAAATATATATATATATACATATATATGTATATACATATATATAGATATAGATATAAAGAATCATTTATCAACTATTATTAAGAGTCAATTTCTATTAATTTCTCCTCAAACATCCCTGGAGATTTGAATGTCTATTTTTGTTTAAATCCATATGACAGTAATCATGTATCTATATATAAAGGTATACCTATATATATATATATAGATGTTAGATAGAGAGAGAGATAGTAGATAAATAGTTCTATATGGAGTGGATATGTGGTTTTCACCAAATACCTCCATCATTTTAAATAAACATCTATTCTCCAATTTTAGACTTAGATAAGAGAAAGGGGAACTACAATTTTAAGTGATTTGCCACACAGTCAGGACTGTGCCTGACTGTCACACAGTCAGGAGGAATCAGGAATCAAAAATAGATCAGAGGATCAAAGGAAAAACCTCTCTGGATTTGTCAACAGAAAATCCTTATTCAAATCTCAGTGCTACTACTAGCTGTATATAGGTAAACCACATGACTTCTCTGGGCCTTATTTTGCTCAAAATAATGAGATTAGACCTGAGGACCTCTCTATCTGCCTTGTCTTACTCCAGGCTACCTAGAACCTATCAAAAGGCTTCAATAATAGATAAATAGTGAAAGTATATGAATAGGCAATTTCTGAAGAAAGACATCTAATTAACTATATGGAAAAATGCCCTAACAGTAAAAAATAACAGAAAATTAAAACAATTATGAGTCTCTACTTCACATATATCTGCCTGACAACAATTACAAAAGAGGAAAATTAAAAATGCTGGTGGCATGAAGGGGAAAAGAGTTTAGTATATCACTGTTGGTAATTATGTGAATTGGGTTAGGCATTCCAAAAATCAATTTTGTTGACCTGGTTTTTCATCTGAGTACAAGGAATTTCAGTTTGGCAACAGTGAGGAGGATAAATTGTTGAAAGATAAGATTGTATTCTGGGACACCTGTTAAGAGTTCCATGGCATAGTCCAGGTGAGAGGTAATGATTATTTGAACAATGTTAGAGGCTATGGAGGTGGGAAAAGTTGTAAGGAATGTTATGGAGGTGTAACCAATAAGAAGTGACAATTGATAGAATGTGGAGGTTGAGGGATAGAGAAGAGATAAGAGTTGTAAACCCAGGTGTTTCATGGGAACTGCCCTTATTTCACATACCTTTCCTTCTTCTCAGGAAAGGAGAGTGTTTTATTTTATTCATACATTCATTTACTTGTTTGCTTGTTTTGATGAATGCCTTAAAGGGTAAGTATGCTTAAAATTAGGTAAATTTGGGGATGAAATAGAAATGAGAAATCATTTAGTCTACATCTCTACATTTTACTCATGAAAATATTATGGTTTTAACAGGCTAAATAATGTGCCCAAGATCTCATAATCCTTTCCATTTATGAAGCTATTCCCTTTGAGATTTGACTCAAATGATACTAAATTCAACCAAATAAGAAATAAAGAACCAGATTATATATCCTGATATCTTTATTTTCCTAATCAAAGTACATTGTTTTAAATTTAAGAGGTGATACTATTACATTGGTAAACTGTAACTGGAACACTGTTTTCAGTTTGGGACTTCACTGTGTGGGGGAGTATCTTGCTATTTATTCTTAACCTTGTCCAGAGAAGCATGAGCCCCTAAAATTATATTTTGTGAGAATTATTTGGAGAAGGGAAGAATTGGGGTTAGAGTGGACTGAGGTTAATCAGTGAATAAGATTATTCTCTTAAGGGTTACTTTTGAGAAGAGAGATTGAGCACATTCTTCATGGAAGACAGAACTAGGTCAAATGGATTCAAGTTCAAAGGTAGGAAGATGTGTACTTACTTCCAAAAAATATATGCATACTTTATAATGATACCTCTATGGAGTGGAATCACATTACATTGTGAGCTTCTTGAGACAGGGACTATCTTTTTCTTTTTGTATCCCCAATGTTTAGCACAGTGCCTGACATGTAATATGTGCTTAGTAAATGCATATTGACTGACTTGGAATGCTCTGTCTTCTGATGGAGAGAGTGTCTCATCACTGAAAAACTTTAAGCAGATATTTGATAAAATCAATGAGGATGTTGAAGAAATGGTTTATGCTTCAGTTTGTGGTTGGACTATATCACTTTTATTTTCCTATCCAACTCTGAGATGCCATTGCCAGCTTAAGTTAGTTTCCATGTTCTTTCTCATTTCTTATACTCTTCTTCCTCAGTTTGCTTCTTGTTGTAGTTTCTTTTCCTTTATGCCTCTCCAAGGAGAAGTTAAATTTTGCTTTCATTGAAACCATGGAGAAAGATCACTGTCATATTATACTACATATTTTATATACTTATATAATTATACTACTATAATTAATCACTTATCTTAAATTACTTTTATAATCCTAAGCAAATAACATTAAGGCAACTGGTGGAATAGTGGATAGAGCACTGGGCCTAAAGTCAGAAGACCTCAGTTCAAATCAGCCTCATTCTTACAGCTTTGTTACCTAGACAAGTCATTTAACCTCTCAGTGTACTAAATTGTAAAAGTAGTATAATAGCTCCTAGTTCACAGAATAATGGGAATCAAATAAGATAATATTTGTAAAAGTGCTTATCACACAGAGTGGGTGCTATTTAAATGCTTATCTGCTCCTCCCTCCTTGTCCCCAAGGAAGTTGTTGAAACCTTTGGTTTCATTAATACAGCAGCCTATGGAGATGAAGATGAAATACTCCATATTACATGAACAATGTAATACCATATCATAGGAGAGAATTTTTTTCCCTTTCTGACCTTTGTGTAAATTCCTTTTATGCCCTTAAGCTCGAGGACTGAGATCCCTTTAAAATTTGTGACCTACTTAGCATGACTGCAAATGTCATTCTTATTCATAGCAATGTTTAATGCTTTCCTGGATTTTGCTAAACTATTTACCACAATGATAAATCCCAGAATTGAATTTCGCAGTTTGAATGCTGCATAAAGAATCATGTCCTTTCAGCCATTTTAAGGGAGGTAATGTACATTCTCATTGAGCCTACTTCCTAATTTGAAACTTAAAAGTTTCACCCTGTGTGTTTTTTCAGTAAACTATTCTTTGTTTTTATATCTTGACTTCTGTTTCATGTTTTAGTACTCTCCATTAACAACTAAATATAATCCTTTTATATTGTTTGGATATTATCAGTAATTCCCTTGCCTTTATGTCAATATTAAATTTTACTTAATTTTAATCTGCTATTTTATTTGATTATTACTCCTATCTAAAGTGTCCCTATTGATTTCGAAGTTAGCCCCTGATTTAGAAAAGACATGTAAGTAGGTCGAAGAAAATCTGTCTTGTAGATTGGGGAAATCACTAAAAATTTCACATGAAAATTCACATTGTAGGAATACCAATTATTTATAGCATAAATAAGTATCCCTCATAGTGCATGTTTTCCTGTTTTTATTTTATTCTAAAGGAAAAAACATGTTCTTTAACCACGTTTCGATTTTTTGGTAAAAAAAATTGTTGTTGAATCAAAATCTACCTTTCTCCATAGAACATGTTTACCTCAGTCCTTGGTTACTAAACTTTTAACTGGGTTACTAATTTGGCTTGGACACATAAAAGTAAAGAAGTCATGAACTCAAACTTGAATTTGGCTGGAAGCTAAGGATTCAGCACTACATATTAAGCTCCATTAGGTAGGTGCTCGTAGGGAAAGAGAGGAACATGAACTGAAAGCTATTTATTCTGACAACATAGCAAAGAAAACTATAACAGTTTGTTTAAAAATTTGTATTATTAAGGTTTGAATATCTGAGGGTTCTTGAAACTGTACATTATATCCTCTTTTGTTATAACTACAAAAGGGTCCTTGAGTTTAGTTCATTGAAATACATAATTCTATCCTGATCTGTAATATATTACATTTCAATGATAAAATAACCTCCTACTTTTGAGAATTTATAAAAGCTACAAGATCTTCTTTGTTACTCAGACATTTCTCTTACTTTATTGTATTATTATGTCAGTCTGGGAAATCATTCTCCTTGTAACCATTAAAAAAACCATAATAAATATTTGGCAAATGAATCTAATCCTTAACAAAAGAGTCATTTATTTTTTATTTGATGTATGAATGTTAGAATCTAACCACATGGTTGAAGCAGGGTGGAAAGTAAGAAGCCCCTCTTACTGTATATCAGAAGACCAGGATTTTAGTTCTAACTTTCCTTGATATCACTGTGTGACATTAGATAGATCAATAAACAACTTTGAGCCTTTGTTGCTTTATCTTCAAAATTAGGAGGTTGGAACAAAGGTAGGGAACCTGTGGCCTTGAGGTTGCATGTGGCCCTCTCGATCCTGAAGTGTGGCCCTTTGACTGAATCCCAACTTCACAGAACAATTTTGGATTCAGTCAAAGGGCTGTACTTGAGCACCTAGAGGACCACATGTGGCCTCAAGGCAGCAGGTTCCCCACTCTTGAACTACACCATCTCCAAAGTCCCTCCCAACTCAAACAACATATCATAAATTATGGCTTTAGAAATGTGAGGAATCTTAGAGATCGTTTACTTCAATGCATTTATTTTAGACTTGAGATAACAAAGCCCAGAGTAATGAAGTGATTTGCCCAAGGAAACATAGATTAAAAATGGTTGAACCAGTATTCAAACACAGGACTTCTGACTTCAAATTCAGTGCTATTCATACTATACCGTGACGTATAATATATAATTTGTGTAATGACTTAACTTCAGAAATGATTCAAGAGATGTTGCTGCAAAATCGAATAGAGTAAAACTCATTAATGTGCTGTGAAATTTTCTTCTGCAAGCACCAAGAAAAGAATAAAATTATTACTGCTATGCAGACTTAAAAAAAAAAAAAACAGAAACAACCCAAAACAACTTTTTTGAGCTTGGAATTTAAGAGTGAAGGATTAATGCATACCTGAAAGTTTATATATCCTCCAATTTTAAATATGTGTTAAAAACCAGCTGGCAAGCCAGGTATAATGACATTCATAATTGCCGCTACTGGGAGAAGATGAGGCTGGTAGATTGCTTGAGGTAAGGAATTCTGAGTTGCAACATGACTGAAGGTGATCAGGTCAAGCACCAACATCTTGAGGCCACAGGAGTGAAAAGTTACCAGGCTGCCCAAGGTGAAATGATATTTCTCCAAGGCAGAAATGGAGCAGCTCAAAGATTACTTCCTGATTAACACTGTATTCTGGCTATTAGTGGCCACTGCATGCAAATAAGTAGACCTAGTCTAAAACAAATAAATAAATAATGGCAGATGGTTTCATGAATTCATTTTTAGAACACTTTAATGATAGGAAAGAGACTTTAATGGTAGTTTAACTACTTATTTTTAAATTTCAAATAACAATCCTATCTCCAGCACAGGAGCAATAAAATTGAAAATGCCAAAAATAGGAAAACTATAACAAAATTAATAAATGTTGTACATTATCCATCTTGCTATTCAAAATAGCTAGTCCTCATAATTTCTTGGAAGTAAGTTATTTGCCTAAAGAACCAACTCAATGGAATTCAATGTTATTGGTTTGTCTCTACACACGTTACCTTGGGTACTGGATTCAAGAATAATGAACATATAATCATCTCAGCTTCATTTTTCCATTCAAATCCTTCCATTTGAGCTACTGCAATGTCAATTTTTCACAGAGAAAGTACAGCTTTTCATTCACAATGACATGTAGCTTTAGGAAGGAATCAAAGGAAATCAAATTAATAACCATATTATATCAAGCTCCCTTCATCTCTTCACACTTTAATAATACACTAATTTAAGACACACCAATATATTCTGACATTGCCTGGTTCTCCTACATTATTGGCATACTTAACTTTTTTCATGATTTTCTTTTAACCTGTAGGCCTTTTAAAATTTAATAAGTAATATCACCTTTTTTTTTTCATTTTAAAAGAAGGAAGTATGGAGTAGGATATTTTCTATGTATATTTCTCTCCTATAAGAATTAATCATTTACAGGAAATTTTAAAGTTAGATGAGATTTCAGAAACCATCAAATTCATTTCTACCTATACAAAAAATCCATTCTGAATCATACTTGACAAGAGTTTTTCCAGGTTTTGGTTAGCCAGTTTGAAGACAACAGCAGAGGAGGATTCCATTACCTCCTGTTTTTCCATTCCACTTGGATAGCTTGGGAAGATTTTCCTTACATCAAACTGAAATTTGCATCTGAGAGAGTTCCATTCATTGCTTCCATTTCTATCTTAGAAAGAAGGGCTTAGAAGAACAATTCTATCCGTTCACTATCCCACACACCACAGTGGCCCTTCCAAAGCTTTTCATCTCTCTTAAACCTGTCATGATGACCCCTCTTACACTCTCTTAGCTAAGAATCTTGCTTCTTATTTCATTGAAAAAAAAGAGGCCATTCCCAGAGGGCTCCTTCTGTTTCTCATCTCAGATTACTCAGATTGCTTTTCCTTCACACCTGTTTCACATGCAATGATGGCCCTTTTCCTTAACCTAGGAAAACTCCTGCACCTGCACAAATTTACCCATCCCATCCCATCTTGTGAAGCAGACCTTCCCAGCCCCAATTATCTCACTTTTTTATCTTTAATCTCTCTTTATCCATTGTCTACTTCTCTACCATCTACAAATATAACTGGCTACTTCATTCTAAAAACAAATAAACAAAAAATCAAAATAAACAAAGAACTCCCACATTACTTGCTCCACCTATTATGGTATATCTATCACTAAACTCTCTGAAAAAGCTGTCTATAATAAATGTTTCAATTTTCTTTCTTTTTATTCTTTTCTTAACTTTCTGTCTGGCTTCTGACCTCACCACTCAACCCAAACTCTCTAAAGTTACTAATAATCTCTTATTGTCAAATCAATGGTCTTTTTCAGTCCTCATTCTTCATGACCATTGTACAGATTTCAACACTGCCAAAAAGCCTCTTCTCCTTGATAGGCTGTTCTCTCCATGCTATTTCATTTGGCGAACTCATTAGCTCCTATGAATTCAATTATCATCTTTGTACTGATAATTCTCAAATCTATTTATTCAGCTCTATGTAATCTCTCTGCTGACCTTCAGTCTCAAATCTCCCATTTCCTATTGGACATGTCAAATTGGATGTCCCATAGACATCTTAAACTCAATATGTCCAAAAATTAATTCATTTTATCCCCCACATCCAGAAAAATAAATTGCTATTATTGTTGAAGTTATCAACATCCACCCAGGGTAATAGCCTAGGACTCAATTCTTCAGTTTCCCACACCCACTCCATATCCAACCTGTCACCAAGTTCTGTTATTTCTGCCTTCAAAACATTCTTGTATACTCACCCTCCTTCCTATGACACTGCCAACACCCTAATAAAACTCTCATCTGCAATAGCATGTTGGTTGTTGGGCTTTCTGCAAGCCTTTTTCTATTCCAGTCCATCCTCTCCTCATCTGTCAAACTGATATTCCTAAAATCCTCCACTCAGCTGTCTAGGTGATATATTTAAAGTGTAGATCTGACTATCAGGAAGTGATGGAAGTGAGATTTGGGCTCAGATCTGCTGACAATGATCTTTCCACTGTACCATATTGCCTCCAAATTAAATTCCCATTTTTTTTCTATAAAAACTACATTATATTAAATTTCTTTCTAAAGAGAACTTGGAGTTCTAAATAGAACAGGACTCAGAGACCAAATGTTCAAGGGCTAACTCTACCACTTACTACCTATGTGACCACTATTGCTAAGTCACTGATGTGCCTTAATGGACAGCAGTAAATCAAAGTAAATCAAAGCTACTAGGGAAAACCAGAGTCCATGATATTGAGTGGCCTTGGACCCAGAAGAGATTACATGGCAAATGGTAAATAAAATGATCTGGGTGAGCAAAGGGAGGAAAGAGAATTAGACCAAATAATTTGTGGCATGGGGAGCTTTCTATCATAAGATAATGCTTCTATCCTCATAACCTTCTTTAGTTATTATTCTTCTGGGAGTGAAGCAGAAGAGAAACAAAGGGGTATGGGGCAAAATCTATATGGCAATAACAAAGAAATTAATTAAGAAGAGGACTCACAAGAACTTGATATTTTAGAAACTTCAATTATATGATGAACAGAAAGAAGCCAAAGGAGAAATAATCAAATATAAATGCCATAATTTAAAGAAGAAAAACTTAGTATAGAAAGAAATTGAGGCCAATTAATGAACAAAATATGGTAAAGTAATTCTTTTTAGAAAAAATACAGAAAACAAAACAAAGGAAAACTAGCAGAAATTGGAGAAGAGTAAAGGGATTTTGAATTCCCCCTCCCCTTAATGGAGGAGGAAAGAAAATGAAAAGAGGAGAAGAATAAGATGGGGGGAAAAAGATAAATTAATGAATAAATTAAGTAAAAATAAAATAAATTAAGGTTGACAAATAAGAGGTGGGGAGCTGGATTGATGGTGAGGGAAACTGAATCTATGGCAATAGGGTTGGTAGCCTTATAACTGATGAAGAAAAAATGCTAACAGGGATAAAGTGCTGTCTTTAAAGATAATTTTAAATGCGAATATATCAAACAATGAAATAAAAACAAAATAGAGTGACAGACTGGATAAGAAATAAAACTCCACAATCTGTTACTTTCAAGAAACTCACATTAAGAGCAGAGACATACTCAGAATAAAATTGAATGCCTGAAATCAAATTTAACATGTATTGGCTGATTCCAAAACAACAGGAGTTGCAATCAGGCTATCAAACAAACCAAAGACAAAAATTCACAATATAAACAGATAAAAAATAAATAACATTATTCTGAAAAGAACTATAAACAACAAACCAAAATGCATATTAAACATGTGTTTCAAGTGTCATGACCTCTAAATTCATAAAAGAAAAACTAACTGAAGTTCAAGAAGATATAGATACTGACACAATAATAATAAATTACCTATTCCCAAAATTGGACAAACCTAACAAAAAGATAAAAAGCAAAAATACAGAATTGGAAAAATTCCTGGAAAAGGAAGCAAATTATCTATGACATCTTCTGAATTGGGACTGCTAAAATATGTATGTTGCTTAGTATCACACGGGACCCTTACAAAAACTGAGCATTTATTAGGGTATAGATTTTTGTAGGTAAATGTAAATAAGGCAAAAAATAGAAAACTCAAATGGATTGCCCATATATTTTGTGTATGTTATGCATACTTTGTCACTCTTTTAATAATGAAAAGGATGAGGTACATCCTTCAGAGAAACTAGGAAAACAAGCTGGAGAAAGGGAGACACTTGAAACATACATGGTTACACTTCCTGCTGATTGTAAGCCTGCTGCAATATCTATTTTTACTCATGTATTTCAAATTTAAACACATGCTCTTTTCATTAGATCTTTTGGTTTGAGGGTTGGGGGAGGTGGTGGTGGTGGTGATGGTAAAAATGGGCAGTAATTTGGATTACCTCTTAGTCCATACATAACCTATGTTAATTCTGCTGTATTTCACCTACTTCTCTACTGGACCCTCATTATTCTCATATTGAGGGGATGTTTTCTTGGAGCATGCTCTTTGCCTTCTTGGACATGAAGATATACACTGATTTTTTTTTCCCCTAAGGGAAAAACACTTTGCCTTACAAAGTGCCATATTATCTTCTGATTCATCTCTGTGTATGCTTATAAGTTGGGCTTGTATGTGATCAATTGGTCACTGAGCTAATGGCAGACTGACTTTTGTGGAGAAACTTTTCCTCTCAGTAGGGTTTAAGAGCTATAGAACAGCCCCATATCTTCTCTCATTTAGACTGTGTTTCTTTTAAGAAATACATATAGAGGGTAGAGCCAAGGTGGTGGAGTAAAGGCAGGGACTCACCTGAGCTCTCCCTCAAACCCCTCCAAACACTTTTAAAAATGACTCTAAAAAAATTCTAGAGCAACAGAACCCACAACAAAAAATGGAGTGAAACAAATTTTCAGCCCAAGACAACTTGGAAAGTTGGAAGGAAAGATCTATTACATAAGAGTGAAAGAGGAATGCAGTCCAGGACAAGCTGTACCAGCACAGACCTGGCCCCAGCAAACCCTGAGCAGGCAGGTGTTGGGGCAACTGAGTCACTGGAAGCAGAGGCAGTTTCCAGACCTCTTTGCCCACAGATGCCAAAGAAAACTTAGAAGGTCAGTAGGAAAGGTCCATCCCAGTGGTGAGAGAGTGGGGCACAGTCCAACTCAGGCAGCGCCAGAACAGCCTGGCCACAGCAAGCCACGAGTAGACCTTAGGAGCCACTGAATTAGCAGTGGCAGTGGCAGTAGCAGCAGCTGCTTCATCAGCTTCTCAACGCACAGACTGTAAGGGTCAGAAGGAGATTACAGGGGTCTTTTTGCTAGCACTAACACAGGACTCTGTTTCTTTGCCCATACTCATATCTGGGTCTCAGCCCTGGGTGGCAGTCCTAGGACAAGGAAGAGAACTAGCCTAATAGAGCTTGTGGCAGTAGAGGAAGGGGAATCTTTCTCACAGCCCCAGCGCAGAAAGGAGTGCTTGTGGTCACTCACACACTAGAGCACAGGCCAGAAAAGTAGTAAACACCTCTCCTTAGATCATACCACCTTGGGAAAACTGAGAACTTACACATCCCTGGAAGTATCTCTGAAAGCAACTGCACAAAACCCTTGAAGCTTGGGACCCTGGAAGTAGAGCTCTACTTTAACAAAAAGTTAAAAGTCAAGTAATGCCTGGAAATATGAGAAAGCCACAGAAAAAAATTATGACCTTACCAAGTTACTGTGGTGACAAGGAAGATAAAAGCACGTACTCAGAAGAAGAGGCCAACATTAAAGCTCCTTCATCGAAAGCCTACAAGAAAAATATGAATTGTTCTGAGGTTGTGGAAAAGCTCAAAAAGGATTTTGAAAATCAGGTAAGAGAGGTAGAGGAAAAATTGGGAAGAGAAATGAGAGTGATGCCAGAAAATGATGAAAAATGAGTCAACAATTTGTTAAAGGAGACACACACACACACACACACACACACATACACACACACACAACACTGAAGAAAATAACACTTTAAAAAACACCCGGCCAAATGGTAAAAGAGGTCCAAAAAATCAACAAGGAGAAAAATAACTTAAAAAGAAGAATTTGCCAAAAGGAAAAGGAGGTCCAAAAGCTCACTGAATAAAATAATTCTTTAAAAATTAGAGTAGAGCAAATGAGAAGCTAATGACTTTATGAAAAATCAAGAAACAATAAAACAAAACCAAAAGGATGAAAAAAAAACAATTCTGAGGTACTACCTCCTACCTCTTTAAAAAAGAGGGAGAGAGAGAAGGAAAGGAGAAGGTGTTTAATGCATGGGATCGCTTTTGGCAACAAAACCAAATTTTGGTCAACTGTCATCAGAGAGGTAAAACAACCATAAAAGTGAAATTAAAAGATTATTTTATGGTGCATATCCCTGGTCTAGTCTCCAACATCCATCATGTGCACAATTATTGCTCAATGGCTAAAATGTTTAAATGTTCATTTTTTTCCCATATTACTAAATAACTGAATGCAAACTCAACAAGCATATAGGGTATGCCTTTCAATTTGTAATTGCTGGCATTCAAGTCAGATCTATATTCACTTAGGTTGAGATGTTTCAAAAAGTCAAACTTTAAAAATGTAAGCCTGTTTTAAGACTATATAACATTATTTTAAAATCTTGAATCCATTCTCTAATCCCATTTTCTTGGATTAAACTTTTTTTAAACAACAACAAAATAAATGCACGTAGCACGAACTATCTTCAGATTAGGGATGGAGGAGAAACTACTCCTCCCCTCCCCATAGCTGCAATAGTAACTGTAAGCAAACAATAAGAACATGTCTATGCCTGTGTAAATATGAGACTGGATGTCAAGCCCCTAAGCTACCTCTAATGATTTGATTTTCTTTACCTGAATCCAGAAAATTTAACCTAACTTTATTCATGAGAAATGGATGTCACCAGCCCTGACCAGTTTGAGAAACTGAAAATTCATGAGTTGAATGCTGGCTGCCCAGCATAAAGAGATTTCTGCCAGAAATTCTCAGAAGAGAACACCAACTTCAGGCTTCAGCCTAAAAGCCAAGTCATATATACCTAGATGGTCAGTAGATCTGGACTTTGAAAGCATGAGTCAAGGCCTAGACAGAAGTCTCAATGTTAAGCCATTCTACAAAAATATAGGGAGATTATTGCATATGTTTTAATTATTTGTTAAAGTTCACTTATGAGTATTATGTTTTAAGAATACATTTTGTGATTGAAAAAGTAAATTGTTGGGGGCCGTGGATAGAGCACTGGCCCTGAAGTCAGGAGGACCTGAGTTCAAATCCGGCCTCAGACCAAACATTGACACTTACTAGCTGTGTGACCTAGGCAAGTGACTTAACCCCAATTGTCTTAAAAAAAAAAAGTAAATTGTTGTTCTCTATATCAGTGATATCAAATTCAAATAAAAAAGGGGGCTACTAAAATGAACATAAGTATCACTGTAGATGGCATATTAGCAAACCAGACATTAACATTATCTGTATTCAATTGTATCTTTATGTATTTCATTAAATATTTTCCAATTTTAATTAATTTTTTTGCTTTTCCTTTTGGAATATAAATTTATTTATTTTTAGTTTTCAACATTCACTTCCACAAGTTTTTGAGTTCCAAATTTTCACCCCATCTCACCCCTCCCCCCACCCCAAGATGGCATGCATTCTGAATACCCCTTCCCTTAGTCTGTCCTCTCTTCTATCTCTTCCCCCCTCCTTCTCTTATTCACTTCCCCTTCTATTTTCCTGTAGGGCAGGATAGACTTCTGTACCCCATTTCCTGTATTTCTTATTTCCCAGGAGCATGAGAAAATATTTTTTTAAACATATGTTTTTAAAACTTCAGGTTTCAGATTTTCTTTCTTCTTCCCTCCCCACCCACCCTCATTGAAAAAGCAAGCAACTCAATATAGGTTGTACATGTACAGTTATGCAAAACACTTCCATAATAGACTTGTTGTGAAAAACTAGCTCTATTTCCCTTAATCTTATCCTGTCCTCCCATTTATTCTATTCTTTCTTTTGACCCTCACCCTCCTCAGAAGTATTTACTTCTGATTACCCCCTTTCCCAATCTGCCCTCCTCTCTATCATCCCCTTGTTCTCTTGTCCCCTTCTCCCCCTATTTTCCTGTAGGGTAAGACAGATTTCCATACCCAATTGAATGTGTTTGTTATTCCCTCCTTAAGCCAAATCCTATGAGAATAAGATTCATTCATTCCCTCTTATCTTCCCCCATTTCCCCTCCACTGTAAGAGTCTTTTCTTTTCTGTTTTTTTTGTGAGATAATTTATCCTATTCTACCTCTCCTTTCTTCTTCTCCGAGTATAATCCTCCCTCATCCTTTAATTTTATTCTATATATACATACATATAATTTTTTTCCTCCAACTACCCTAATACTGACAAAGGTCTCATGAATTATAAATATCTTTCCATGCAGGAATGTAAACAGTTCAACCTTAATAAGTCTTTTATGATTTATCTTTCCTGTTTACCTCTTCATGTTCCACTTGAGTCTTGTATTTGAAAGTCAAATTTTCTATTCAGCTCTGGTCTTTTCATCAGGAATGCTTGAAAGTCCTCTATTTCACTGAATGACCATTTTTTCCCCTGAAGGATTATACTCAGTTTTGCTGGGTAGGTGATTCTTGGTTGTAATCCTATCTCCTTTGCTCTCTGGAATATTATATTCCATGCCCTTAGGTTCTTTAATGTAAAAGCTGCTAAATCTTGTGTTATCCTGATTGTGTTTCCACAGTACTTGAACTGTTTCCTTCTGGCAGCCTGTAATATTTTCTCCTTGACCTGGGAACTCTGGAATTTGGCTATAATATTCCTAGGAGTTTTCCTTTGGGGATCTGTTTCAGGAGGAGATCTGTGGATTCTTTCCATTTCTATTTTCCTGTCTGGTTCTACTATATCAGGGCAGTTTTCCTTGATAATTTCTTGAAAGATGATGTCTAGGCTCTTCTTTTGATCATGGCTTTCAGATAGTCCAATAATTTTAAAATTCTGTCTCCTGAATCTATTTTCCAGGTCAGTTGTTTTTCCAGTGAGATATTTCACATTGTTTTCTAATTTTTCATTCTTTTGGATTTGTTTTACAGTGTCTTGATTTCTCACAAAGTCACTGTCTTCCAGTTGCTCTATTCCAATTTTTAAGGAAGTATTTTCTTCAGTAATCTTTTGGACTTCCTTTTCCACTTGGCCAATTTTTCTTTTTAGGGCATTTTTCTCCTCATTGGCTTTTTGGACCTCTTTTGCCATATGGGTTAGGCTATTTTTAAGGTGTTTTTCATGATTTTCTTGCATCACTCTCATTTCTCTTCCCAGTTTTTCCTCTACTTCCCTTACCTGCTTCTCAAAATCCCTTTTGAGCTCTTCCAAGGCCTGGGACTGACTCATATTTTTCTTGGAGGCTTTGAATATAGGAGCTTTGACTTTGTTGTCTTCTTCTGGTTGTATATTTTGATCTTCTTTTTCACCAAAGTAAGATAATATAGTCTGACTCTTTTTGTGCTGCTTGCTCATGATCCCAGCTAATTATTTGAGTTTTAAACTCTTTGTTAAGGTAAGAGTCTGCTTCCAGTGTGGAGAATGTACTGTCCCAAGCTTCAGGGTTTTGTATAGCTGTTTTCAGAGATACTTGTAGGGACGTGTAAATTTTCAGTTCTTCCAAGGTGGTATGATAAGGGGCGAGGTGTTTATTCTTTTCCTGGCCTGTGACCACAGGTATTCCTTTATGTCCTGTAACTGTGAGGAAGGGTTCCTCTCCACAGCCATTACAAGCTCCACCAAGCCAGCATTCCTCCTCACCCCACCTCTGCCACCCAGAACTGTGACCCAGATCCAAACATGGGCAAAGCAAGAGATTCCTGCCTCAGCACTGGCAAAGAGATCCCTGCAATCCCTCTCTGATCAGCTACTGGATGCCCCCTCAGTCTGTGGGCCGGAAGCTTGGGAAGCAACTGTCCTGCCCCCCCCCCCAGTCATGCTCTTGGGGAATGGAATTGAGACCTCACCTTCCTCTCTCAGCACCGACAGAAACAGACTTTTCCCAGTGACCTTCTAAGTTGTCTTTGGCATTCGTGGATTGAGGAGTCTGGGAACCTCCACAGCTGCCTGTGATTCAGTCCTCTGAGGCCTGCTCCAGTTTTGCTGAGGCCTGCAAGCCAATGCAGCACTGCACTGCACTCCTAGCCCGGCGCGATAAACTTTTTTGATTGATCATCCAGGTTGTCTTGGGCTGGAAATTTGTTTCACTCTGTCTTTTGTGGGTTCTGTTGCTTCAGAATTTGTTTGGAGCCATTTTTTATGAGTATTTGGAGGTGTTTGGGGGAGAGCTCAAGCAAGTCACTGCTTTCACTCTGCCATCTTGGCTCCGCCCCTCCAATTATAATTTATTCTGGATCAAGACAAACATGGAAATAATGCAAGCTGGTATCCACATATTTAACAACTCTGCTTTACATGATATTTGTTTTGTACATTGTGTTCCTTTTTCTAAAAGGGACATGGTAAAAAGCCATAAGCTAGGTATACCTAAGCTTTGTTTCTAGAAATTTTCTCTAGAAATCCACACTGGGGCATAGCAAGTCAAAAAGTGAGTGAAAATATTGACTCCTGCCTCAATGAGAGCAGAAAACCCTTGGTATAAATACAGATTCTTCTTAAACCCAGAACCAGACTCATGTTACTGGTATTGAGTGGTATCCTACACCACTGACAACCTTCTCTTGCATTGTTTTGTGTTGAATCCCACTTGTTTCCCTGCAAGGAGAGACTCACTTTATTATTATTATTATTATTATTATTATTATTATTATTATTATTATTATTATATTATTTTACTGGATCTCCATAGAGGATATAGGACTGAATACAACTGCATTATGAAAGGTTCCCTGGAGAACCCCGGCAGACAAGCTTTAACTTCCTACATCATTTTTCTAATGAAGAATTTGAAAGAGACTAATGTCCATTAATATGTAGTTCATGTATATTTATTCAGTAATTCATCCATACCACACATTCTAGGATAAGAGTGTAAATACTGAGTAAATATTTGCAATGATGGAAACTGATGAATGCATAAACCCAAATACAACTTTGCTTAGGTTAGTTCCATTCTACTATGCATATTCAATTATTATCATTTTTTTTAATACAAGAGGTAGAAGATTTAGGGGAATTGGTGAAAGCTTTTAAATGATTTGGTTTTATTCTCCTTGGCTAGATAATATTTATATTATTGGTTTTTCATTCCTCCAAAACATATTACAGAAAGACCAAGTCTTATTTCTGTAAATGCAGGAAAGTCACTCTCTCCCTACCTGTATTGGATGTTATTCATTATAAAGAAAAGTTTCAATGAAATGTTGGGGAGATTATGAATCTGATCATTTCTATCTCTATAAAGAAAATGTTCCAATAGAATGCTTATAAGAAAAGATATAAGAAATTCTGACTATAAAGTTATGGTGTTAATTTTACAAGTCATAAGAAAATCAGCCTTATATTTATGTAGATCTCCATGTCAATCTATATATATTCACCTTGTACACATAGGCATTGCAAGAAACAGATACATTCGTTTCCTAAATCGTCTTTGACTCCACATAAATGCCTGTTTTTGCATGACTTGACATTAGAAACCCACGTCTGTGAAACTCAACTTTGACATCTCATAGCCACAATAATAAGTTTAATATTTTTCTTAGTAAGAATGATAAGAATTCTAAGGTGGAGAGATAGTAAACTCTAAGATGGAGCAACAGTGCTTTGACCCAGGGCAACAACATAGTGGGGGCATGTCTTCCCCTATGTACCTATAACCAGCTCTTAGTGAGTACTATTTTTACATCTCACCTTGCCACACAATCTCCTACTGACTTGAGAAGCCGTGGAATGAAGCCATGTCCAGGACCACTCTCTTCGAGATTATCTTCAAACTGTTGTGTAAACTCTCTGGGAAAGAAGCCACCTTGTTTGGTCCAAGTGTACTTACATTAAGTCTTCTCTGTGTCCTATTGGGCTGCCATTTCCACATACTCATTTTGCTCCAGGCAAAGGATTTATAGTCCTAGGTCTACCCCTGTTGTGACTCAGGTATTCTCACATATGTACCATTTCAAAATAATGGTCACCTCCAATTGAAATGCCACTCTAGATGAAGAGCTGAATTTTCTCACCTTCCATATTAAAAGGTCTTTGAATTGTGATAATGTAGCAGGAAACAGAAGAGCCTCAGGGTAGCACTTCTGTGTTTATTCCATGTCCATCTAGTTTTTTAGCTATGAGCAAAGCTCTGATTTTTGTTAGTGCTAGTGTTACAGGTACCTGCCCACTAATTATCCTTTTGTCTTCTATTTTAATTATTGCTGTATTCCACCAGGGCCTGAAGAAAAATAAAAGTGATTAAAGATAGTAAGTAGTAATACAAATGCTAAGGATCATCCCTCTCATAGGGAATTGGGTCTGTGTTTGTCATCATTTTCTCATGCCTCTGGTAGTTTTAGGAGAGTATGTATCTTCTTTGCTCTTGGGAAGCATGTTGAGCAAAAGGATAGAGCCACAATGAAGCCAGTAGATAAGGGCATGGATGCTTTTCTCCTTCCTCTTATTTAACACTGAGTTTCAGATTTGGTTTCCTTCTTTGATTTGCAAAGAATAGCAGAAGTCAGGCTTGCTATAATGTCAACAACTGATGTCAGAGTACTTCCAATTGTCATTTGGTCACACAGTGGGAGGAAAAGCTGTGGGAATCAGACTAGGAGCTCTCAGTCTACAAAATACATGTTGCATCTACCTCTACTCTCTGCAGAGATACAATATGAGCATGATAGCAGCTCAGTCAGACATGCATTCAAATTAGATAATCTGAGATCAGCATATGGAGGAACTGAGTCCAGACAAGATGGAAAAACCCAAACATCTTCTGACAACCTTTGAAACTGGTGAGATATTTCCAAACATTGTGTATTCCTCCTCTCTAAGGTTCTGGTGCTTCTATTGTTTATAATCCTTGCCAGTGAGGGGGTCCCTTGACAAGAAATACCTTCTTTAATTGGTCCTATGACCTTTCTCAGCAAAATGGAGATAATAATTGCACCTATCTTACAGGAATGTTGGTAGGACAAAATGAAATAAATTATAAAATATTTTACGTACATTAAAACACCATGGGAAATTAGGTATTATTTATATTAATATTATACCCACAGGTACAAGTATTAGTGACCATTTCCTAGGTAACTCAAAAAAAAGGGAGGTTCAGCAGAAAGAAATTTAGAACAATTGAATGGATTATGCCACCTGAAGGTCTAAATTATAAATGATGTTCCTTGGAATACACATGGTAAAATGATACTCTTTCTTTCTGTAAATCGATGGAAGGGTTGCAGCCTATTGTGTCTATATTTGTGTCTATGTTATAGGCTATGTTTGTTTTTGCATCACCTCTAGTTAACCTTGGTTACCCCACAAAGTACACAGGTGGTTTGTTCCAAGTATGCCACAATGTCTTCATTCTTTTCTTATTCTATTTTTGTACTTATAGTAGACACATGAATCTAATTACTCCAAACCTAACTTCCAACCATTTATATTCTGTTTCTCTTCTTGCCTTTACACTGGTTATAAAGGGTCTCTGTAATGTGCTGCCTCATCATTTTCCCCTTATAGAATATGTAGCTTCCATCAGAACTCAGTACTAGTTGATCATTCCATAGTAATCCTATGCTTATTCTACAAGTTGCTAATACACCATTCACTATAAATTACTTTATATCTACTTCTATTTGCTTTTCTGTATACCTGTTGTTCTTTTCCCCCAAAATGATGTTAACTAATTGGGAACTGATATTTTTCATTTTAATTGTCATGCTTAAGAGCATTGCCTGATATATGGGCATAAGAAATAGATTTGTGATTTCATTACAATAGGGAACTTTCAGATCAGAAAACTCCCTCTACAAAGGGTCAGTTTGTTGTCTTAGAAAGTTGCCTATATGCTGAGATTTTAAGTTACTTATCAAGGGTCTTCTAGATCATATATGTCAGAAGCAAGATTGTTTGGGACATAACAGTCAGTAAATATTTGTTGAGGGTATGAATGGATGAACAGATACTCTGAACATAAAGTACATAGTATATAGGTACATAGTAATATAGGCAGGTAATTAGTATTATAATTATGCTCTAATTAAGAAAGAGTATATAATAGTGGATAGAGTACTGGACTTAGAATCAAAAAGATAAGTTCAAATCTCAACTTTGCAATACACTGTTTATGTTTGCATGTGCAAGTTATATATGCATGTACGTACATGTACATGTATGTATGTATACATATTTACATGTGAGTTTGTATATAGAGATTTATATTTCTTTATATAAATGTATCTATCTGGATAGATATAAATATTCACTTATATATCTATATGGATATATACATGCATCTGTATGTAAATATATAGAGCTACATGTAGATATGGATATCTACATAGATAGCAGCATAGAGCTAAAGATATATCAATAGAGAAACATATAGATCTCTACATATGAACACACGTATAAATATACATGTGTAAATAGTTATACACATATGTGCATATGTGTATACACACATGTGTACATACATATGTACATAGTTTGCCCCTACCCACACAGCCAGCATATTTTTGAGGTGAGAGTTGAATTCCAATCTTCCTGATTCCAAGTCCAGTATTCTATTCACTATTGCATAGGCATAGATTTCCATCTATATTAATATCTATCTATCTATCTATCTATGCACATAAGCATGTTGATGTACACAGCTGTTTCTGTATCTGTATCTGTACCTTTCTACCTAGTGGTAGACATAGATATAGCTATCTATCTATCTATCATAATTATCTATATCAATATTATAGGTAGATACAAATATCTATCTGCATCTAAATGGATACGGATATAGAAGTAAATGTTGATGTCAATGCAAATGTAGAATGGATATACCCACTAAGATAGTAAGCTTGGATACGGTGCTATTTGACAAAATACATCTTAGGCAAAATTGTGAACTCCGTGAAATTTGCCTTAAGCATCATTTGCTTCTTGTCCTATCCTATTTTCTACAGATGTCAGCCATCCTGTTATTTTTATTTTCTATCTTCCTTCTCACTATTAAATTAAAATTGGAAGGAATTAGTCATTAGACATCTTCAGCATCTCCAACCTCCACATTCTTTAATTTTGCTTCACCTTTCCCTCCTAGTGATAATCCTTCCCTGCCCTTGCTGAGTGGCACAGCATTATAAGTTGGATGAATATTCCATTAAATGTACTATCTTGAGCAGAGAGTTGCATTTTATTCCTGTTTTAAGTGTTTAATATCTGCTTATGGGAATGTGGGAATAAATGTTTCCCCTCCAGTATCTGAAAAGAATAACAAAACCTTGAAACAAATTGAAAAAAATTATCAGGGTTCTGGCTCACTAAAATTATTCTGTTTCAACTTCTCTAAAAGTACTAGAGGACTAGAGTTCTCTAGTAGAAACAGACCTTGGACTCTGATCTGACTAAGTTTTAATCAATAAGCTGAATAGACAGAGAGATGACATGTTGATTTAATTTGCAAATAATGAAATGGGCAATATGGTGTATGATAGGATCTAAATGCAGAAAAAAAAAATCTCAACAGGCCAAATCTAAAAAGTTGATTTTAAAAAATGATATATATAGGTGAGGACAATTAAAGACAGCAGAGTAAAAGATAACATTTTTGCCTTAGCTCCTCCACAACCATATACACAACAACCTAGAAAGCACCCCAGACTGAATTCTGTTTGGAAAACTAAGAAAAAAAAATACAGTGAGTCTTTTTTTTTTCCATCCAGGACTGCTTAGAAAAATAGAAAGAAATGTCTGTAGACACTGGGATGAGGGCTGGCCAGGAGCTTAGCTCTGTCGTACCAGGCTGATGAGACAGGAAGCTATTGTGTCAATAGCAGCTTTGGGAATAGTGGGGAAGTATTATAGTACCTAAAGATTTTTTTCATTTTTTTGAACAATGCTTTGTTCATGATGCCATGTCAAAATTCAGTTTGACAAATTATTTTAAAGATGTTTGAATAAGAATGTTGGGAGAGCCTGGCTGGAATGCTGCCTCTACTCTGCCATCTGTACAATAGTTTCTATGTGTATAATAGAATCCCCCAAATCATCTTTTCATACAAAATGTCAAAGTAGATTTTGATCAAGTCTCTTTCTAGTAGAAAATTCCATTCATATCACACTTATTTTTTCTTATTGGTAACTCTAATAAATCTAGATATTAAATCACCACATATTTCACCCTTTACTCTTCTACCTTGATTATATATGTGTGTATACACACATTTATTTATGTATGCCTTTATTTGTATGCAAGAAGGCATGTGAATTTATAGGTGTATAAATGAGTATATATGTACATATATAAATATATGCAAATTTAGATAGATGCATGTATGCACAAAATAGAGGTGTATGTGTGTGTATACACAGCCCCTTACACAAACATATATAAGCTTGCCCGTGTATTTGTGTTATGCAGGTATGTGTGGGTTCATTCATACCTTCTAATCTCACCTAAATCAAGAGAACCAACAATAAGATAAATAACGGGCTAGTTTTCATGAGTGACAAATGAGCGTCAGCTAGGGATGGCAGAAGACCACTTCTTTAAAGCATTGTTTATCTCCTCTCTCTGGAATGCCCAGGCAGGAAGAAGTCACCTAAGGAGAAAGATAAGGATAAGCTCTCTTTGGCCTGTTCCTTTTGAATCCCCTCTCTATTTCAGTTGTAGCCAAGCAAAGATGGCCCAATGCAACATATGATTAATAGAGTAGAAGTAGTTACAAAACATCTGCATACGTTTCAAGTCTTTCCAAGACATTTCCATTACATCCAAATGGATAATTGCAATAGCACCACACTGTGCATATATATAAGGTCTTGGATCAGTGGCCAGTCCCATTTTTCACAAATACAACTGCAAAATGTTTTTACAAAGATAAAGGAAGGCCTAAAAACTTGAAGAGAGAATAGAAATTTACAAATAGGCTCTGCAGATGAGATAAATTTGAAGAAGATTTTTATTTAAGTGAATATATATTTCATGAATTAAAAATACTTTCTTAAATTTCACTGACATGCATGTTCAAGGTGTGAGGAGTGCTTTTAGTGAAAGAGATGGAGGAAGAGGAGAAGAAGAAAGAGGAGGAGGAAGAAGACAAGGAAGAAGAAAAAGAAGGAGGAAGTTAAGAGCAAGAGAAGAAGATGGAGGAGGAGGACAAAGGAGAAGGGAATGGGAGGAAAGAGGAAGAAGGATAAGGTAGGAGGGGGATGAAAAAGAGAAGGAAGGATAAGGAAGAGGAGGAAGGGGAAGGAGAAAGCAGAGAGCAAGAGAAGAAGAAGGAGGAGGAGAAATGAGGAGGGAGTAGGAGGAAAGAGGAAAAAGGACAAGGAAGGAGGAGATGAAGAATGAAGAGAAGGAAGAAGAAGGAAGAGGAAGGAGAAGGAGGAGGAAGGAGAAGAAGATGAAGAAGAAGAAAAGGAAGAAGAAGAAGAAGAAGAAAGAAGAAGAAGAAGAAAAAAGAAGAAGAAGAAGGAAGAAGAAGAAGAAGAAGAAAAGAAGAAGAAGAAGAAGAAGAAGAAGAAGAAGAAGAAATCTTATGTTTTAATAAAATTACTGTTCATATGAGAACAATCTTACCAATGAATCTCAACATTGCAAGTGTGGAAGAAATCAAATTTTGGCGCTTCATTAAATGAGTGTAATGTCATAACTAAAATCAATAATATACTGTTGGACATTAGATAATAATTTTCTTAGGCACTAGGGGGACATCTAATGTTCAACATAACCCAAAAGACTAGAAAGAGTTCAAATTGGGAAGAGTTAAATTTTCAAGGTCAATCTCAGAAAAGATGCAGTTGAAGGCATAATAAAATTCTCATAAGTTTCTTTTTTTCCCTTGTTCAAATGGAATATGAGACAGATGTTCCCCACATCAACATAAAAGTCTACAGTTGTCTAACACTGAACATTAGTCATAAAGCATATGAAACACATTTTCACCCAGTAATCATTTTAGAATAAAATCAGAGAGAAGAATACAAAATGATATTGCTTCATGGTGTCAGAATAGTTTGTAAGTTTAGAAAATAGGAAGAGGTTGAGCATATGTCTTCATGGTGCCAAAGCCGATAATGATTTTATACAAACCTTTTTGCTTTCTTCAATAAAATAACAATGAAATCCTGCCCCAAGTACTTATCATGAGACCCAATACAAATCCCTTAACCTCTCTCAGCCTCAGTTTCCTTATGTGTAAGATGAGGATAATAATGGTATCTACCTCCCATGGGTATTGGGAGCATAAATTGAGATAATATTTTCAAAGCTTTTTGGAATGTTAAAGTGCTATATAAAGACTACATTTTTTCTTTTATTTCTTATTCTCTTTCTTCTCCTCCTTCTTTCCCCTCCACTTATTGTGTTGATATTGTTAAAATCCTTCTCTAATGACCCAACGTGATTTCATCAATCAGGGCATGTTCTCGAACCAATCCGTGCCTATCTAACCTATGTGACTCTCATTCATGTTCTTCCATAAATTCAACACAGGGGATCTTCTAGATGTGCTGAGAGCCTCCCTCAGTATCTCTTTATGTTTCCCAAACATGAGTACTGTCAGTTAATTATTTCTTGTTCTCACTATTTATTTGGTTCATTTTCTACTCACCTTCTACTTTTTATTTACTTCTTGATGATAGCTTTGTATTAATTTATTTGATAATTTTTTATTAGTAATGGGTTGCAGCCTAAACATGATTACCATGCATCTTTTCATGGAAACTTGGCTAATCCTTAACTTCAGTTTTTCAGAGTGGCTGTGTTTACATGGTTTGCAATCATTTAACAACACTGCATAAAACTGCAGTGTAGGGTTCAGTTTAAGGAAGATATTTAGGTTGATGATGATGATGATGAAGTTTCACAGATGTATTTCAGCCTCCTATTTTTCTCCTACTTGATTCTGGGTCCAGCTCACTGCCCATTTTGACTGTCTATTCAAGATCTTATAACTACTGACCAATAATATCTATAGGCTGTCCATGTAACTTTAGAACATGGTTGGGCAACAGACACGCTTTTTTTTCTTTTTCTTTTTCTTTTTTGGCTAGGCAATGGGTTTAAGTGACTTGCCCAGAGTCACACAGTTAGTAAGTGTTATATGTTTGAGGCCAGATTTGAACTCAGGTCCTCCTGAATCCAGGACCGGTGCTGTATCCACTGCGACACCTAGCTGCCCCAACAGATGTGATTTATACATGTTTTTCACATGTAGATAGTTAGGCAAAACTCTGAAGTCAATACTGTTTCTGGGATAAAATTTACTGACCTTATTAAGCCTTAGTGTCTCCATACCATTTCTGAAAGCTAGTATCTCTGAAAGCTAGTATCTATCCTAATGAAAGAATCTCTGCAACCTTTCTTTTTTTTTCCTATAGGCACATTGAAGCGTAGTACTTGGTTTGATGATTAGTCTAATTAGACTTCCATCCCACCTGTTATTTTCCTTTAATTGTTGTTCAAATTTTGCCCTGACCTTGGAACTCATATCCCTACATTCTCAGCATAGCTGATAAGTGTTAATAACTGAGTGAGAACACAGGAATGCAGAGTAGGAGGTAGAAGACACGAAAACCAATGCCTTTATCTTAGGACAAGAAATTATACTGGGACATTTCTAATAAATACACTGGCTTTTGAAAACAGCTGAAACAATTTATAGTTAATTGCAACATTTCTTCCAAGGTGCTTGTATATGGCCACATTGTAGGAAGGGAGCTGGCCAGTATGTCTTCAGTTAGGTGGAGAGTGGCAAGAAAAATCTTTTACATAATGATGGATAAAATGTGGTAACTGTAAGTTGAGCACATACATGGGTAAGCCTGATGGTTGCAGGGATGAATGATGATACAATGGCTGGAATGTTTGATCCTGTGTATCTTCATCTTCATGATGAATGGAGGAAAGGCATGATTCTTGGATGTCCATGTTGGTTTCAGTGATCATGTTTCATAATACTTCAGAGCCCACACCAGAATTGTAGACAATAATGATTAAGGTTGTCATCAGATCCAGCCAAGAGATTTCTATGTGAATTTTATCACAAAAAAAAACTTCCAAATTCCCATCCCTAGAGAAGGATCCCCAGCTGCATTTGATTTCTGAAAAAAAAAATGCCATGCTAACAAAATTATCATACTGTACCTAAAGCAACTTTTATTTAACATAGCAAATGCTCTTTGAGCTCTTGAGCTCAGTTCTCATGAGTTCTTAAGGACAAAGTGAATTTCTAATGTTGATAATTATATCTGCATAGTCATAGATTTCCTTTATAAATTACTGCTCTTTACTGTTTGTTGCAGTTATAAATTAATTCCACCTACTAAAAAGTCAAACCTGACAAGAGGCAATAACCAAAACAATAGAAATAATGATAATTACAATGTGTGTATCAATTTAGGTTTATAAAATACTTTTATCTTATTTGATTATTTTAACAACCTTATGAGGTAGATATTATTATCCCCATTTTATAGATAAAGAACTGAGGCTAGGAAAAGTGAAATGTGAAGATAGGTTTTGAAACTGTCTTCTGACTCCAGGAACAAAGCTGTTCTTGCCTCACTGAAATTCCTAATTTGTTTTAAAGTCAGTTCTCAGTAATTGTGACTTCCCCATTTAATAGGACTCACTGAATATATGTTCTAGGTCTTTCCATATAGTCGCAGAAAGCATGTAGACAAGCATATTTTTGCTCAAATTTTCTGCTAACCTAGGAAACAAAGAAATCACCCTATCCTCTGATTCCAACACTCCATAGACAGAATCTGTAGAAGAAAAATTAGTAGAAAAGGTTAGGAGAAAAAGGATTCTCAACAATTAAGCGCAAAAATTTCTCATCCACCTGATCATTAATTTTGACGAGGCTACCATTTCTTTGAAAGTGGCCAATGAAAGTAAAACTCTTAGCTAAATCACTTCATTTACCCAAACTTTAGCCAGATACTCTATGTCCTTTTATACAATCTACCTATTTGCATTTTCCCAATAGCTCAGAATATAACAGCTAGTTTAACTCTACATGTCTTGCATAATAGCAGCTCAGATTCATCTAGCCCCAGAAGTTTTCAAAGGGTATTATGTGGATTTAATCCTCATGATGACACCATGAGGTTGGGGCCATTTTATCCTCATTTTGTAATGAAAAAACTGAGTCTTAGAGATGTCTGGTGAATTGCCCAAAATTATTGGCTTATAAATATCTGAGTTGATGTTCAAAATTGGGTCTTCCTGAATTCACATCAAGCAAACTACTTATGTTAAAATACTCCCTCTGCACATCATATCAGAAATGGGACCTTCACTGTACTCATGATCCTTTTTGTACAGCTATTTTGGATCTGCATAAGGAGTGTGATCTCCTTAAGTAGTCATTGACCAAGGGCCTCATAATAAATGACTTGATATTAAAGGAAGTGTCAGTTTTATATTGCTAAAATTATTTTAAGCAACATGGTGTTGGGTAGGGAGTTCCAAACTCTTTGTTAATTCAATCTTTGGTTTTCTCCAAAAATAGAAGCATCCTGTAAGAAATGTATTGAGTCAATGAGCTCACCAGTTTTCCTTTGGCTCACATCCCTTAACATTTTAATTTTGTAATACACTTTAGATCCAAGGATTATTTTTCCAACTATGTGACAATCTTATACATGGGGAGGGGGAACTTTCCCTTCATAATATATTGGAGTACATAAAACCAAAAAAAATTACCATTTCTTTTTATTTTCAAAGTGATATGTACTTATTAATATTAGAAATATTTAATATTTTTAAAGAGAAGTCCTTTAAAATTTAGGTAAGAAAAATTGAAGGATGATCAAAAAAAGTTTTTTTCTCTCTCAAATATGGCACAAGTTTTGGTAGGAAGAAAGCAAGAAATATTTAGAAAACATCTACTGTGCACATAGCACTGTGTTAGGTATGAATACACACATATAAAATTAATATATTTATTCTTGTCCTCTGGAAACTTACTCTACCTCAGTTTCAAAGGAGACTAGAGTATTATAGGCCCATTTTTTCTTTCAAATCTAACCATATACTTTCTAAATTATTTTATCTCCATTTCCGCCACATTAAAACTGTAGCACTGTACATTGAATTCCTTATATTTATTTCCTTGATAAAAATCCCCCAAATGTGCTGGTAATATTAAACTATAATCGTTCTGTTACTATACATACACTTATAAAAATGTATTTTTTAACCAAATATTTGCTACCTATTTCTTAAAATAGTGTATTTCTTAAATAAGGAAAAATGTGGAGGAACATTTATTACTAAAAATGCTTGCATAAATATTTTGGTAGCATAGCAGATTTCAGAAAGATTATATTTTATGGCAGAAAGCAATATTCAAAAGATACACTTAATTTAGCCATTTTAGATGTGCTGATATTCAAATAACACAATTGTCTTTATATAATAAAATTATATTTTTGCAAACATATATATATTTTAAACATCTTGAGATATATTACATGAAGAACAAGCACTTTAATATACACATGGTAAGGAACAGGTGGCAAGTATCCAGAACAGGGAAAAACAGTGGAAAATTCATATGCCACCAACTTATAGGAAATTTATTAAATTAAGTAATTTCCCCCAAAATCAGTCTTTTTCCTGACTTCACTCTTTCTTTCACTGGCACTACCATTATCCTAAGCAACCCATAATTCCTTCTTTCCTTCATTTCATATCATCAGTCATCAGAAATCTTTTCAATTTTTCCTTTGAATCATCTTGTCTTCAAGAATGAATGGATGAATGAAATTAAAATCATTTTTAAATGTTAACTATGTTCCAAGCTCTGTGCTAACTGCCCAGAATATGAAAACAAAAATCTGGACAGTTCCTGCTCTCAAGCAGCTTACTTTAAAATAGGGGAAGGAAACACATACATAGCAGACTTAGACATTTACTCTCTTTGTGATTCTGGCCATGCCACTTAACTTCACTATACTTCAGTTTTCTCATACTGAAAACTAAGGGGATTGAAATCAATTTAATCTAAGATCCATTCCAGCTATAAATATATAATCCTCTGATTCTTTCAATTTCCAGAAGTACCAAACTAGCACAAACTTTTATCACCTCCTACCTGAAGTATTGCAATAATCATCTTCTTACTGATATACTGATCACTCTTCCTTCATGTTTTTCTTACTCTGATGAAAACTGCATGTTATCACTGGATAAATCTTAAAAACAGATTTTTCACTATTACTCCCCTATTCATCAAGACGACATCATGGAACACCAATACTCACAGGATACTCACAGGATAAAATCAAAATGCCTCAACCTGCTATTCATAAATTTCCTTGGACTGCTTAGAATGGCATTTATCATGTGTTATCTCACTAATTCCCAATAAAAGAATTCACTGTTCTTGATTTATTTCCTTATTGGTCCCCAACAAGCATTTCATGTTCATTACTATTTTTGCTCATACTGTGATTCCACTTGGGAATATGTTTCTCATGCCTTTCCACCTGTTTAAACCCCAGCCATTTAAAAAAGTTTTCTCTTCAGATCATGTCTCTGCCACAGCAACAACAGTCAGCATTTATATACCTCTTTAAAGTGTGCAAAGTATTTTACATACATTATATCATTTGAACCTTAAAACAATCCTCTTTAAAAGGATTATAGTTGTTATTAACCTCATTTTTCAGGGTTTTGAAACAGACTTATAAATTATAATAATTTGTCTTTGATCATGCAGCTCAGCTAATGAGTGTCTGAGGTATGATTTAAACCCAGGTCTCCAAGACCCAAAGACCATCTCCGTATTCATTGCACTACACAATGCCTTGTCTGTTTTTATTACATGAATATAATTACTATATATGTTTTCATATATGAGGGCAGTAGGAGGTGTGAAAAGAGGAAGAGAAAGATATATATATATATATATATATATGTGTGTGTGTGTGTGTGTGTGTGTGTATACACAAACTTCTTAAACTCAATAAACCATGAAGACATCAATCAACATATTGTCCCATCAAACTCTTGTTTTCTAAGCCAGTGTTGTCAAACTCTGGTAGAAACAAAGCCACTGAACCATACATAAGTGTCCTTGCAGTCTCATATTGATTTAGAAACTATATATTAACATTATTTTTGTTTTATTATATTTTTGTATTTTACTGAATAATTCTCAATTATATGTGAATCTGGTTCCTAAGAACAGCAAGGGCCAGTATCCATGCATTCCATACCTCTGTTCTAAAATACACTTAATGATAATAGTACTCAGTTCAAATTCACTGTAATATTGTTTCAAATTGCTTTGTAAATATGTCTTATGTATCTTTTGTCTTTCAGTAGGGTAGGAATCATATAGTTTCATTTTTAAATATTTGTATACTCCACATATACATATGCTAGCAAATAGTAGATGTTCAAGTTTTGTGTTGAATGAAAAAAATGAGTAAATTCTTAAGTTTCTAATATAGGAAAAATGTTATTTTTGCTCAAATTGATCCTTACCCTTTGTTTGTGAATGCTGGTATGTGGAAGTGTTGACTGAGCTAGGATTAGGTTATAAAATGAAAAATCTATGAAATTCAAAAATTCTTTAGAAATCCTAAAGCAACTTTATCACTGTCTTTTTATCAAAGCACAGTCTGTTAAATGCATATAAAAAGGACAAACTTCATTGTGTTTAGATTGTAAACAGGAACAAAAATATAAATTTACTAATAGTCTTTGTTAATCATCTATCTATTAGTAGTTGTAAAAGCTGGCTTTCATAAAATTATTATAAAAGCATCCTTTTGGGAAAATCCAAAATTAAAGGAAAAAACAATCTCACATCCTTCTGAAGAAAAAAAATATGAGATTTACTTATAATAGACTTGTTTTTTCAATTGTACTTAGAAAATCACCTTCTCACTATGATGGACAGTGCTGTATTTGAGGCAAAGCTATTTTGAGGTCACTAAATATCTTTTCAGCATAACCAAGAAACAGATCTAAATGTTAGCTCTTTTCTAGGAATAATTGTGAATAAATTCACAGTTAATGAACCAGTACTTTATGATATTCTGCAGATAAACTTCTACTATTTGACATGATGGGTCTTTTTGTTTTTGTTGAAGAAATAATTATTTTAGGACTATTGGTGCTGAGTCACAAAGAAATCCTAAATGTTTTAAAGGAAAAATAAACTAACAGCCTGAATAAAAAGAAATGCAGTTCAACTTTCAAAATATCATCATGACCCACATCATCTCTTTGCACTTGACGTTGCTGGAAGCAGTTTACAAAGTAAGTTAAATCAATTTTAAGCTCCTAGAGGGCATCAGAAATATCTAAGATAAGCAATATTAACACAGGAAAACAGTATGAGGATAATTATGTTAATATGTAAGTCAATTCCATACTATGGGCAAACAAAGAACAAAATATATTTAGTGTGACTGCAAATAAAGAGTTAGGATAGTTGCCTATTAAATGATTTAGGAAACAAAAGAGCAGAATATTCTTGGGAAATGGTACAAAACTCCTAGTTGGGCATAATGAGTTTATGCTACTATATCTCAAATGGGCCTTCATGGTTTCATGGGAAGGTATATTTTTTTTTGTTTGTTTCTTTGGAGAGGCATTTTATGGTATCCTAGTGATGCCTTATAACATCCCCCCCACCCCTCCCTTCATTATATTATATTATATTATATTATATTATATTATATTATATTATATTATTATATATTATATTATATATATTATATTATTATATTATATTATACTATACTATACTATACTATTTATATATATTATATTATTACATTATATATTATATTATATTATATTTATTTATATTATTTATATATTATATTATATTAATTATATTATATTAATATATTATATTATATTATATTATATTATATTATATTATATTATATTATATTATATTATATATTATATTATATTATAACCATTGAAACCCTTTCATTTTGTCCTTAGGCTAAACTTTTATCTCTCTGCTCCCTTCTTGCTCTGGGCAGACTGCCCGCCCTAATTTCTTTACCAAGAAGCCCAAGATCATCCAAATGCACTCAATTTCCCTACCCCATACTTCAAATTCTTTTTATTAATTCTTTTCTCTCCTTCCTCGATTCTCAGATAGAATTGAAGTCTTTTGCTTCTGCCTTTGTTATTATTCCCTTCAGCCTTCTCTGAGACCTCTGCTCCATTTCCTCTACCTTTCATCTTTAATACTTTCCCCACTTTTAGCTGCTTCCCTTCTTGGTAGAACACGACCAGTTCTTCAAACCCTTTAAAAACATTATCAGCACCAGCAGCAACAATGACAACATTTTCCTTAATCTGAAACACCTTCAAGCTATTATTCTCTATATACCTTTCTCTTCACTGGCACACTTCTAGGAAGACTAGTCTACTCTTTACCACTTGCTAAATATTCAGCCTCCTGCCATCTAGTTTGTTTCCCTAACACTCTATAAAGACTACTCTCTACAAGGTCACCAGAGACTGCCTAAGAAATATTTTCTGTTAAGCTCTCATAGTTCTTTATTCAACTCTGAACCATGTAATACTGTTGACACCATCTCCTCCTCCTCCTCCTCCTGGGTGCTGTTTCTTTCCCTTGCCTTCATTGACACTGCTGTCTCCAAATTGCTCCACCATTCTTATTCTTTTCAGTCTCCTTTGCTGGTTAATATCTTGTTTTTCTTCTCATTCTCATTCTGTCGAAACTCTTTTCCTTCTCTATGCCCCTCCCATTGTTGTGGCTACAATGATCACTTCTATGAATATTACTTCCAAACTTAAAATATCCATCTCCAACCTCTCCTCAGACCTCCAATTCCACATCTTCTGCTCTTGGTCATCTGCAAGTAGTTGTGCAATTAAAATTCAAATTGAACAAATCTAAATCTGAGCTCATCATTTTCCCTCCAAAACTTGTCCCTCCCCATATACAACCCATTTTTGTTGATGGCACCACCATTCTCTCACTCACTGTATCTTCTTCTTCCCTTAGCCTCCACCTTCTGTCCATTGTCAAATTCTGTTGAATGAACACCTTTAATATATTTCTTATTTATCTTCTTTTCCCACATGAGCTTTCAGTCTCTCACACTGTTCTCTAGTTTAGTACCTCCTTTTACATGCTGCTTTTATATTTTCCTAATTAGTCTTGTTGGTTCTAATTTATTTCCTATCAAATCTGGTGTTATTATTCTTCAGTCTCCTTTTTCTAGATCTTCATGTGGTCATGACCTCTAATCATATATGTCTCTAAACAACTATTCTGGACCCTCTTCTTCCTCTATGGAATATTGCTTAGTTCCTACCATGCATGCAATTATAATATCTATGCAGATGATTCCCAAATCTATTTGTCCAACCCTAATTTTTCCTGAGCATCAATCTTGAATAATCAACTGCCTTTTGGAAATTTTAGTTGAATGTCCCATAGCTATCTCAAACTAAATATGTCTAAAAAAACCCAATTATCTCCAACCCCATACTCCCACCTCCTGTCTTTTCCTCTTCCCATCTTTACTATTGTTGGCATGAACATCACTATCATTTCAGGTACTCAAAACCTTGGTGTCAGCTTTAACTCCTGACTTTCACTTACTCCTAAAGTCTTTTAATTTGTATCTTTATGCCATTTAGTGTACTCCCTAACTTATTGAAATAGCCTTCGTGTAGGTCTCCCTGACTCAAGTCTCTCCCTATTCTACTATATCACCCACTCAACTGCCAAAGTGATTTTTCTAAAGCATAGTTTTAACCATGTCATCATTCTACTTAATACACTTCAATGGTTCTCTATTGCCACTAAGGTCAAATGTAAAATAATCAGTTTGGCACTTAAAGCACTTTAAATATGGTCCCTTCCTTCTTTTCCAGTTTTTTTTTATACTTTATTCCCCTCTACAGAGTATACCATATAGTTACACTGTCCTATTAGCTGTTTCTTGTATAGAAATATCCACCTTGCTACTCTGCAATTTCACTGGCTGTCCCTATGTCTGTAATTATCTCTCTTCTCATCACTACCTCCTGGCTTCCCTTGCTTACTTCAAGGCTCAGCTCAAATCCTGCCTTATGCATGAACCTTCCTCTTCTCTTCCCCCAAACACACATTGCTGTTACTACCTTCTTTTCCCATTCACACTGGAGATACACACACATCCATACACACACACATACATATAAAATGTTTAAGGTATGGAAGTTCAGTTAAGATACTGTATATCTGCATACTTTTAATGAATGTATAGATATGTCTTAGAGAAAGCATGAACAGACATCATTGGAATCTGGCCCACATTTGTGTAGAGTTGAAGAGCCTGGCCCATTAATTATATCAGGACTTACCACAGTGCCTGGTACCTCATAGTTGCTTAATAAATGATTATTGAGAGTCCCAGGGGAGGAGTCAGGATGGCACAGTAAAGAAAGCACTCAGCAGAGCTCTCCCAACATTCCCTTTAAATAATGCCTTGAATTCTTGAGTGGCAGAGCCAACAAAAGGTCACAGTGAAACAGTGTTCCAGCCCAAGAAAACTTAGGAAATCAGAAAGGAAAATTGGTGACATGAAGAAGAAGGCTGGCCTAGAGCCCACATGGATGAAACATCAGTGACAGGACTAGGTTGTGGTGACAGAAGTAGCAGCAGCTTTGGGAGCTATCAAACCAGACAGTGAGGGGACCTGGTAACTGGCGAGAAAGAAATTACAGGCAATACACAACACCAGACATCATTTGGCAACTCCATTCCCTATACCCAATTCTGGGTTATAGTTCAAGGGCAGAGGAGCACTATCAGTCAAGAGGGAGTGGAAGCAGAGTAGCAGTATCACTTCTCGTCTCAAGGAATTAGGGACCCAAAGGAAGAGTATCTTTTCCAGTCACAAGGGAACAGGGCCCTTCCTTGATAAGGAATGGAGTGAAGACTAGGAGAGCAATGAACACACCTCTACTCAGATCACTCCACCTTTGAAGCACTAAAAACTTCCAAGTTTCCCAGAACTAGCTCTGAACACAACAGTGTGAATAAGGCTGAAAAGCCTGAAGACAGTGGTCCTCTCTCATACCCCACTGCAGCTACAGCAGTACTTAGGGGAAATTTTATATCTGTAAATACATATATCAACAGAAGAGAGAAAGAACAAATCAATGAATTGAGCATTCAACTGAAAAAAAAGTAGAAACAAATTGAAAAATTTCCAACTAAACATCAAAATGGAAATGCTGAAAATCAAAGGAGAGATTAATAAAATTGAAAGTAAAAAAATGAACTAATAAAACTGGGAACTGGTTTTATGAAAAAAAACCCCACAAAATAAGCCAATGGTTAATTCATTAAAAAAAGAAAAAAAATAATAAAACACCAGTATCAAAAATCAAAAGGGTGAATTCAAGACCAATGAAAATGAATTAAAGCAATTATTAGGAGTTAATTTACCTAATTATGTGAAAGTTAAACTGACAATCTAAGTGAAATGGATGGATATTTTAGAAAAATATTAACTGTATTAACAGAAGAGGAAATAGAATAGCTAAATAAGCATGTTGTAGGAAAAGAAATTGAATGAATCGTCAATGAACTCCCCAGGACAAAATGGATTTACAAGCAAATTCTATCAAACATTTATGGAATAATTAATCTCAATACTGCACACATATTTGAAAAAAATAAGTAACAGAGTCCTACCAAATTCCTTTTGTGATGCAAATATGGTTCTGATACCTAAGCCAGTGACGGTAAAAACAGAGAATGAAAAAATATGAACCACTTTCCATGGCTTATTGATGCAAAACATATATATATATACACATATATATACATACATATATATGTACGTATATATACGTACATATATATGTATATATATACATATATATACATACATATATATGTACATATATATACGTACATATATATGTGTATATATATATATATATATAAATAAAATACTTGCAAGGACAATACATCAACATACTACACAGAAATACACTATGATTAGGTGGGATTTAGACCAGGAATGCAGCATAAGTTACCATATTAATAAAAAGAAACAAGAAAAATCATATGATTATATCAGTAAATGAAGAAAAAGCTTTTGACAAAATCTAACATTCATTCCCATTAAATCATTAGAAAACAGAGGAATAAATTGAGCCTTTCTAAAAATGATAAGTAATATCTATCTAAAACTAAGAGTAAGAGTTGTCATTAATGGTGATAAACTTGATGCCTTTTTCAATAAGATCAGGGTGAATCAAGGATGTCCATTATCATTCAATATTGTACTAGAAATACTAACTATATCAAAAAAACAGGAAAAAGAAATTGGAGGAATAAAAATAGGCAGTGAGGACACAAAACTGTCAGTCTTTGCAGATGATATCACGATAAACTTAGAGAACCCTAGAGAATCAACTAAAGTACTAGCTGAAACAATAATTTTAACAAAGTTTCAGGATGTAAAATGAACCCACATAAATCATCAGCATTTTTACATATCACCAACAAAAATTAGCAGGAGGAGATAGAAAGAGAAATTTCCTGAATAAATAATGAAAGACAAAATAAAATACTTGGGAATCTGTGTGCCAAGACAAACCCAGGGATTATATGAACACAGTAATGCTCTTCACACAAATAAAGACAGATCCAAACAACTGGAGAAATATTACTTACTAATAGGTAAGCTGAGCCAACATAATAAAAATGACAATTCCTGTTGGTTTACTTATTCAGTGACATACCATTCAAATTACCAAAGAATTATTTTACACAGCTAGAAAAATAATAACAAATTTCATCTGGAAGAATAAAAGATAAAAAATATTAAAGGAATCAACGGAAAAAAATGTGAAGGAAGGTGGCTGAGTAGTGACAGATTTCAAACAATATTACAAAGTTGCAATTATCAAAATAAGCTGGTACTGGCAAAGAAACAGAGTGGTGAATCAATGGAATCGATTAGGTACACAATACAAGTAGGAAATGACCAGAGTAATTTTGTGTTTAATAAACTCAAAGATCAAGCTTTTAGGGTAAGAGCTCACCATTTGATAAAATTTGCTGCAAAACCTAGAAAGCTGTTTGGCATAAACTAGATATAGACCAACATTTCACACAATATACTAAGATAAGGTCAAAAGGGTTAAATAGTTTAGACATACAAAGGATATGATTAGGCAATTTTCAGAAGAAGACATCAAAACTATCAGTAGTTGTGTGAAAAAATTCTCTAAATCACTACTGATTGAAGAAATGCAAATTAAAACAACTCTGAGATACTACCTTACCTATATCAGACTGGCTAACAAGAGAGAAAGGAAAATTATAAAAATGAGAGGGCATGTAGAAAAAAAAAGGGACAGTAATATAATATTTGTGGAGTTGTGAACTAGTCCATCCATTTTAAAGAACAATTTGGAACCCTGCTCAAAGGGTTATTAAACTGTACATATCCTTCAACTCAGCAATACCACTACTAGGTCTATATGTCAAATAGGTCAAAGAAAAGGAAAGTATGTACAAATAAATATTTATAGCAACTTTATTTTTTTGTGGTGGTAAAGAATTGGAAATTAAGGGGATGACCATCAGTTGAATAAAGGCTAAACAAGTTGTGGTATTTGATTTTCATCGAATACTATTATGCTATAAGAAATGACAAGGAGGATGATTTCAGCAAAACCTGGGAAGAAATATGTGAATTGAGTCAAGGGAGCAAAACCAGATCAGTGTACAAAAACAAAACAAAACAAAACAGTAGTATCATTGTGATGATCAACTGTGAAAGACTTAGCTACCCAGATCAAGACAATGATCCATGAAATTTACATTTCATTCATATACTGCAACTTGTTCAGCCATTCCCCAATTAATAGGCATCTTATCGATTGCCAATTCTTTGCCACCACAAAAAGAACTACTTTAAATATTTTTGTACGTGTGGGTCCTTTTCACTTTTTTGTGGTTTCTTTGGGATACTGACCTAGTAGTGGTATTGCTGGATCAAAGAGTATGTAGTTTTATAGCCTTTGGCTATAGTTTCTAATTGCTCTCCAGAATGGTTGGATCAGTTCACAACTCCACCAACAGTGCATTACTTTTCCATTTTTCCCACATCTTCTCCAAAATCTATCTTTTCCCTTTTTGTCATATGAGCCAATCTGATAGATGTGAAATGGCAGCTAAGAGTTATTTTAATTTTCATTTCTCTAATCAATAGTGATTTAGAGCATTTTCATATGACTGTAGATAACTTTGATTTCTTCATCTGAAAACTGACTGTTCATATCCTTTGACCATTTTTCAATTGGGGAATGACTTGTATTCCTATAAATTTGATTCAGTTCTCTATATGTTTTAGAAATGAGGCCTCTATCAGAGACACTGGCTATAAAAAAGAGTTGCCCAGCTTTCTGCTTCCCTTCTAATCATGGTTGCATTTGCTTTGTTTGTGCAAAACCTTTTTAAATTAATATAGTCAAAGTTATCCATTTTGTACTTCATAATGTTCTCTATCTCTTGTTTGCTCATAAATTCTTCCATTCTCCATAAATCTGACAGGAAAACCTTTCCTTGCTTTCCTAGTTTGCTTAGAGTATGATCCTTTATGTCTAAATCATGTACCCATTTTGACCTTATCTTGGAGTACAGTGTAAGGTGTTGGTCTATGCCTAATTTCTGCCATAATAGTTTCCAATTTCCCCAGCAGTTTTTGTAAAATAGTGAGTTCTTATTCCATAAGCCAGAGTAAATTGCTATAGTCATTGACTACTGTCATTGACTACTCTGTCTTGTGTACATAATCTATTCCACTGATTTATCACTCTATTTTTCTCCAGAACCAAATAGTTTTGATGGTTGCTGTTTTATAGTACAGTTTTAAAACTGGTATGGTTAAGCCACCTTTTCTTGCATTTCTTTTCATCAATTCCTTTGATATTCTTGAGCTTTTGTTCTTCCAGATGAAATTTATTATTATTTTTTCTAGCCCTATAAAATAAATTTTTGGTAGTTTGATTGGAATGGAACTGGATAAGTAATGCTTACCTTTTCAATGGCTAGTGGGGTGGTTTGGAAGGAGGGAAAAAATTTGGAACTCCAAAAATTTAAAATGAATGCTAAAATTTAATCTTTGTTTTCAAATGTTAAAATGAATAATTATAACATAGAAAAACAAAACTATGCTTTTTTTCTTTGCATTGCAAAGTGACTTTTCTTTTTTCCTTTATTTCAACTCAGTAGAACTGTGTTTTGAAGGCTTCTGAAAGTTTATGCTAATCATTAAGTTATCATGCTTAAAGCAAAGTCTTTTCAAATTATTTAGAATTAGACACCTACTGTGCCTTCTACAAAATTATATATATATATATATATATATATATATATATATATACATATATGTATATAAACTGTTGTAAACCAGAAACTAAAAACCAAAAGTTTACTTGTTTAGTAATTAAATTAAATAGATTTTTGAGGAAAATATCCTTGCTTTATATATAGTCCACAAATATATATTAGCAGTATTAGTTCATATTTTGACTTCTACAGATGTAGAACCATTACATGATCAATTATTTGTATAAAATATAAATTGAGTAGTTTAAATATCCTATGTACATGCCATATAAAGTTGGAATTCTATCAAGTTCCTGCACTTCAGAAATAAACCACATTTCTCTAATAAATGTATAATAAATACAAAAAATTACTTTAGGTTTTTCAAAGCTTATGCTGCATTTAATTACATCTCTTACCTCAATGCCTTTGTATAATTTCCCCTCTCCCATGTCTGAAATGCCTTCTTTCTTCACCTCCCTTTAGATTAAATGTTCTCAGCCTGGGGTCCGCAAGCCCCCGAAGATTCCATAGTTAGGCTCCATAATTTTCATTATCTTAGTCCCAGAACTTGGACAAGAAAAAAAATATGTATTTCTTTTTACTATAATCTTGAGCTGAAATTTAACATTTCTTTTAATTATGCATATGACATTATTTTAATAGAGAAGACATCATTAAGGCTGTCTATGGTATGTCTGACACACACACACAAACACACAAAGGTTTGAGAAATACAATTCTAAAAGAATCCTTGACTTTCTTCAAAGTATCACTGTGGTGCCTCTTCCTACTAGTTTGTTCAATTACTCAATTACTGCTCTCACCCTCTGGTAATTGTTTTATATCTGTTTTACATTAACTTATTATTGTACCTTTTATGTACTTCCCCCCCTGGTAGAATGTATACATCTTGAGGGCAGGGATTGTTTTATTTTTATTTATATTCCAAACACCTATCATAATGCTTTGCATGAAATGTTTGTAAAGTTAAACTGAATTATGATTCAGATAATTCACCTTCAGTGGATAATTGCCCAAGTAACAACAGGACAATGCATTTACAAGATAAGAATGCACATTTTCAGACCTATGTCCTAATAATGAAGTATCAGATGATGGGAAAAATAAATATGGAGGAATGGATTTTGCCTCCAGCACACAAAGGAAGTTATGTCATATTTTTCTCAGGTGTTTAGGAGGAAATACCGCCTTCCTACTATATTACAAATTGTTAGCAAGTGATAGAAACATCAGGTTGTATGAAAATATACAAAGAGCTACAAATTTACAGAGTCATGGAATCATAGCAACTTATAGTTGGAAGGATTATTAGAAGTCATTTGGTCCTTTCCTACCTAAACAAGAATCACTACTTTGTCCCTGGTCATCATGTTTGTTTGTTTGTTGTTTATTTTTTTTCCCCCTTCAAGCAACAAAACTGGAATAAGTCAAGAAAAAACTCCCAGTAGATAAGTTGCTACAGTGTCATAGTGAATATCCAAGTGTGTACAATTGTATACATTACGTGATTAAATACACACATACATACACAGCAGTTCATGCCTCTATTTACATAGGTACATAGGAAATATAATAGATACAAATAAAGGAAAATAGGTAAATGACTAAGTAGTGTCACCTAGTCTACAGAGATCCAGCCTTAGAATCAGGAAGGCTTGAATTCAAATATTGCTGTTGACACAGTGTGTATGACCATGGTACATCTGCTTTGTTTTCTAGATCAGCAAGTAAACTAGAAAGAACAAAGGATTGATGACTTCATGACAGCCATAAGGCCAGGCAGTAAAAAGACTGAAACAAGAACATGAGTTACTTGACTCCAAGTTCAATGTCTTCACCACTATAAAATTCTGTCATTTGAAATCTAAATGGAAGTCTTAACGTAAACTCAAAGTAAACCCATTATTTAAACAATGATTGGCACATTATATAAAGCACATATGTCAGCAGACAACATTTTTTTTTTTCCCATGCAAGATTCTTGAGAGATTTTAGGAAATGAGTGCTGGGGTAGATATGCAGTCTGACATTGAGCAAAACAAATGTACTTTTTAAAAACAATATCTCAATTCTTTGTCTTTAGAAAGTAAATATCATGCTGCTTAGCATGGGGTAGACAAAACATCTGGATAACTGAAATTTTTGCATTTTAGTCAGATATTTTGGCATTTACACAATCTAAATACAGCATGGGATTTACATCTAGAGGTATTGACAGTATATACTAGAAAGGCAACCATTTTTTTTTCAGACGTTTTAGACCATTACAATTTTCTTTATGCATCTGTTCATACGGAAGGTATCGTTTTGAAGCCCACATTAAAAGCAATGCATATAACTTCTATGTCTGAGAATAGGTAAAAGTTGAACAAATGATAGGCTGGCAAGATTTATGTACTTGGTGGTGCGTGCTCCACTAGCCATCGTCATGAGCATATTTTAGGAGTTCTGTTTGGCAGGTGTGAAACAAAGATGACCTTCCCCAAGATACTCTCCCAACAGCTGCATATGAATACAGTATATTAATTTCCTGGCTCGCTTAGCATTCAGCTGTGTAGATGTAAGCTGACTAGGATTCTAGGAGTTTTATAAACTTGTTAATGTCGTTTTATTCTTAGGGACTCTTCCTTTTTATCATGCTCTTATGGTGTTTCAGGAAAAATTCTGATTCTATGTGAAGTTTTATGACAGAATGGGGATGTTTCCATATCACTACATCTGGTAAATTCTACTTTTTAGCATGAGTATGAATGATAATTTGGAAATTATCAGCTACCAAGTAGAACATTTTTTTTTCTAAATCATGAAGGCCTGCTGCATAATTAGATACTTTTGTCAATATGCAGATAAATCTTTTTTTCAAAGCAGAGAAAATAGAATTAAAATTGCAATTTTGAAACAAGACCTACTATTACTGAATGTCAAAAATGTCCATCTTATTTCTGAAAGTACCTTATGATAAAATATCATTATAATTATAAATTATCTGATTAATCAAGTTATTAATAACTAATGTGGTTCTATCCAACATGTCACACTAATCTTATGTTTTTCAAAGTCATGAATTTTTATTTTTTTCCAATGGTAACCTAAGGGTTAAGAGAAAGGAATAATTCACAGGGACACATTTATAGGAAAGCTGTGTGTATGCTTGATTCTGGAGAGTGACACCTATCAAATTACTCCATAGAGGCAGTAATTGACCATGACCTATTTAGGTTAAGGTATAGATCACTGGGGTTATCTAAACTGGCCAATTTGAAAGGTCAGCTTTTCTCCATAAACTCCACAAAGGTTCTACAATGTCTCATCTTGGCATGGAGGTGACCACATCAGAGTAAAATCTAGCAAATTTCACTGATCAATCAATAAGCATGGATTAAGCACTGCACATGGGACTAGCATTGTACTAGGTGATGGAGATACAAATACAAAGAAAAATCGTCCCTCATCTTACAGAATTTATATTGTAATGAAAAAACACTCCCCACAAACACATGAAAACACACATGCAGAGTCTATGTATGTGTTTCTTTCTCTGTCTCTGTCTCTCTCTCCCTCATACACACACACACACACACACACACATTTACACATGAGATTTGACATGACCCTGAGAAAGAGTGTCAGAGAGCCACTAGCCTCTAGAGCAACCAGGAAAGGCTTCACGAAGAAGGTGATATTTGTGCTTAGTCTTGAAAGAAACTAGGGATCCCAAAAAGCAGAGGAGAGAAGGGAGTTCTTCTACTGTATATCTTTAATAGACTGTCTCTGCTTTCCAAGGATTAGCCTAGTTCAATGCAATGGAGATTGATTACTAGTAGACTGGCAATTGATGACAGATTTTTGGTATGTGGAAATCCAGGAAACAAAGAAAAATACAGCTGTCCCTAAGTCCTGTCCCATCCACTTCTATAGTGATGGGGGAAGAGCAGTACAAAAGGGAGGGGAGAGGATGTGAAAGATTGCTTTTAGGCATCTGATAAACATTAAAATATCAATCACTGTTGTGAATGTGAGGTCCTTGTCCAATGACTAATAAGTACATATACTACTGTATTTTAATTTTATCAATCAATTTAATTTAATCAAGTTGATCTTAATGTTCTTGTCATAATCAAAGCAAGAAGTCAACAAGAATTTGCAGCCTGATGGAAGGATGGCTTATATTCACATGCCTCTATCTGTTGTTTATATAGAGGCAAGTTAAGCAGCTGAAGGAGATGCCTTCAATCATTAGACATTTGGTCATCTTGTACTGAAGTATTCATAATAAGCATTTGGAAGAAACCCAGCATGAAAATAATTGAAACTCATGTATCAACACCTGTTGCAGAAGATGAAAAGGTGGACAAATCTGTGGATAACTCAATATTAAATTAAGTCTGTGTACTTTATATCCAATAATTTCAATGCCAATGTGGGGAAAGATAAGAACTGTACAAGATATATTGGTAAATAGGTCTCAAAAGTAAAGAATAAAGAGAGGTCAAAGGCTTATAGACTACATAGAAGCCTAATGCCTATATAACCCAAACACTTCCTTTGAGTATGAACAGGAAAGTCATAAAAATATTGGACAGTAAGTAACATTATAAAATTGAATATATTTTAATAGACAGGAAATGAATCATTAATAATGTTTGTCATTCCTGAATGAGATGTCTGTGAAAGACAAAACACTGATTTTTTTAGAGGAACATTAACTTTTAATATAGATATAGAAGAAATGATGAAAATGAGAAAAAAATTTAGCTTGAAATGAAAACATCAATATCCTGACCTATTTAAACAAGACATCAATGCCCAAATAGAGACATGTAGGAAACAAGGATTTTGAGTATGATTTTGACAGTTTATTTCAGAAGGTTTAAGTAAATCAGTTACTCTAAAAAGAAAGTCAAAAGATCCCCCAACCCATCTTAGTCAAGTGACATTTGACTTACCAAGAAATGAGATATGGTAACCAATAGCAATATGGATTTAGAATATAAAGTTGTTTTTGAAACATTACATAGAATGTTGCTTGAAGATTGTGAGTAGTATTGTTGTAAAAAAGCAGAAGCAATGGAAAGGTTGAAAAAACAGTTTAAAGAAATCTTTGTAGTAAATCAGCTAAGCCAAATCATCCAGGGGGGAATTCAGCATGAAACAGGAAGGAAGGTGATAAATAAAGGAAAAGAAAAAGCTCTGCAATTTTATTTACAAACTTTTTCACTATAGAAGACATTGGAATCTAAAATTACAGACCCAGATGTTCTTCTTTAGGAAAAGAAAATGGCACTGAAGAAAGCAACCATGGGAAAAGATGCTGGAACATCTGAACTCATTACTCAGTAATTATTATACTTCCACTTTATCACACCCAGTCAATTCCAATGATTCTTATCAGCTTATTTCTGTGATTCAAAAGAAATTCTCTATCCCCCATTGACTGCACCCTAATTCCCAGCTCTTAAACCCAAACTCCTATTCTAAAGCTAGACAATCCCTCATTGCTTCTCAAACCTTCCACATTTTTTCCTCAACTTCTACCCTCTCAGCTAAAAACCTTTCTTCATATTTCACTGAAAAAAAAAATTATTAGTTCCCTCTCCTCTCTATTCCTCATCTCACAGCACTCAGAAGACTGATGCCACTATCTTCTATTTCACCACAGTTCACATGAAGGGGTGACCCTTCTCCTTGTCAAGGCAAACCTCTTTTACATGTATAAATTTTCCTCTTACCTACTGTCTTCCTCAGCAGATTGTTTTTGCCACTATTCCTATTCTGTCATTGCTCTTCAATTTTTTTCCTATCCAATTACTGCTTCCCTATTCTCTACAAATATACCCTTATCTCCCCCATTCTTGAAATACCCTCTTCTTGTTCAATCTATCCCTACTGGCATCATACTATGTCTCTCTACTCTTTTGTAGCTAAAATCTGAAAATGTCATTTCTCAAAAAGCTTTTCACTTTCTTTCCTTTCACTTTTCCTGAAACTGTAGTCTGGCTTATGACCTCTCCCTTCAACCAAACTTGTTTGCTTAAAAATTAATAATTACCTAAACTGTCAAATCTCATGTCCTCTTTTCAGTTCACATCCTTTTTGCCTTCTCTGCAGCCTTTAACATTGCTGTTCACCCTCTTCTCCTTTGACACTCACTTGTTTCTAGGTTATTGTGAAACTAACCTCTCCTGGTTCTCTTCCTAATTGCTTGACTACTCCATCTCCGTCTCCTTTGCTGGATCTTTAACTATGTCATGTCTACTAACTATGCAAGGTTTTGCACTAGTTCCTCTTCTCCATTTATACCATTTTACTTGGTGATCTCATCAGTTCCTATGCATTCAATTATCATCCTTAAGCAAATGACTCTTAAATTTACTTGTCCAATATCACTGCCAATCTCTAGACTCAAATTTCCAACTGACTATTCAGTATCTCAAACTTGATGTCTCTTAGTCATCTTAAATTCAGTGTGTCCAAAACTGAAATCATTATATTATCATTATAAGGCAGCAAGGTAGTACAGTAGAAAGAGCACTAAGCTCTGAGTCAGGAAGACCAGAGTTCAAATCTGGTTTCAAAAAATTACTGTGTGACCTCAGATGAGTCTTTTAGCCTATGTTTTCCTCAGTGTTGTCAAATATGAAATAAGGATAATAGTACCAACTCACAGGGTAGTTGTGAGGATTAAGTGAGATAATATTTCTAAAGCACTTAGCATATTATCTGGGGCAGAGTAGGCACGACATAAATATTAATTCCTTCCTACTCTCTAACTCTCCAAAATACATTTTTTAAAGTATCTCTTTGTAACTTCTCTATCATTATGGACAGCTTTACTATGCTTCTAGTAACCAAGGCTGAACAACCTAGGCATTTTCTTCCGCTCATTCTCCCTCACTACCTGTATAACCTTCATGTATGTCCCCTTCTCTGCTCTGAAAATGTAATTATCCTTATGTAGGGCCTTATTATCTCATGCCTGGACTAATGCAACAGCCTGCCTAGTTGGTCTTCCTGCCTCAAATCTCTTGCTACTCCCTTCCAGCTTCTACTCATTTGTTCTTATTGTTCTTCTTAAACACAAATCTGACCTTGTCACTCACCTCCCCCATTCAGTAAATTCTAGTGGCTCCTTGCTACCTTCAGGATTAAATATAAAATACTCTGTTTGGCATTTAAAACCTTTTACAACCTGTCTTCTTCCTACTCTTCTTACACTTTACTCTGTTCCATGTACTCTGTGATCCATGGCACTGGTTTCTTTGCTCCTCCCCACATGAGACATTCCATATCTCAGCTGCGGATATTTTCACCCACTGTCCCCCATGCCTAGAATGTTGTACCTTCTCTTTTCTGAGCCCTATCTTCCCTGGCTTCTTTCAAGTATCAACTAAAGTTCTACCACAGGGGAAATTAGACGGTACAGTATATAAAGGGCCAGGCTTGGAGTCAGAAACACTTATCTTTGTAAGGTCAAATCTGGCCCCAGGTACTTAGTAGCTATGTGACCCTGGGCAAGTCACTTAACCCTGTTTGCTTCCTCATCTGTGAATGAGTTAGAGAAGAAAATGACAAACCACTCCACTTTGCCAAGAAAACCACAAATGGCGCTATGAAGGGTTGGACCAACTCAACAACAACAACAAAGTTCCACCATCTGCAAAAGAACAAGAACAACAAAAACCATTCCTAGCCCTCCTTATTCTCAGTGCCCATCTTTGGAAACTACCCCACAATTTACCCTGTATAAATCTTGTTTATATGCTTTTGTTTGCATGCTATCTCCCTCAGTAGATTGTGAGCTCCTTAAGAGTAGAGAATATTCCTTGCTTTATTTCTTTATTTTTAAATCTCCAGCACTTAGCGTCCTCCCTGGCATATGATAATTGTTTAAGAAATATTAGTTGACTTCATTCTACTTATTCAGACAAATCCATAGTAATTTGAGGGCACTGTGAGTGATATATTTTCAAGGTATTAAAGGGAGTCAATATACCAAAGGTGAAGAGAAAAAAATATTAGACCTAAGTATTACTACAAAAAATGAATTTTTTTATTAAATTAAATGAACACTAATAAATATTTCTCCACATGTCTGCTTTCAAATCTATAATATCTGTTATTCTGATCACAATAATTTACACATTCACTGAAGGAAGCCATTATGAGATTATAAGTAGTACCTAGGAAAGCTTTAGCAAGTGGTATTCCATAGCCGACCACATCTTTACTATCACTCAATTAACTGAAAGAGGTGAACTATATGTTTTTCTACTATACTGTTACCTATTACATAGAATTGTTTATTAAAGCAAAATAAAGGCTTTCTTCCAATAAAGTATCTTCCATATCAATATTTATATATCTATATTTACACAGCTATACACAATTTTTTGAATGATTCAGCAATAATGATAATCCCTTTTTGGTTAGGCTTCTGATTCAAATTATCCAGAGAAGCAAGAAATAGGGAGACCTATGTTGCTCAAAGGTGTTCAACAAAGACTGGAGTCTCCAAATCAAATAGAGGTTCTATAGGGATGACCTCCAGATGTTTCTGGTTATCCTGATCATATCACCATGCAAAAAGAACCCAGATGTTTGGAATAATACGTGTAGGGTAGTGCAGTAGATAGCATGTTGAATTTGTAGTTAGAGAATAAGTTTAAATAACAGCTCTACCATTTACTAACAGTATGATCTTAGACAAATCAGTTTAGCCTCTCTAGCCTTCAATTTCCTCTTCTGCTAAATAAGGTACTTAAATTAGAATTCTTTAAGGTCCATTCCACCTCTAAATCTACAAGCCTGTGATAGGAATCTATGATGGTGGTTCTCTGAACTTCCAGTTACATGCTAGTTCTACTCCTGACCCTAATCAATTCTATGTCTTTGATGAGTCACATGATCTCTCTTGGCTTCAGTTCACCTCAAACTTTAAAATTTTATGATTCTTAGGAATTATTTTCTTGCTAACCATACTCAGAATTTGTAGCATTTGTTTGCTGACTAAATTTGTTTTAATAAAAAAAAATTGCTAAAAAGAAAGGCATTCTTGGCATAATACAGATTGCAAACCATGCTTGTCTTAGAAATTATGTGATTTTTTTTTCATTTTGCTTTAATCCTTTCTAAAAAGTCACATGGCACATTCTGACTCTTCTTGCATACCTTTTCCCTCCCTATCCTCAAATGAAAATAAATTGTCCAAGAGATTTAAGAGAAATATATGTATAATATCCCATAATCAGGCCTATTATTTCTTTTAGTATGAAAGAATAATTAACCACCTATTGCATTTTCCTTTTTGCCTTTTTTATTCCTAGTGTTCAACACAATGCAGATGGCATTTTAAATGGTTGTTGAATGGAACTGATCCACAATTTCATTGACATAAATATTAGTACATTATCTTTTTCCCTCTCTAGATGTCCCACCCTCTCTAGATGCTATTTCAAAACAAAACACATTTAATTATTAACCGGTAAGCTTCTGATGACTACTTTCTAGACTGATCTTTGTGAGATAAACATACACTGTATCACCCGCTTCATAGTTGAATCCTGTCTGTCTTGGCAGGAATGACGAGAACATATGTTTTGTTGCCCTGACCTTGGAATATCATGTTCTTCTCAATACTACAATAAAGTATAGAAAAAGGACATTGTGGAAGGAGTATTACTCAGAATTGTAAATTATTTGGGTTTTCTATATATGGAAATCTTCAGTATCTTCTCCATTTCTAAAACTGTATTCTGAATGTGTTATAGTTTTAGCTTTACTAATACAGTTTTTAAAAAAGGACAAATGTACTTCTTTATTTGTACTATCTTCCTTTGTGTTGTTATTTGTTCGTTGAAAATATATTTGAAAAAAAACTTTTTGAGGAAACTGAACATCTGTATTTTAGATTTTTTTCCACCTTTAAATAGTGTTTGGTCTCTCTGATGTTAGAACTTCAAGGTTTTAATTTTTCCCCTCCTTTTTAAATTTGCCTTACATTTCAATGTGTTGGAAGTTTACTTCAAATGTAATTTTGGACCCTCACAATGGAAGCAATCAGTATAATATTGTGGGGACTACCTGTATGTCTTGCAAGGCTGAAGAAAATAGGGCTAGGTCCATTGTGATGACCAGGCTGAAACTGAAGTGCAGGAATATTTCTTTCACTCCTCTAATAATAGTAATGCCTGCTGCTACTGGATTAACAATTTGACTGTCACCATTTTTAGAACTATTCAAACACTTACAGAAGACTGAAATGTTACAAAATGGCAAAATATTTAGATAATCCAATTTGGCTGCCTTAGGTTTAACCTAATCTACTAACAAACATTTCAATGTTATTTTCATCAATGATGTTAGATACAGACCATCCTCTCCCATTTGCCACAAAACTAAATGTAATTTAAGTGATATAGTTCAGCATTTTTGTAGTTGACTAGTTTTTAATCATTTTCTGTAATTAAACCATTATTATGAAAAAAGAGGGGAGGGGAGTAACCTGGAATAACATATATGAAATTTCTTTTCATCAGAAATTCATGGGTATTCCCAAGCCTTACCTAGCAACAGACAAAGCTCTAACATCCCAGTATTACTGCCTGTTGTGAATTTCATAAGCTGTTGCTAGTACTGCAATTTCTTCTCTTTGTACATTCTGCAAAAACATATTTGGCTTTCAGAGCAGTGGCTAAAAAAGTCACATTGAATTCTATTTACAGACACTCTGTGCCATGGTATGAAATGCTATAATGTTGCAAGTCACAAGGTTTTCAAAAGGAATATTCTTTTAATGAACATTACAAATCATAGCAATTTGAAGTAGCAGTCATCAGTTGAGAAAGGACAAAAGAAGGAGTATTTTTGATTCCTGGGTATCTTAATGGAGAGGGTGTATGCACAGGAAAAAAAAAGAAACTGATCAATTTCTATTTTCATTTTGATATTCAAGAAAGGACAAATAATGTTATCATGTACTTGATATATATTCCTATGTAGGCACTCAGACCTATGATTGTCAGCAGCTCTGATATCATTCTAATTATATACAATGAATCATGACATGTTATGAAATCAAATATGAACCCTTGATCTCAAGCAACAAGTATTTATGATTAAAGAAAGCTTTAGGTGGCAGGAGGAAAGGGGAGAGCAGAAAAGGAAAAAAAGGGTACAAATGAAGAGAAAAGAAAATTCAAAAAGAGGGAAAAAGCCCTTTATTCATGGGAATGGATCCAGAAGGTGTGTACTAAGGTTTATAGGCTAGCTTAAAGTTATATGTAAACTAAATAAAACTGAGATGGTTGCCAAATATTCCAATATTTATTTAGTTCTCTGGCCTAGAGCCCTAGTAGACAGATGTCGAATGTCAAATCAGTAAGGATTCAGAATCTGAAGTGAGTTGATGGTGCCAAAGATCAACTAGCTCTGGCAGTACTGATTGCAGCAATTTATTATGGCATATTCATGGGAGAAACACATTTGCTGCAGTGCTCACGCAATGTCTCCTTCAATGAAGAGCACACAGAATCATGACCTGGGATTAGTGATAAAGATGTGTTGCTTGGCTGCTTCACGTGCTGAAGATCACTGAAAATATACGCTTCTCAGAACAATTAAAAACAAAAACAATAGCAACACAGCCTAGTCATAATCATCCTAGACATGATTTTAGAAATACAAAATACAAGTTTTGTGGTCTTTCATATACTCATGAGGAATTCATGGAGTTGGACTATTGTATAAATAAATATACACATGTATTATCAGAATATGCCAGAATCAGCTGTCTGTGCTGAAAGGGAATTTAGTGATTTTCTAATCTAAACTTCTTTGAGTTAGAAGTATTATTTTAACCCTTCCTCCCCCAGGCAAGTTAGGATATTTTTTTCCCTTAAAAGGTATTGAGCTTATCCTCAACACTTGGTTGATTCAAGGAACTAGAGGCTTTAGACTATTGACATTACTTCCTGATCATCTGAGTACAAGTAGCCATGAGGAGCTTTAGCTACCCACAAATGTTTGGCTGGTAAATCATATGGGCAACAATGCAAAAGAGTTAAAGGCTTGCAAAATAATTTACAAATACTATATTTGTATTTGTATATTTGACTATATGATCCTCACATCAGTCCAGGGATATAGGTGCTATTACTATCCTCATTTTACAGATGAAGAAATTGACATTAAAAAAGTTTAAGGTTTCCTAAAATTGCACAGCTAGAAGTATCTGAGGCCAGATTTGAAATAAAGTTTTCCTGACTCAAGAGCCAGTGTTCTTTTCATTGTGTCACTTTGTTGCATATTTCATTTTTAACTACCTTAATTTTTGAGTATAGTCTTCATTCCATCTTCACAATTCTTATAGATTGTATAACATCACTTGCAACAAAGATTAAAGTAAAAGAGAAAAATAATTCAGAGAAAAACTATGCATAATCTGTCTAATTATAAATGAAATATTCTAAATTTTCAGTCCTTTCCTTTTACAAAGACAGCAACTAGGAGAGAGAGACGCACACACACAGAGACAGAGAGACAGAAAGACAGAGAGAGAGAGAGAGAGAAAGAGAGAGAGAGAGAGAGATCTGTTAATATTTTCCTGTTACTTAGCTAGCACAGTTGGGATACATTTGGAAGACTATTGTAGTACTTAATATCTTTCCATTGTTGTAAGGAATAAGAGTAGGCAGAACTCATTTGACACAACTTAGCTTAGCAGTACACAAGTGTGTTCAGCTCTTCAAGAGTGATGGATTGTGCAAAATATTTAACTAAGCTAATTCCTCATCTCCTTGTAGTGCCAGGTGTACCATTTTTATTCACTCCAACTAAAGTCTTGACTTTTCACTTCTTTTTGTTTTTTAAGATGCCACTGACATACTATTACTATTTTTACCTAATATGCAAGCATGCTTCTTACCTCTGAGCCTTTAATGAACCCTATATTTATTCATATGATAATAAATCCTTTTTACTGTGGTCCATTGGTCCCTCAAACTGTACAACCATGGACCTACCTGGAACAAATCCTCTGTAGCTCAGCAGTTCAACAGCTACATGGTCAGGATTGGGTGGAGCCAACATGGTGGAGAAAAAATAGGGACTCGTTTAAGCTTTCCCCCAAACCTCTCCAAATACCTGTAAAAAATGACTCTAGACAAATTCTAGAGCAGCAGAACCCACAAAAGATTAAGTGAATCAAATTTCCACCCCAAAACAACCTCAAAGGTTAACAGGGAATGTCTGTTGTACCAGGCTGAGAAAGGAGCGCAGTCCAGCACAAAATGTGCCAGCACAGACTGGGCCCCAGCAAACCTGGAGCAGGCCTCAGGGTTTTTAATCACTGGCAGCTCTGGTGGTTTCCAGACTTCTTAACCCACAAATGCCAAAAACAATTTAGAAGGTCAGTAGAAAAGACCTGTGAGACCTGGGTGGGGGAGGAATGTGGTCCAGCCCCAGCGCTGATCAAAAAAAAAGAGCCTAGACATCATTTTTCAAGAAATTATCAAGGAAAACTGCCCTAATATTCTAGAACCAGAGGGTAAAATAGAAATGTAAAGAATCCACTTATCACCTCCTGAAAGAGATCCCAAAAGAAAAACTCCCAGAAATATTATAGTCAAATTCCAGAGTTCCCAGGTCAAGGAGAAAATATTGCAAACACTTAGAAAGAAACAATTCAAATATTGTGGTAACACAATCAAGGTAACACAAGATTTAGCTGCTTCTATACTAGGAGATCAGAGGGTTTGAAATATATTCCAGAAGTGAAAGGAGCTAGGATTAAAACCAAGAATCATGTACCCAGAAACTGAGTGTAGTCAATAATGAGAGAAAATTGACATTCAATGACATAGAGGAATTTAATTGATTCTTGAGAAGCCAGAGCTAAATAAAAAATTAAAAAATGACTTTCAAATACAAGACTCAAGAGAAGCATGAAAAGTTAAACAGGAAAGAGAAATCATAAGGCATTTATTAAAGTTGAACTGTTTATGTTCCTACATAGAAAGATGATATTTGTAATTCATAAGGCCTTGCTCATTATTAGGATATTTGGCAGGAATATATATAGACAGAGGTCACAGGGTGAGTTTAATATGAAGGGATGATATCTAAAAAATAAAATTAAGGGATGAGAGAGGAATGTACTGGGAGAAAGAGAAAGGGAGAAGTGGAATGGGGGTAAATTATCTCACATAAAAGAGGCAAGAAACAACTTTTACAGTGGAGGGGAAGAGGGGGGAGGTGAGAGGGAATGAGGGAACCTTACTGTCATTGGATTTGGCTTAAGGAGGGAATGACATACACACTCAATTGGGTATGGAAATCTATCTTACGTTATAGGAAAGTAGGGAGAAAGATAATAAATGGGGGTGATAGAAGGGAGGGCTGATTGGAGAAGGGTGTAATCAGAAGCAAACACTTTTGTAGAGGAACGGGGTCAGAGGAAAGAAAAGAATAAACTGGGCATGGGCTAGGATGGAGGGAAATATAGTTATTATTTACTATTATGGAAGTGTTTTGCATTACTACACATATGTAACCCATATCGAATTATATGCCTCATCAATGAGAATAAGTGGAGAGACAAGGAGGGAGAGAATTTTGGAACTCAAAGTTCTGAAAACAAATGTTAAAAATTGTTTTTTACATGCAACTGGGAAAAAGATACACAAACAATGGGATGTAGAAATCTATCTTACCCTATAGGAAAACAGAAGTGGAAGGGGATAAGAGAAGTGGGGGTGATAAAAGAGAGTGCAGATCTTGGGGTGGGGTAGGGTAGAAATGGGGAGGTAATTTGGAACTCAAAATCTTGTGAAAGTGGATGTTGAAAACTAAAAATAAATAAATATTTTGTTTTTTAAAAAGAGCTACGTGGAAGATTACACCATACCACTAGTCTCACACATGGCTCCATCACCACTTTTCTTATAATACCCTCTACCCTCACAAGTGCATCCAGAAGAAATCAGAAGAAATCCTATTGGCATAAGACTGGGAATTAAGTATTAAATGCTAACCATCAATATAGGAGTTTCTGCAGAAATCTGATGTATAATGGGCATTTAAGCAGACAGCAGAGATTCAAGGATCAGAGCAGAAGTAGAAACAAAGAAAGAACTAGGTAAAATAAGGTGAGATTTTGGGTTAAGAGATTAAATAATATAGGTGATAAACAGGAAAAGAAACATAAAATTAGCAAGTTAAAAAAAAAGCAAGCGTTGTGCTTGATTTCATTAATAATCATGGCCATGATCAAGATGGAGACAAGTTGTTTCTTGCTAAGCAGTGTCACTTTTTGATAGCACTGTTAAGCGTTGGCTACATCTATTTATTTGTCTTATAGAAGAGACTATCTTTGAAATTGTGAAGCTGATACATTAGCAGAAATACATCAAAAGCAGTAGGTTAAAAATCCTCATCTCTACATCTTCATGTATTGTATCATTGTTGCTTTTGGAACTTGGAAATAGTATGGAAATAAAATGTAGAAGAATACAGAAATAGGACACGTTAAAAGAGTTGACAATCCAAGGGCATATTTATAATCCTTTTCTGAGTTTTTTTTTCTCTTTTCACTGACTGACATTATTTTAGCATTGGTTCCCACTGTAAAGTTCCCTTTTCACTCATGATACCTCACTGTAATTTCTTCCATCTTTAGAATATTTCAACCAGTTGTCAGTATTAGGCATGTGCAATAGCCGGTGACATCTATTACTTGAAAGTACCAGCAATATCATATGTATGTGTTCTTGACATAAACTGCAATGAACTGTTTTTGAGGGAAATCCTATGCGTTTTAAAATGTGTGGAATATTAAGGAATATGTTGTTAGGAAAAACTGATTCTAGTGCATAGTGGTGTATTATATGTGATGGACTCAGCCTGTTTACAGGGATTTTTGAATAGCTCTGGAATGTTCCATTGCACATCTCAGGGGGATATTGTAGTTTGACCTTTGTGGGGCTTAGGAAAGTTGTCAAGGCTAAGCAATCACTACCTCATTATCCAGTGTTGAAGAGGGATGTGGGATTTGAGATTATATCTATCAAACATTAGATGTTTGTAGTATAGGGATACGATTCTGTTTTGGAGGAATTGCAGGTGACAGTTCAGGATAAGAACTCTTTAATTACTGCAGGGGCAGGTAAAGTAGTTCCACTCTAGGCCTAGAAGCTAACAGTAAGCTTAGTCTTGGCCAGTTTAGTTTTCTCTCCCTACCAAATGCTTCTCTCTCTTTCTCTCTCTCACCCCCCCCAACACATTCATGGGTAACAACACACAACATCACAGAATTGTTCTTGAGGATATTAGTATGCCCAATTGTGGCAGCATCACACCATCCATACCTGAAGACATTGATCTATTCTTCCCTGAAAGTAGTATCTTCCTATCAGTTTGAGAATAATAAATTAGTAATCTATATAAAAATAAGAAAGAACAAGGATAACAGCTAATATTTATATACCACTTTAAAATGAGCTGAGTATTTTACATATGCTATTTTATTTGGCCATCATAACTTTGACAGGTAAATTCTACAAGTAAATTACCACGTTTTAGAAATGAGAAAGCTGAGGCTGAATGAGATTAAATGGTTTACCCAGAGTTACACAGCCAGAAAGTTTCTGAAGCAAAATCTGAATCTAGGTGTTCTGATTCTGGTTCCTGAACTCTGTAACCTCACTGCTTATTGTCACTGTCCCCATTCTTTCCTCTCATTTCTCAGAAAAATAAAGTATGTTTCTTTAAAAAAAATCGGTTGTTCCTTTCTCTGGTCAATTGTGTATTGGCTTCTTAACTGGTGTAGACCAAATCATGCTTCATCAAAATGTTTTGTGGCTATCTAGTTGCAATGAATGAGAGGTATTTTCTAGCTGAAAAATCTGGTTAACACAAAAAAGAAAACAAAAATACAAATTCATTCACTAGCCTAATTCAAGTATGTCCCAACCCTGCTTTTGGTACATGCCTTCATTTTCAAGACTGGCATATTCAATTTGCCTGCCTGCCATATGATAATTATAGATTAGAGCATAGTCACCTGACTTAAATAAGAAAACAAAAGATGGGGGGGGTGAAGGTAAGAGTCTCTTTAAAGACAAATCCCTAACCAGAAGAATTTCATCATCAGTAATCTACTTCCCTTGAACACTGGGAGAAATATATGCATAAAATCACACACACACACACACACACACACACACACCACAGTCAGGAAAAAGGTGAAAAACAAACAACATAAAGCCTCTTTGTATTAAATTTTGAGGTTGCCCATTTGTATATAATTTGGACTCCTTCCGGTAAGGTCATTTAAGAGAGTATATGTCACATACAGACCTTAGGATCTGATGAGTTTTCTATACCTGGAGATGATGATCAACATTATTTGACAATGTTATTGCAATAGCATAGAAAACATTCACACTTTAGGTTAAAGATGGGGGAAAACGATATGTGAAGATTCTTTAGCTGTAAGTTTAAGATACCCTACCCAGTTTCAGAGCTATCAACCATATTACACAAATTGACATTGGGAAGCTATGAATGGGACCACTAGATGGTTGTGTAACTAGGTAGCTGTCCAATCATTTATTTCATTCCAACAGACAGGAACAGAGTGTGCTAAGAATAGTGCTTCTAAAATCAGAAGACTTGGGTCTAAATCCTACCTTTGTTTTTTATGCCTCTGTGACCTTAGGCAGGTCATTTTATCTCTCCTAGCACTAGTTTCCTTTATTTGTAAAACATGAAGTTTGGCCACTGCGATCTCCTCCAGATCTCTAATAATATATGAACTGTCTAGACAATCTTTACAAAATCAGAGAAATATTTTTATTCGATAGTTAATCTCTTTGACTTTCCTATTTCTTCGCTCTTAAATTAGGAAGATGAAATAGATAACCTTTAAGATCACTTTCAGTTCTAAATCTAAATATTTAATTACTTCGTTGTGGACAAACTATTTAATCACATATACATGGTCCTCTCTACATTCTTGTTATCCATATCTTCCCATAATTCCATTCTAGGGAAATCAACTCTATGTAGAAACTCTCTTTTGTTTGTTTTTATTTTCTTTCAAAGATGAATATTCTAAATGAGCTAGCCATCTGTTTGTTGTTTTATCTTTAGTCATTGCTGCTACATATACTCAATACTGTATTTTAGAGAAATTATCACACACAAATTATCATTGGTAACATACCAATTTATCTTTGTATTCTGTTGGGCTTTTTTGTGATTTCATTTTTTTGTCAGATTTTGTTGATCTATGAAATGTAGCCGTATTCTCCACACAAGATTGTTGATAATGAAGAAATGTGCAATTTGATGTCATTAAGAAACATACACAATTTCTCCTCAAACAATCCAACTCATATTATTCCTGGCACTCCTTTTCTTGACCCATTTCATTGTCCACTTGAAATATCTCAGCTCCCATTTATGATGAACTTTTTAAATGTGAAATGTCATTGTGAGCTAGTTAGATGGGCTGCCTTTTCTAGCCATGTGCTAGATCTGATTAATGTGCTCTTAAGTATAAAACACTTCAACATTGAGCCTCTTATTCCTTCCTTCCTTCCTTCCTTCCTTCCTTCCTTCCTTCCTTCCTTCCTTCCTTCCTTCCTTCCTTTGTTGTTGTTGTTTCTGTTGTTGTTGTTGTTGTTGTTCTTGTTCTTGTTCTTGTTCTTGTTCTTGTTCTTGTTCTTCTTCTTCTTCTTCTTCTTCTCCTTCTCCTTCTCCTCCTCCTCCTCCTTCTCCTCTTCCTTTTTCCTCTTCCACTTTCACTTTCTCTTCCTCCTCCTCTCCTCCTCCTCCTATTTCTTCTTTTTTTTTCATAATATGCAGATCAATGTTTGTACTAGCCACTTCAGAGGGCTATTGTGAGGGAAGTACTTTTTAAACTCTAAAGCACTATCCAAATTCAGACCGGCATTATTTCCTCTAAGAAAACTATTTTTAGTTTGCACCTCAATCAGAGAAAAAAAAGTAATACAATATGAGTTGAATTCAGTTAGATATTTTCCCTTCATACTGACATATCCATGAAATTCTAGGGAAGTGATTGAATGAATTTTCTTTTGCTCTTTGTTCTTGAATTACCTAGGCTGTAATAAGGACTGATGATGCTCTCTGTTTAATCTCAAAATTACCCAACTCAGGGATTCTCAATGAGAAAGTATTTTTTTGATAGCAGCCAAAAGACTGTATTCTCCTAAAATTTTAATTTTAAGGGTGCCAGTGTAAATTTAAAATTATGAGGATCAATTCAGTTCTAAAATTGGTTGTTTTATTTTTCTATTGTGAAAGCTGATATTTTTAGAGATGGACAATTTAAAATGTGGAAAAAGGAAGAAACGGACACATTTGTATGAACATATGCCAGTTGTCAAATTGGTTGCCTTCCCATGTCAAAAATAGTTGTTGAAAGAGAACTATAATAAAAGAAATCCTAAAATTTCATTTCCTGTATATTTTTAAAAACACACAGGAATATTCAGGCTCAATTCAGTCACATTTCACAAAATATGTGGGTCCATTTCAAAGGAATAAAATGTATTTGGCAAGTTTTCATGGAATTATTTCCCAAAGAGATATACAACTTTTTTTCAGAAAATCCTGGTTCCCAAATTTTGAGTTGTTTTAACTCAATTATATTGTGAACATTACTAGTAACACATGATGGAACTTCAACTGATAAGAAGACAAACATGGCAACTAATCTTTCCAGGGCTTTATTCCATGAGTTTAAGCACAAGTACATTTTCACTTCTGTCTAAAGTTTGAATAATTACCTTGATAAAAATATGTCTAATTTTTAAATAGTGTTTGGATTTTTGAGAAAAATCAGCTATATTATATTGCATTGGTGCAGCTGTTGTTTTCCCTCTATTAAATTGAAGGAGTAATTATTTTTAAAAATGAATCTACTCATTTGAGAAAATTTAGAAAAATCCTGAGTAGTGTGGCAGAATTATTACAGTGTTATCTGTGCAAAATGGTAGCATCCTATATTATAGCACTTCACAGTATTCTCCATAATTTACTGAGTAATTATTGTAAAGATCATTCTCTACCACTGAAGTGTTTTATAAATATTAAAGCTTAACTATAGTACTGAAGGGTAAGCAGTAAAGAAGGAAATAAAGTGGAAGAGATGAATTGAGCAGCAGCATAAGCCATTTCAACATGAATGTGGCAAAGCAGCAGAGTTGGAAAAAAATGAAACTAATGTGGTGTCTACTTGGTAGTTTGAGTAGAGTGTCTGCTACTCATGTGCTCTCAAATCATCCCTCCCCACAAAAAACTCCCATAAAATTGCTCCTTAAATGAATGCAAGGAGAGATGATATTTGGGTTTTGCTACATAGTAAGTCATTATTTATTATCATTTATATACAGCTAGGTTTTGCAATGGATAGAGCACTGGATCTTGAGTCAGGAAGACCTGAGTTCAAATTTTACTTCAGACACTTACTAGCTATGTGACTTTGGGTAAGTCACTTCACCTCTAATTGCCTCAGTTTCATCTGTTAAATGGGGATAATAATAGTACCTACCTTAGAAGATTGTTGTAAGGATCAAATCAGATAATAATTGCAAAGCTCTTAGCATAAAGCCTGGAATATCATAAGTGCTATATAAATGATGTTGTTGTTAGTTGGAGAGATAGGAATTTATTACTAAGAATGAAAAAAAAAAGGTATATACAAATGTTACATGCAAGTGTGTATTCATATTAATGGAACACATGGACTGAGACTGGACCTGGGATTTCAGTAATATAATTATCTCCTGGGTAAGGAGATTCATGCTACCAATGCATGTCAGCACCTTCAATGGAACTTAGAAAGTACTAGAGTCTTAGAAATTACCTAGAGTGGAGGCAGAACCAAGATGGTAGAGTAAAGGCAGAGACTCACCAGAGCTTTCCCCCCAAATCCTCCAAATATCTTTAAATAATGACACTAAGAGTGGCAGAACCCCCAAAAAAACAGAGTGAAATGATTTTCCAACTGAAGACCATTTAGAAGGTTGGCAGGAAAGGTCTATTACACCAGGGTGAGACGGGACTGCAGTACAGCCCAGGCTGCTCCAGAAAAGACCAGGCCCTAGAAAACCAGGAGGAAGCCTTGGGGAGACTGAATCAGTGGCAGAAGAAGTGGTTTCCAGATCTCTTAGCCCACAGACACCAAAGAAAACTTAGAAGCAGTAAAGGTCATACACACTGGGTAAGAGTGGAGCAAAGTCCAGTGCAGACCATACCAGCACAACCCTGGCTTCAGTAAAACCAGAAGCAGGCCTTTGGAGTGACTGATTCAGTAGGAGCAGCAGCTGCTTCCAGAGCTCTCAGCCCACAGATGGTAAGGGGCTTGAACAGCAGGTAAGAAGTAGATTACAGGAGTCTCTTTGCTAGCCCTGAGCAAATGTTTGTTGCTTTGCCCATACTCAGATCTGGCTCACATTAAGGGTGGCAGTTCCCAGGGAAAGTAGGAGCAGTAGCACAGCAGAGCTTGTAGCCATAGTGCAGTGGAGACCCTCCTCATAGTTGCAGGGCAGAAAAGAGTGATTGTGGTCACTCACAGACCAGAGAACAGTCCAGGAAAATAGTAAACACTTCTTCTTAGATCATACTATCTTAGAAGAACAGAAAACATAGGGCCCTAGGAGTGTCTCTGAAAACAGCTGCACAAAATTCCTGAAGCTTGAGACAGTGCACTCTCCATACTAGAAGTAGAGATTTTTTCCAAAAAAAAAAAAAAAAGAACAAAATGGAGTTAAAGCACAAGCAATGGGATTGGAAAGTGAGCAAATGACAGAAAAAGTTCTGACCATAGATAGTTACTAGGGTGACAAGAAAAATAAAAAAACACACTCAGAAGAAGATAACAAAGTCAAAAGTCCAATATCCAAAGCCTCCAAGACTATGAATTTGTCTCAAGCCATGAAAAACCTCAAAAAGGATTTTGAAAATCAAGTGAGAGAGGTATAAGAAAAATTTGAAAGAAAAATGAGGGTAATGCAAGAAAATAATGAAAAACAAGTAAATAGCTTGGTAAAGGAGACACAAAAAAATACTGAAGAAAATAACAACTTAAGAAAACAGACTAGGCCAAATGGTAAAAGAGGTATAAAAAGCCAATGAGGAGAAGAATACCTTGAAAAGCAGAATAGGCCCAATGGAAAAAGAGACTTAAAAATTCACTTAAGGAAAAACAACAACAGCAACAACAACAACCACCACTCCTTAAACAGTAGAATTGGCCAAAAGGAACAAAAGGTACAAAAGCTCACTGAAGAAAATACTTCCTGAAAAATTAATATTGAGCAAATGGAAGCTGTTGACTTTATGAGAAATCAAGAAACAATAAAACAAAACCAAAGGAATTAAAAAAAAAAGGAAGGGAATGTGAAATATCTCATTGGGAAAGCAACAGACTTGGAAAATAGATTCAGAAGAGATCATTTGAAAATTATTGGTCTATCTGAAAACCATGATCAGGAAAAGAGCTTAGACATCATCTTTCAAGAAATTATGATGGGACAGCTAGGTGGCACAGTGCATAGAGCTCTGGCCTTGGAGTCGGAAGGACCTGAGTTCAAATCTGACCTCAGACATTTGACACTTACTTGGTGTGTGACCCTGGGAAAGTCACTTAACCTGATTGCCTCACTAAAAAGAAGAAAAAAAAAACAAAAGAAAAAAATTATGAAGTCCTGATATTGTAGAACCAGAGGGTAAAATAGAAATAGAAAGAATACATCAATCACCTCCCAAAAGAGATTCCAAAATGAAAACTCCTAGAAATATCACAGCCAAATTCCAGATCTCCCAGGTCGAGGAGAAAATATTGCAAGCAGCCAGCAAAAATATCTATATATCTATATATATATATATATAATGGAGTCACAGTAAGGATAACACAAGATTTAATAGCTTCTACATTAAGGAATCAGAGGTTTTGGAATATGATATTCCTGAGGTGAAAGGAGCTTGGATTATAACCAATAATCACCTAACAACATTCAATTTAATAGAAGACTTTCAAGCATTTTTTATGAGTAGGTTAGAGCTGAATAGAAAATTTGACTTTCAAATGCAACACTCAAGAGAAGCATAAAAAGGTAAACAGAAAAGAGAAATCATAAGGGACTTAACAAGATTAAATTGTTTATATTCCTACATAGGAAGATGATACTTGTAACTCATAAGAACTTTCTCATTATTAGGGAAGTGAGAAAGAATATGTATGGACGATGGGCACAGGTGTGAGTTAAATATGAAGTGATGATGTCTAAAAAAAAATTAATGGGTAAGAGAAGATTGTACTGGGAAAAAGGGATGTGGAGAAGTTGAATGGAGGTAAATTATTTCACATAAAAGTGGCAGGAAAAAAGCTTTACCACGGAGGGGATTGCTGGGGAGGTGAGGGGAATGAGTTTTCCTTACTCTTATAAAAATTGCCCAGAGTAGATGATATATACACTCAATTGGGTATAGAAATCTTTCTTAACCTACAGGAAAGTTGGAGGGGAAGAGGATAATAATAGAAGATAAGGTGATAGAATGGAGAGCAGAATGGGGGAAGTAGTCAGAAGTAAAACACTTTTGAAGAGGGATAGAATGAAAGGAGAGAGAGGTAATAGAATAAATTGGGGGATATGATAGAAGGAAATACAGTTAAAAATAGTAACTGTGAAAAAAAAGTGAGCTCAGGGAAGCATCATAAAAGGGCTTAACAATAAAACTATTATTAGGGATCCAGAGTCTATAAAATCCAGCCATGCCTAGAAAAGTTCAAAGTTGTTTCTTAGTGGCCGGGACAGGGAGTTTGTGGCCCAGATACTTTACAGACTGGCATGCTACGGACTTTGTTCAAAGAGACTCTATAGCCTCAAGTTCCCAAGAAAGTAAGCGCTCCTGAGGCAGCAGCCAAAGAAACCTCCTGGATGGGGTCACAGCTACAGCTGATGGGGTATGAGCCGAAGCCAAGACCTTTGCCCCTTGCCCCAAAAAGAATCTGGCTCCTATTGTTCTACAAGCCCCAGAAAAAAACCTTAAACTTTTCTTGACCTCACTCTGGTCTCAAAAGGTTACCTGAGGCTACATTCCACTCAATGGCTTTTCCTTATGGACTCTCCTTATCTCCCTTTGAAAGGCCTAGCCCCACCTTTTGATTTTATTCTGATACCTTTCAAAGTTCTTCATTCCAGTTCCCTTCAATAACGATTCCTATTGTCTATTCAGTCTCTCAGATATTCCAATCTGAATTCTCCCTAAGTCACCTAGAACCTTTTCTGAGCTCCTTCTCTGGTCACCCAAAATTACTTGATTGTATATAAGATCCACCCTGACCCCCATTTAAACACTGAGACTTTCTCATGCTCGCTCACCCTTACAGATGTTACTAATGTTCAGATTCCTTAAGAGTCTGATCTGTATGGTTTATCTCTAATAAACTTTTTCTCTAACTGAAAGAAGATTTCAGTTGAATTCACTCAGGGAAAGCCCATGTGTCATGATCTCAGGGTCCCAGCACCCCTAAACCTCTAGATATCATCACAGTGATGGGAAATTACTTTAGGGTCTCAGAGGTGAACAATGGCTGGAGTGGCAAGAATAGCTCACCCAGGAGTTCCCTGATCACAAACTGTGATCACAAACTTAATTAAAGAAATTGGTTCCCCAACTTCACCATCAGGTCCTTTCCTAACAAAGGGGCAGGGCAGGAGGAGAGCATAAGAGAAGAGTGTTTAAACAACAGATTCTCAAATAGGCAGGGGAAGGGATATGTCTGGAGACATTCCTTAGTTTTCCTTCATTCCCATGACTATGTGGGTCGAGTGGTGAATAGGGGCAGAGTAATTGATTAAAACAAAGAACATAGCCATGATAAAGTGGGTAACCTTATCTTTGGCCTTGGTTTCTGCCCAGGGCTTGGTGAGGGAGATGGAGAAAGTGGGAGTGTTGCCAGGACCCAGGATCCCCTATCCTTCCAAATCTTCTCTGTCCTTCCTATCTTGAGAAGACTGAAGGACAGAGGACTGGGGGGATGCTCCACCACTTCTACCTCGGAGACAATCCTTCCTCCAATGTCTCTCCTGGTCACATCTTGGACAAGGTCTTGGAGGTGTTGGTCCTGGGAGTTTCCTCCAAGGGGCAGTCCTGGAGGGGCACTCCTTGGACCAGTGAGCCCCCTGGTGGCATTGAAAGCAGGTTTCCCCACTGCCCAACTTGCCAGGAACACCCTTGGGTCTTTTCCTAAACATGGCAGCAGCCAGGAATCAAGCATGTTCTTTGTCTCTAGCCCTCTTCCTGTGTTTTTTGTCTTCTCCTGCAACTAGGTCTCTGTTGTTAAAGACTCCAAAGGCTGTCCAATAACTGGGCATGAAGTGTTTGGGATCCCGTTGCCAATTTCTGCAGATTCCTCCTGATATCTGGGGCAGACTGATTAATGAAATACATGGTAAGGACTGATGCCCCTTATGTAAAGTTAGGATTTAAATTTGTATACTTTTTAATGGCTTCTACTAGCCTATCTTGGAAAAGGACAGGGTTTTCCTTTTCCTCCTGAGTAATTCCCTTAATCTTCTGAAAGTTTACTTGCTTTAGAAATGCTGTTTTCAGGCTTTCTAACAGGGAAATCGCATAGTAAGTAGCTTTTTCCCCTATCCTCACTCTTCTGATAATCCCATCCTGGATCACTAGTGGGAACAGCAGATGTTCCTGGGTGAGTATTTTGTGGGGTCACTGCTAGTAAAACGATCCCAAAATTTTGGGACTTGTTCCCAGATTCTTTTCTTTTCCTCAGTGGTACAACAGGTAGAGAAGAGGACATGCAAATCGCTTCAAGAAAATTTGAACTGTAGGGACACATCCCTGAAGCCCTCAGTAAATTTAGTGGGCTCTTCAGAGTATTGACCCAGTCTTTCCTTAATCTGGTTGAAGTCTGAAATGGAGAATAAAACATGCACCCTAAGTGTCCCATCAGGAGAAGTACATACTTCCCTTAAAGGAAAAAGCCTTGAAGGTGCTGCAGGAGCAGAGGCTTGTAGGGGAGGGAGATAGGAAGTTCTGCTTCTTGTGAGCGACAGACTGAGGGCTGAACTGGCAAGGCCAAGGAATCAGGCTGGCAAAGGGAAAGATTAGCTGGCACTGGAGGAAGGGGAGGAGTCAGGGGAGGAGACACCTAGGTGAGACCCTTGTCCAGAGCCTGAGTAGGGCTCTGGGGAGGAAATGCAGGATACTCCTATCATGGAAGGTGAAAGAGGCAGGAAAGGAAGAAGAGTAAAAGGGAAGGGAAATCAAGGGAAAGAGGAGTTGGGCAAGGAGGAGGGAGCATGGGAAACAAGAGGGACCCAGGGAGAATGGGGAGCTGCAGGAGGGATCAAGGGAGAATGGAGAGCAGAAGGAAGGATTGGGGAAGGATTGGGAGCAGAAGGATAGGCCTGAGGATAATGGAGTGGAGATAAGTACCAGGGAGGTGGTGCTGACAGAGGCTGGGAAGAGGGGAGTGCCATAACCTTAGGAACCATAAGAAGAGGATCATCCAAAAAATCCATTTTATCCCAATTCCCCATTAGTGGGACAGCTCTAACTCCAAGCACCTCACAATCTTTTCTGAGAATGGGGTCGAGAAAGCTCAACAAAAGCCATTAAGTAGGAAATCACCCATTTTCTTTCTCTGAGACAATATCTTTCTAACTCGAAGAGGGATTTTTGCCATAATGTTCCAAAAAAGGGCCATACCTCGTAATTTTCCAGGCAATCCTGAGGTCAAACGATGTTGCAAAAATGCACCAGGTTTTTCTTTTTAAGACCATTAGAGAATCTAAAACTTTTCCGATTTTGTAAAGATAGCTGATTGACTTATTTTGAGCTTAAAGGAAAGGAAAAAGAGAAAAAGAGAAAGAAAAAGAAAAAAATATATACAAAGGTTTTCCAATTCCCTAGCACCAAGAGAACTGAGAGGATTGGACCTACACTTCCTGATAGGGAGTCCTTCCTTTATGCTAAGGAAGGTGTGCCCAGGTCTGTGTGCTCAAACAGAACCACTGGACCAAGAGCCTGAGAGCATCAGGCTGATTTTGAGACAGCCTCATAGCTGTCTACCTAGAGAGACCTGAATGGTCAGGCCCAAAAAATTACCAAGCCAAGCCTAACTAGGTGCTTGGAAATCCCCCTCCCAGCCACAAGACAAAAAAAAAAAAAAAAGGAAAAAAAGGTCTGGGAGAGGGGGAGGCTTATATACCTTCCAGTAGTGGCTGGAGAAGAATTTGGGATTTGGCAATATTCCCAGTGCAGGGAACCATATGAAGTCTAGAGGTTTAGGGTTTAGGGCTGCTGGGACCTCAAAATCACAACATGGAGGTCCTTCCTGAAAGAATTCAACCCACACCTTCTTTCAGCCAAAGACAAGGTTTATTAGAATATCTGTCATATTGGGCAGGCTCTTACAGAGTCTGAACATTAGTGAGCTATTGGCTAGATTTTAAGAATCTGAGTCCACTCTTCAGTTTTGCTAAGAATCAATCAAGACATATTTGATTAGGATAACATAATGCTTTGAATTAGCTCTTGAGAGGGCCCAGATAACTTGGCCATGTATACAAAGGTTCATTATTTCTCCTAAATTGAATAGTGGTTCAGAAAATAATTCATCGAGGCTAAGGACTCACCTCATCATACACATTATTAGAATTTAGGCACTGACTTTGCTGTATCAATTATTAGATGTCTAATTTCATGGATTTGTCCCTTTTCCTAAAGTTCTGCAACCATAAAAGTACCTTAGGAATAACAAACTGCCCACACAGCTATAGTGGTGAGTGACTTGGTCAATCTGGTACCTCAAAATATGTATCCTTCTGTGTCTGTTTTTTTTTTTTAATGCCTAGAGTGCCCTCTCTCCCCAATTAATATCTAATGCATACTCATATTCACAAGACCAGTTCAAATTTCACCTCTTTTATGAAGCCTTTCTTAATCATCCTGTTTGGTAGCAACTTCCCCTTTGGAGAACACAGAAAATTTCATTAATAATCTTATATATTATGGTAATCTGCATTTCTCTTACCCATCTGCTGGACTGTTTGTATCATAAGCAAATAATAATAGATAAAATTTATATGGGGCTTGAAAGTTTGCAAAGCACTTTAAATACGTTGTCTCATTTGATGCTCATGATAAAGTTGAAAAGGTAATTTAAGTGCTATCGTTATAACTTCTGCAGACCATAAAACTGAGATTGTGAAAGGTTAATGACTTGTCTAGGATTGTATAATTTGTAAGTTTCTGAGGCAGGATTTGAATTTGTCTTCCTGTCTCACTAATACTTCATCCCTATTGTCACCTAGTTGAATATGTGTGCCTCATCCCAACTTGGAAACTCACTGAAACTTTCTGTTTTCTAGTCAATGCTCTATAAGGAATAGACCTTTATAAGTTCCAGAAATGAGTGAGTGAGTGAGCATATTCTTGTATTCTTGTTCCTCCCAATAGAGATGTGGCCTTTCATTGATCTGCTATAAGCACTAAAAGGTGGGTTTCACCTACTGATGTGTTTGTGTCCAAATTAGCAGTCATCTCAGTTCATTGAGTTTGTCCTTTGCATTTAAACTGATTTGCATTTGTTAAGTGATCATGTGACAGGACCACAGTGGACCTCTACAGTTATAGATGTCAAATTATTTTCTTTGGAGGTTTGCAAGACCATAGCAACACAGACTGTGAGAGGGAGAAGGAACATTACAAGACATTTAGTCTAGCCATTTAATTTTAGAGGATGAAAAAAGAGGTCCAGAGAACTACCGTGATTCTCACCTAATTGTGAACTTGAGTCACTGGACTCAAAGGCCCATTATTCTCATTCTCATTCTCTCTCTCTCTCTCTCTCTCTCTCTCTCTCTCTCTCTCTCAAATAATTATTGCTAGCTTTCATAACCTTTATCTTTATCATATTATCTACATGTGACTGGTACTATGTCAAGCCTGTTTGTCATGGCCAGCCACTCCCTCTATTCCACTCCCACCACGTATTGAAAATAAAATGTGGTCTGCATTAGATGAGTTTCACCCCAGAAGCATAACTTGACTCATTCAGTCATTTGTCCTCTCCCACCCACTGCCCCAAAAGTATTTTCTATTTAAAAAAAATGTACTTAGACTGTACTTATTTCTGACTTTGTAGCCCAATGTCTAGCATAGGGTTTGGTATAGAGTATGTATTTTATAAATATTTGTTGATTTGAACAGTTAGGCAAGCCTGTGAGTACAATAAGTTAGAGAGGGAGAGAAGAGAGAGAGAGAGAGAGAGAGAGTGAGAGAGATGGACCAAAGGTGGAATGTCAGCTTTCACCAGAGCTGCCTTCAAAATTATTTTGCAGGAGGGAAAATAAGCTACCTTTGCTATCTTTGACCACAGAACTATCCCTTAGCTGGGGAAAATCAGAGAGATTGCCAGGGGTCCCATTGAAGCATATGGCAGCTGTAGGAGGAAAAGAAGACAGTTAACATATGGGGCCAGAATAGAATTAGCATTAGCATGTAAAATACAATTACTAACAGTAGTCAGATCTTCCACATCTTTTTTCCTTCTAAGGTTTTCAAGCTATTCTTTGTTCTCTCTGATATCTCATTCTGCTGGCATCTCTATTACCTGCTCTTCCTGATAGTCTTACTTAAATATTCAAATAATCTATGGTCTCATCATTATAGGGACACGTCTCTTAACCCCACCCCCAACGTCTTCTTATCCAAGGCAATTCTTGCCTTTGTATAAATGTTCCGTAGAGGATCTGTCAATGCCTCAAAGGCTTTCTTTCTAATTTTTTAAAAAAGATAGTGGTACCAATATAGCATCTATTGTCTTCAATTCTAACTACAGAAAAGGTCCCTTTCATTTTCCCATCATAATTGTTGTTAACTTACAGAAATAAAGAAGTCAAGAATCTGATCTCTAGTGAAGTACCCCAAAGATACATACATACCTCTGGACTTCTCTGTTTGTTTGTTTTGGTTGTTGTTGTTTTGTTTTGATCAATGGCTTGGACAAAAACATACATCAAGTGAGCATTTAATTTTAGGATGATACAGAGCTGGGAGGAATAGCTTGCATCTGTGGGGAAATATCATATTATTTGGAAAATCTTAGTATTTATTATATCTATCCTTGTATGGCAAGGTATTGCTTAACCCAAACCTTAGATGCAATTGATTCTTACCCCAGAGACCCTCTGAGGGATCCTGAGATTATTGCAAAGAATGCTTGGACTCCACCTAAGTCTTGGGTTGACATACTTACTACCCAAAAGCTTTTGTTTTGGTTTCACCCAAATTTTATTTAATGTTTATACTTGCCTGCTAAGGTACATCTCAAACAACCTAGGTGCCTGATCTGGAAACTGCCTACATACACCAGTTTGTGTGCTTTGTGTTGTTTTTGGAAACTATTCAACTCTTGGCCATTCAGCTGATTGTGTTCTTATACCCTTGTTGAACTCTATGAAATTTTAAAATTATAGCAGTTTGGGGAAGTTGGGCACAACTTCTTCTGATTTTCTCCCTTCTGCCAAACATCTAATAAAATTCTTTCTCTAAGCCTTTTTAGATTTGGGTTTTGTTCTTTACCAGTCCACGACAGTCAAGGATAAAAATGATCTAGTCTTTGGGCCAATTGTAATAAGATGCAAAGCATAGCTTCTGATGTTTGTGTTTAAAAAAATAATAACTTAAATAAAAATGGTAGAAATGGCTACTCAGTAGCTCATCTACAAAGCGAATAAACTTCAAGTTCAACAAAGGTCAATAATGTAATACACCAGAAATCCAGGGGGGGTGGAGCCAAGATGGCAGAATGAAAGCAGTGACTTGCTTGAGCTCTCCCCCAAACCCCTCCAAAAACTCATAAAAAATGGCTCTGAACAAATTCTGAAGCAGCAGAACCCACAAAAAAACAGAATGAAACAAATTCCCAGCCCAAGACAACCTGAATGATTGATCAGAAAGGTGTATCGCGCTGGGCTGGGAGCGCAGCGCAGCGTGGGTGCGCAGGCCGCAGCAAACCTGGGCAGGCCTCAGAGGACTGAATCACAGGCAGCTGTGGAGGTTTCCAGACTCCTCAATCCACGAATGCCAAAGACAACTTAGAAGGTCACTGGGAAAAGTCTGTTTCTGTCGGTGGTCCGAGAGGAAGGCAGGGTTTCAGTTCCATTCCCCAAGAGCATGGCCCTGGGGGGGGGGAGAGGGGCAGCCGCTTCCTGAGCTTCCGGCCCACAGACTGAGGGGGAATCCAGTGGCTGATCAGAGAGGGACTGCAGGGATCTCTTTGCCAGTGCTGAGGCAGGAATCTCTTGCTTTGCCCTGTGTGGATCTGGGTCACAGTTCTGGGCGGTGCTGGGTGAGGAGGAGGCTGGCATGGTGGAGCTTGTAGTGGCTGTGAGAGACCCCTCCTCACAGTTAGGACAGAAAGGAATACTTGTGGTCACAGGCCAGGAAAGGAGTAAACACCTCGCCTCTTATCATACCACCTTGGAAGAACTGAAAATTTACAGGTCCCTACAAGTATCTCTGAAAACAGCTATACAAACCCCTGAAGCTTGGGACAGTACACTCTCCACATTGGAAGCAGACTCTTACCTTAACAAAGAGTTTAAAACTCAAGTAATTGGCTGGGATCATGAGCAAGCAGCAAAAAGAGTCAGACTATATTATCTTACTTTGGTGAAAAGAAGATCAAAATATACAACCAGAAGAAGACAACAAAAGTCAAAGCTCCTACATCCAAAGCCTCCAAGAAAAATATGAATCAGTCCCAGGCCTTGGAAGAGCTCAAAAGGGATTTTGAGAAGCAAGTAAGGGAAGTAGAGGAAAAACTGGGAAGAGAAATGAGAGTGATGCAAGAAAATCAAAAAACAAGTCAACAGCTTGCTAAAGGAGACCCAAAAAAATACTGAAGAAAATAACACCTTAAAAAACAGCCTAACCCAAATGGCAAAAGAGGTCCAAAAAGCCAATGAGGAGAAAAATGCCCTAAAAAGAAAAATTGGCCAAATGGAAAAGGAAGTCCAAAAGATTACTGAAGAAAATACTTCCTTAAAAATTAGAATAGAGCAATTGGAAGACAGTGACTTTATGAGAAATCAAGACACTGTAAAACAAATCCAAAAGAATGAAAAATTAGAAAACAATGTGAAATATCTCATTGGAAAAACAACTGACCTGGAAAATAGATCCAGGAGAGAGAATTTAAAAATTATTGGACTATCTGAAAGCCATGATCAAAAAAAGAGCCTAGACATCATCTTTCAAGAAATTATCAAGGAAAACTGCCCTGATTATTAGAACCAGAGGGCAAAATAGAAATTGAAAGAATCCACAGATCTCCTCCTGAAAGAGATCCCCAAAGGAAAACTCCTAGGAATATTATAGCCAAATTCCAGAGTTCCCAGGTCAAGGAGAAAATATTACAAGCTGCCAGAAGGAAACAATTCAAGTACTGTGGAAACACAATCAGGATAACACAAGATTTAGCAGCTTCTACATTAAAGGACCGCAGGGCATGGAATATAATATTCCGGAGGGCAAAGGAGATAGGATTACACCAAGAATCACCTACCCAGCAAAACTGAGATAATCCTTCAGGGGAAAAATGGTCATTCAGTGAAACAGAGGACTTTCAAGCATTCCTGATGAAAAGACCAGAGCTAAACAGAAAATTTGACTTTCAAATACAGGACTCCAGTGGAACATGAAGAGGTAAACAGGAAAGAGAAATCATAAGAGACTATTTAATTAGTGAACTGTTTACATTCCTGCATGGAAAGATGAATTTGTAACTCATGAGAACTTTGTCAGTATTAGGGTAGTTGAAGGAAAAAAATTGTATGTATGTATATATAGATAGTAGATAGAGGGCACAGGGTGAGTTGAAGATGAAGGGGTCATATCTGGAGAATAAAATTATGGGATGAGAGAGGATGATACTCAGAGAAGAAAGGGAGAGGTAGAATGGGGTAAATTATCTCACAAAAAAAACAGAAAAGAAAAGTCTCTCACAGTGGAGGGGAAACAGGGGAAGGTGAGAGGGAATGAGGGAATCTTATTCTCATAGGATTTGGCTTAAGGAGAGAATAACATACACATTCAATTGGGTATGGAAATCTGTCTTACCCTACAGGAAAATAGGGGGAGAAGGGGACAAGAGAGCAGGGGAGGGGGTGATAGAGAGGAGGGCAGATTGGGAAAGAAGGTAATCAGAAGCAAATACTTCTGAGGAGGGACAGGGTCAAAAGAAAGAATAGAATAAATGGGAGGGCAGGATAGGATTAAGGGAAATAGAGTCAGTTTTTCACAACATGTCTACTAAAGAAGTGTTTTGCGTAACTGCACATGTACAACCTATATTGAGTTGTTTGCCTTTTCAGTGAGGGTGGGTGGGGAGGGAGGAAAAGGAGAAAATTTGGAACTCACAGTTTTAAAAACACATGTTTTAAAAAAAACATTTCCACATGCAACTGGAAAATAAGAAATATTGGAAATGGGGTACAGAAGTCTATCCTGCTCCTCAGGAAAATAGAAGGGGAAGGGGATAAGAGAGGGGAGGGAGGAGAGCTAGAAGAGAAGGCAGACCAGGGGAAGGGGTATTCAAAATGCATGCCATCTTGGGGTGGGGGAAGGGTGAGAAATTTGGAAGTCAAAAAAACTTGTGGAAGTGAATATTGAAAACTAAAAATAAATGAATTTTTATTAATAATGTAATACACCAGACCTCTCCCTCAAAAAAAAAAAAGCCAGATAGAAAACTAATGGAGTACAAGAGTTAAAGCAGCATCCAGCACACAGGAAGTGATCTGACCCCAAATGCATATTAGATTCAGTTTAGGCTACTACGTTTTGGAAAGATATTGATTAGATGAAAACTATCCAGAAGAAAATGAGGATGTCCATGGACCTAAAGCCTAAGCCATATGAAATTTTATTGAAGTGTCAACCTTCGTTCAGCTTTTGTTAAGAAAATAGTTGCAAGAATTATGTTTATCTTCAAGGATTCAAGGTATGGCTAGTTGGAAGAGAAATTCCATTTGTCCTGATTTACTCAGAGGGTGCTTCTAGGAATGCCCTTCTCATACCTCTTGAACCCACTGAGCTTTTTGGCCCTGTGAACTACTTACTTTCTTTTGTTGGCTGATTTCTTCTCCCTGGATTTTTACAGTATGCCTTTCTTCTAGTTTTCTTACAATCTAGCTACTTCTCAATGTCCTTAACTGGTTCATAATTCATGTCCCATATGCTCAGATGGTGCTCCCCAGTGCCGTTTTTGGCTTTCTACTCTTCTGTCTCTATAATCTCTATTTGTGATCTCATCAATTACTCTGGGTTCAATTATCATCTCTATGATGATAGTGTCAGAATCTACATATCCAGTCCTCATCTGTCTCCTGTGCTCCAATCTTGCTTCTGCAACATGTCCAAAACAAATCTTCCTGTGAAAACTCACACTTCTTCCCAATTTGTCTATTTATATTAAATGAAATAGCACTCATATTCAGGTTTAATATCTAGGAGTCATTCTGAACTTTTTCTCTCTTACATCATATACTTGGGCTTTTGCCAAGTTTCATCAGTTATGCCTCAACAGTATCTTTTATATCTGCTCCCTTCTCTTCACTCATATGGTCACAACTCTAGTTTAGACTCATTATTTCAAGCTAGATGCTTCAATGGATAGAGATATGGGACTAGAGTCAGGAAGACCTGAATTCAAAGCTTAGACACTTACTACCTCTGTGAACCTGGGCAAGTCACTTAACCTTTCTCTGCCTCAGTTTTGTCAACTATAAAATGGAAATAATAATAGCACCTACCTCTCAAGGTTTTTGTGGTGATCAAATGAAACAATGAGAATATTGCAAAGTTCTAATTGATTTCCCAGCATCCTGTGTATGTGCTCTTTAATATGTCTTCCATACAACTATCATAGATATTTAAAAATTACCAATGTAATCGTGCTACTTCCTTACTAATGGAACTTAGTGGCTTCACATTGCCTCTACCGTAGTAGTAGTAGTAGTAGTAGTAGTAGTAGTAGTAGCAGTAGTAGGTAGTAGTAGTAGTAGTAGTAGTAGTAGTACTACTACTACTACTACTACTACTACTACTACTAGTAACAAACTCTTATATTCGGCATTTTAAATCTTTTCATCATATGACCCGACCTATCTTTTCCACACTTGTTTCACACTATTTTCTCTCAGATGTTACACTTTTCAGCTGAACTGGTACGCTTGCTGTCCTTTGCGCACAATATTTCATCTCCTTTGATGCTAAGAAATCATCAATGGCTCTCTCCAAAATTCCCCTAATGCTTCATTTTGGCATAGGGTTGACGCTGTATTCTTAAAACTTCTGTTAATGAAGCATAAGCTCCTGATGATTTTACTTCATGTAGGAAAAGATTAGGCTAAATGACATTTGGGAAACTGTTCTTTGCCCTCAATGATTCTAAGCTGCTAACTGCAAAATTCCATTTCTTTGACACCAATATTTCCCCAGAGCTACAAGCCAATTGTAAACTGTTAAATATTTTTAGAAATCAAAATTTTTAAGAACCAAAGGACAGCTATATTCATCAGAAATAGTGGATGCAGTCAGTTCACTCCTGTGGAACATAGTACTAGTTGTCATGGAACATAGTATAAAAAAGTCTTAATGACACATATAACTGGAAAAGTAGAAAAGGTTCTCATGGAACCCAGAGAGACAATAAATGCATAGCATACATATTTCATTACTATACATGAGATATTAGTAGAACCAGAGAGACTATCCTATCACATTGGCTATAGCCTCCTTGTAAAATGTATAGAAGAACAGATAACAGTTTTTTTCAACAATGTCTTATGAAGACTATTAATAAATGAAAAATTTGTTTTCCTGATGTTCAAGGTCTTCCATAATCTAGCATTGTTTTAACTTTTATCCTCGTCTTACCTTACTCTCTTCCACACATTCTACATTCTAACCAAGCTAGATCATTTTCCACTTCCCCAAATAAGCAATACCTTTACTTTTTCTCCATTGTGTTTTTAGCCATGCTGTTCATTATACCTAGAATATGTTCCATTACCTAGTTTATGTTCTGAAACACATTGCCCATCTTTTAAAGCCCCTTCTATATGATGCTTCCTTCATGAAGCCTTCTCTAATTACCTTGTTGGCAATTAGCCAACCTTATAGAATTCCCTTAACACTTTGTTTTGTGCCTTTCCAATGCACTCAACTTTATGATTTGCCATATAATTACATGTATTTATGTTCTCTACTACACTGTTAAGGTCCATAAATGCAGAAACTATGTCTCCTCTGAACTCTGTATTATTCCCCCCAGATTGCAGTGTGGTTCTCTGAATATAGTATTTGAGAAACGGATGTTAAATTAAATTGTTATTTTGCCCTTAACTTGTTATTGTGTCCTCCCTTGTAGTTTCTCATTTACTACCTCTGGTACTAACTCCCTTCTCTCTTCTAACTAATTTTATCTTCTCTAATGTGAGCTGTCAAACCAGGCAACCCAACTTGTTAGAGTAGTATGTAAAGTGTGGGATAAACTTTATGATATTGTTTGGAAAACCTTATTCATTATTATATTGTTGGAACCTAGAAGTATCTATAAATTGTCCAACACAAATCTTACTGTAAGTCTGGCTGCCCTAGGAGACCCTCCAGGGAAGCCTAAGATAGCTAGAAGGAATCCTTGAACCCTACTCAGATATGGTTTTGGGTCCACTCACCTAGGTCTTGAGTCAATCTAGTAGCTTGTGTTTTGGCTTCAGCCAAATTTTATTGAGTGTTTATACTTACCTGCTGATGTGCATTTCAAGCAAATTGCCTATAATACGTGCCAGTGTGTGCTTGTATCCTTGTTTATCCTCAATATAATCTGAGATGTAAAAGAGATTTGAGGGAGGGAGGAGCTACATTTTTTCTAGATCTCTCCTCTGCCTACTAACCAACTTAATAAAATTCTTCCTAAAAACCAGTTTTTGGTTTTCTGATTTGATCTCATCAGTAAAAGTAAGTGTAAATAGGCTGTGAGGTACTCCCCTATAAAGAAAAGCATGAATTTAAGTGAGTAACTTCTGGATGTCTATTTTTTCTAGGTAGAGGGCCTGTTTTTGTTTTGTGTTATTTTGTTTTTATTTGCTTACTGCCTGTTTACTGTGTCTTCTACATTAGTCAGGTATTGCTGGTTATAAATGGACCTGTGCATTAGTCCTCACTCCATTACCAAAGTTCCAAGTGACAATGGTTTTGGACAAGCCATTTAGTGTCCTTCAACCTCAGTTTCTTTATGAGTAAAATAAGAGATTTGATCTAGATGCTCTTTAAGGCCATTTTCAATTCTCTTTCATTATTCTATCACAATGATGATGGAGAATGAGTTATTTATTGATGGCAGTATTGTCAACAAATAGAAGGAGTTCTGGCTAAAAGTATGGGGGTCCCCTAGTGGCCAGTTTTCGCTAACATTTCTTTTCTGCCTTGTAGAGACCTGTTCGGAGTAATGTTCAAGCTTAATTTATATTTCATTTGTCAAGGCAGGTTATTTAATTACTATGAGCAACTAGGAAAAGGAGCTATTACCTTTGGCCACTACTGTGCAACAAATAGACTTCAACAGCTTGTTTGTAGTACAGTTTTTTATTCAAGGGAAGCTTTAATACATCAAAATATCTCTAGTACATCCTTGTGAGATATGAGAAGACCCAGGTAATATCTTAGGTATTATTTTGTGATTGTACTAAATACTGTGTGGGACAGAGACCACCTATACAAATTAAAAACCAGAGTCTTGACAAAAGTTTGCAAAAAGGAGAAATCTGTTTATCGACTTTCTTGACAAAGGGCACTGTGCTACCTAAGCTGCCCCAAGAGTGTGAGTCCTCTTTGTTTAAGGCAAGATTATATAGACCCTAACACAGCAGCCCACCCTAACCCCATCCCTTCGACTCATTGGCTGAGCCTCAGATATACAATCTATTTGTGTAAAAACTGTCCCAGTAACAGAGAGAACAAAGAGGTATAGAAATTATGTTAGCATGTTCCCCTTTTCAGGGCCTCACAGTTTCAGCAGCTTTTTACCCAAGGTCATATAATTAGCTAGAGGATGAGATAGACAGAATGCTTTTATGGCTCAGGAATTTCTGCTTACACTATCTACGAGTAGGGGAGGAAGAAGACTAGGGGAGGGGGTCTTGTATTCTGAGGGGTCTTCACTTAGTGTTGGTACACATGTACCACTCAAAAGCAAAATACCAGAACCATTAACAAGAAATAATGACCCTTTGAGGAGGCTTCACTTCTGAGAGATCATCTCTCACAATACCCTACTACAGTGTACTTAATTGATTGCAGCATTAACGGTAGGAGAGAATAAAAAGGGGAAAATACTGTCAACAAAGTCAAGTGTATCGTACAAAAATCACTGTGGGGTAGTTTCTAAGTGGATGCTGTAAGAAAATGACATTGTTTCTTTTTTAAAAAATAATCTTCATATGGTACGTATTTGATTAATATTGTAATTAATATTGTAAATATTAACCAAGAAAACAGGCTCAGAGCTCCCTAGGTTATTGATACCCAAGGTGAACACATGTGATACCATTACCCTGACTCTATTAGTGTGAGGGGAATTCTACTTATTCATTTCTCTGAGGAAAGGAGGGGAGGGGAGGAGAGACATGGAGAGTATTCATTGATTTCTAAGATATGACATATCAGATTTACCAAAAACAAAACAAAAAAACAAAAACTCTGTGAAGAGGATATTCTTAGAATGACAAAGATGGTAGAATGTCCACCTTTGGACTGAAGTTTTAAATTAGAACAAAAGGTAGTTGGATGGAACTCATGCTGGGAGTCTAGACTCCCTGCCTCTGGCCATAGAGTTCTCAGAAACTGAGGGTTCTCATTTCTGCAGAGAAAGTAAAGAGTGGAGAAGTCAATTTCACCACAAAGGTCAGAGTCATTTGTAACAACTTAGTGGTTAATTTGTTCAAGAAAACCAATCAGGAATGATGATTTTAGATAAAGAGTTAGAGAGCACTTTAAAGGGCAGAATCACTAAAATCTCTTGGAGAATAGAGGAGAAACATCCATGAGAGGCCAGGTGGCCTGAAACCCAAGAGAGACATCTTTAAAGGTCCAATGAGGAAGAGTCTTTCAAGTCAAGGACAAGAACAAATCTTTAATGCTTTTGTTGCTATGAAGAATAAGTGGCTGAGGTGCAAATGTAAGGTTGTTCTGAAAGAAGCAACAAAGTCTATGTATCCCCCCTTCTTACATAGGATTGTGAGAAAAACTGGCAAGAATTTGTGGATGAGGGCGGTGGTAGGTTAAGTAATAGGAGGGCAAAGCAGAAAGTAGAATTAAAGTAGAGGAGTCAGGAAGGATAGGAAAGAAGAGATTTACATGAACATATAAATAAAGATTAGGAGTATAATCTGTTAGGCAAAATTTATGTTAATATATGTATGTATGTGTATATGTTTGCATATGTATATATGTATACATGTAGGTATATATCTCTACCTCTATATTACATATACATACATACATACATACATATACATGTGTGTGCATGTGTATATATAAATATATACACATATATGTATATATGTGTGTGTATATATGTGTATATATATATATGTGTGTATAGATATAGATATAGATATCTATATATCTATATCTATATCTATACACACACACACACACACATATATGCTTAATTGTAGCCTACAAGGGGTGGGAGGGTAGAAAGAGGGGGAAAAAGAACAAAGTAAAAAGTGCGCAGCAGAGAACCAAAGAAAACCTGCAAGGGAGCAAAGAAAAGATGGATAGCTCTCAACACAAAGTGCAGCATTTATTTTATAGGCTCCCTTGAAATGAAAATTTATTGCTATATATTTTTAATCCTCTCTTATGTTCTGTGGTGCACATTTTCATATTTAAGTTTTAATATTTATGTTTATGGTTTTTTTTCTTTTCACATTATGTATTTAAGTTTTAATATTTAAGTCTACAATAAATAAGACTTTTAAAATGTATGGATTAACTCTGTGGTTTAAAACCCACTCAAAAGGATAATTTCCAAGCCCTCTGGATAAGTTTACACTTATGTCTCAGACAAAAGACATGCTATTTAGTTCAAAACAAAAGATATTTAATCAAATAACATACTAAATAAAGTAACAAAGATTCCCCAAACCTGTTCCCCATGCACACATGGGGTACACTCTTCCTCAGACAGATTTGTTTTTTCTTTTCCCCACCATTCTGAAATGCCAGTCACCACTGAAACAGAACTTAATGAATGCATAGCATTTTCAGGTTTTGCAGAAATCAATATTATCCATATCAATAAAATGCATCAATCATTTAATTAATGAAAAATGTTATTTAATGCTTACCATGTGTCAAGCACTATATTACATGTTGGGGATATAAATACAGTAAGCAAGATAGCTCCTGACCTCAAGTACTTTGTATTTTTAGGAGACAACATATGAAGAGACTCTAAAAAGTAGAATTGGGGTATGTTCCAGGCAAGATAAAGTAGAAGCTCACCAGTAGCACCCCTAGAGAGGGACCTGTAAGAAGTAAGATACATTTGTATTTCCATATAAGGAAACTGAGAGGAAAGTAGCTCTGGGTGAGGAGGTTTAAGAACTGGCTAAAATGGGGTGAAACTTGTTGTGTGGTTAGGGGGGCTGAAAGTAGGACAAAGGTTAAGCTTTACTTAGAGTGTCTATGCTTAATAAGCTCATGAATACTAGCTTCTCCACCTCCAGGCAGGGTTAAGATGCCATTGTCTGAACATGTGATGTATGAAGAAGGGGGGAAACATACCAAGGGGAGCATGTAGTTGGTGTTTCAGGAAGTCTGTGACCTACGCTGACTTCTGCCAATGAAAGTCATCTAGGAGGGACTTGAGGCCCAGAATAGGGATATAAGGTTTTCTCTCACTTCTGTAGTGTGTGTGTGTTCTCGTCTCGAGTTCCACACCAGTTTCCTTATTAAAAGTTTCAACTGCTTCATGCATCCTGAGTCTGTCTAACTTACTGTGTCTATTTGGGCAGCAGAGGTTATTTCCAACAGACCTTAGCCCCAGTGGGAAGGGAGGAAGATGGCACAAGTACAGGCAGCATGAGTAGGAAATGGCCTACTTTGGTGCTTAACTGTAGCATGGAAGTGACAAATATTTCTCAAGCTTTGTCTTGTAAAATAAGAAAGACTTTGAAAGACTCCCACAAGAATCTGTATCTGTCATCCAAAGATAAACCTCTAGTCTTTAGTCACTTCTAAAAGGTACCACCATGAATCCCATGCCCTCAGGTTCAACTTCTTTTAATACCACTACTGTAATTCACCATTTTTCCTATACTTTTATGTACATGCATTCTCTGCTCTCATTTCAAGAGTAATGTAGTCCCTTTCCTCCTGTCACTTTTCTTTCTTATTTTCTATTTTCATACTTAGCCCTTTTGATAAGGTTGTCAAATATCTAGTGACATGTTCTAGTGTAAGCATGTAAATCAGGTCCTCTGTTCCCATCTAAGAACCTCCAGATTGTCTTGCCTTGAGCTGTGGACATCTATCTCTGAAGTTGATTGGTGGGTTTGATCTAGACAGATTCAATAATGGCAATTGATTTGTGTGTCTGGTACTACAGGATATCTTTCTTATTGGACACTATAATCTGCACCACTCACTTTGGAAATACATTTGAGGTATTTTTTTCTGATATCATTGTACTCACACGATCATCATAAATAAGTAGCAATTAATAGCTCTGATATGTCTTGCCAAGCTCACCATTGTGGTTTGAGCTATACTCTGCAGAAATTCAGCAAATATTAAAATTAGTTGGAGCAAATTACCATAGCTTTTTTACTCTTATCAATCAGGGAGTTATTAAACTCTATGACTAAGCTATTAAAAAGAGCCTTATTATTACAGATTTTGTTTTTAAATCATGGGAGTCTTTGTATATAACTAGAAATATGTCTTTGCAGCATTGAAATGATAGAATACTGGCACAAAATAAATACCTTCCTGTCTTTAATCTATTTTATGCACATTTGTATATTCAGTACTTTAGTGGTCAGTGCCATTTTCATTGGAGCATTTCCAGCAGGGGTTATTGGAATTGTTTTTGCATGTGTTGTTTATCCTCTCTTTGTTTATATTGCCTTCTTGTAGTACCAGAACATGAGAAAGCACCACTCACCCCACTATTTCCCATGTCAAACTGTTCAGAATATTTCAAATAGAGCCAGACTGTGCACCCTTGATGCTCCATTTCTTTATTATTATTATTATTATTTCAAATTATTTATTTTCAGTTTTCAACATTCACTTACATAAGATTTTTGAGTTTTAAATTTTCTCCCCATCCTTCTTCTCTCCCCCAAGATGGCATGCAATCTGATATAGGCTCTACTTATACATTCATATTAAGCATATTTTCCCCTTAGTCATGATGCAGAGAACAATTAGAACCACAAGAATGAAGCAAAGAAATAAAAAAAGGAAAAGGAGAGCAAATAGTCTGCTTCCATCTGCATTCAGACTCTGTAGTTCTTTCTCTGGATGTGGATAGCATTTTCCATCATGAGTCTTTTGGAGATGTCTTAGATCCTTGCATTACTGAGAAAAACCAAGTCTATGAAAGTCAGTCATCACACAGTGACTGTTACTGTGTGCAATGTTCTCAATGTTCTGTTTATTTCTTTGACTCATATCAGACTGGCCTGGTGTAAACTCTATTAATTATAGATGCAGATCAAAATTTGCTAGAGTTTTGAAGTTCCTGACACACTTTCAAAGTCAACATAGTGATTTCAGGGTCTAGGGAGCCATCCTGAACCTACTTTGCCATGGTATTCCCTAATCTTTTTCTTCCCTACCCACAGCATGAACAACTGGTGGGATTTTGAGAAGGTTCTTCTTATTATTGCTAATCATCATTATCAACATCATCATCGTACTAGTTCTCAGGCATCATACCTAGTTGACTAAGAGAATAACACTCCCAGGAGAAGCTCACTTTGGAAAAAAAGATGATGTGTTTGGTGTTTGATATTTTTATCTTAAAATGCTGGAAAGCTATTTAGGTTAAATAACTAGCAATCAGTTAAGTATGTGAATGAGGAGCTCATGACAAAAGTTAGAGTTAGAGATAGAGATCAGAAAAAATCACATCAGGAATAGGGAAAAAGATAGATATTTGGGAGAAAAGAAGAAACCCCTATAAGGATAAGGGCACTATAAGGATAAAGTAAAAGAAGGTGGAGTAAAATTTGAATTTCTTTGTAATTTTGTACTATTGCAGATACTAATTGAATTCCATTCATTTGGATTTTCTGGAGTGAAATCCATTCAATAAGACTCAGATATTCATTAGAATTAAGGTAAAATTACTGAAATATAATTAATGGGACAGAGAACAGCTACTTGTATAGGAATAAGCTATAAAATAATAAGAAAAGGAAAAGTACTACACTGTTCCTCTCTTCCATGCCCCCAGAAAGGGATTATCTAATAATTCACGCATATCTACTCTGAAATAAGATTTTGGAGGAAAAAGAAAATAAACAATAGTTATGTTGCTGCTAAATATTTCTCATTTTTCTTTAAGATGCAGAATATATATATGTATATATATATATATGCATATATATATACATATATATGTATATATATGTATATGTATATATATATATATACATATACATATGTATATATATATATATATACTATATATATGTATATATATGTATATGTATATATATATATTATATACATATACATATGTAAATATATATATATATATATATATATATATACATATATATATGTATTTGAGTGAAGAAAAAAATAAGCATAGATTACTATACTTTACTTCTTCATTAAGGGTCTTACCAAGTAGGTAGGAACCATATATGTTTTGATTCCCTGGAAACACATAGGTTTCTGCATTGAGAATTAGATTTCCTGAAATGGCCATTAGATACCTGATGGCTATTTTCTCTGGGTGATTCAGTATATTCTTCACTTTGGGATTTGACCTTTCAAAAATTTGAGGTTTGACTAGTTTCTTTAAATTGGCATGTACAAATAGATTAATTTTTCATTTCTTTCTGGCAGGTTATTTATTTGTTCAGCTTGTGTCTAGCAGAGACACATTTGTCTGTTTTTGCATTATTGGTTCCATGGCATGCTTGGTCTTACTGATATTTGAATATGGAGTAAATAATTTTAAAAACTATTTCATGCTGTCATGCCCAGTGGCTTACCTCATGGCACTATTCATTCAAGATGTAATGCAATGAAAGCTTCAAATCAGATCATAATTTTAAACAAGTACTTCTTATAAAACCCTCAAAACAATCTCCCTAATATTATGTAGCAGGTCACTGCTAATAAGATTGATGCTATATCAATGAAATTATAGCTACAAAGACAGGAAATTAAGTTATATAGACTGGACAATAGGATAGTGGTTTTTTTTAACCTTTCTTAAAACCTTATAAAAGAATTTACAATCAAGGCAGACTTAAATAAACTAAGGAATTTGGCTGAATCTAGTACAGAGCAAGAAGTGGAGGGGGAAATTTGAATGCAAATGAACTTTTATTTGTAGGAGACTTCTGTAAGTCCAGGACTTATACAATTGAGGCTCAAATTTGGTACAAAAAGAGACACTTTTGAGTCTTTGAACATTTAACAAAGAAAGTTTACTTTGCCCAAACGCAGCAAGGTTATATAGCAAGGATACAGTGGCACTTATCAGTTTTAGTCAATGCTGCTTTGCAGATGTACCCTAAGGAACAGAGGCATCTCCATCTGATTTATAGCTGAAATCTCCAATACATGTTGTCTCTCTATTAAAAACTTTACTTTCTATTTGTAATCCCAAGTGCTTCACAATAAATACTTTTTCATTCATTCATGTATTCATTAATTCAATGATTCAAATTCAGTCCCTCACATATCCAGTCATGATACTCAGTTTTATCTCCATAAAGAGAGGGGACTGCTGGATTTCAGAGCCATAGCCTGAGGGCCAAAGCTTTTTTGGAACACTGACAAGTCAGATAACTAATGAAAGCCTGCAGGTGTTTAGTCTGTGATTTGAAATAGATTCTTTCAGTTAGCAGCATGGAAGTCCTCCAATCATTGTTTCCTGATTGTCAGTCTACAATCACTTTCTGACCAACTAGGGGTGGAGATAGGGCTGCATTCCAATAAACTTGCAGAGCAGCAATCTAGTAGCTCAGTTACTTCTAGGCCTCCAAGGCTAGAAGAACCAAAATCCTAGTAGAACCACAGTGTGGTCCTTCATTTTTAACCATTTGTTTTATATCCTTTTTACATGCAAATATGGTTAGCTACAAAACTCCTAAGCTTTTAGCAGCTTATCACAAACAATGCCATAACTTCTAACTCTTGTGGCATTTTTCCTGTTCTTACCCTTTTGATCTATTTTAATATTATTTATCCCAATTCCTTACTAGATACTATGGAGAAAATGGACCAAACCTGTGTGCTTTAAGTTTAGGGGAATTATCTTCTCTTCCCCTTCCAAAATCTTCCCAGAAGTCAAAGTAATGGAGTCTGCAAGGAGTTGTGCTGATTCTGTCTCAAAAAGGAGGACTCTAGTTCCTCTTGTCTGACTTTAGATATTCTGATGATGTTAACTAGAGACTTTCTGCTGTACCAAAGATGGTTTGATGAACTTAGATATATGCATCTCTGTTTGTTCTTTGGAGTTGTTAGTGACCTGGCTACTGCTCCTCAACCTATGCTAATTAAACTTTTTAAAAAAGTCTTTTCACCTTACCTCTTTATTTTTATTTTTATTTTTAAAATTTTTTTTCCATATGCTTTTGAGTTGAAAATTTTTCTCCCTTTTTCTCCCCCCCGCCAAGACAGCACACAAGCTGATGTAGGCTTTATATTTACATACCCATTAAACATATTTTCACATTAGTGAAGTTGTAAGTAAAAATTAAAACCAACAGGAGGAACCATCAGAAAGATGAAACAAAACTCAACAGAAGGTAAAAATAAGTGAGAGCAATTCGACATCCTTAGTTATTTCTTTGGATGTGGACAGCATTTTCCATCCCGAGTCCTCTGGAGATGTCTTAGATCCTCGTAATGCTGAGAAGGGTTCAATTTAACATTCTTAGTCATTGCATAACGTGGCTGCTATTGTGTACAAAGTCCTCTTGGTTCTGCTCAGCATCAGACCATATAAGTCTTTTCAGGTTCACCTTACCTCTTGACACACCTCCAGTCAAATCTAAGTGGTAGAAGTTACTCTGCTAAAGGATCTTAGGAACTTTGGGTTGAGGAATTCCCCCAAAATATTCTTTCCTCTCTTGGCTTCAATAAATATTCTATTCTTGTTCTCTTCTTACCTATCTGACCACTCTTATAACATTTTCTTTGTTATTTGCCTATATATCTCCTGCTTTCTTAGTGTGAATATCACACAGTATTCTGCCTTGTGCCCTCTCCTTTTATAATATCTATATTTTTTTCCCATAGTGAATTTATCGATTCCCATGTGGTCAAGTATCATCATGATGCAGAAGATTTTAATTCAAGAAGATGAGTCTTCCTGTAGACAAATTGCACAGTAGATAGTGCACTAGGCCTGGAGTCAGGAAGATCTAAGTTCAAATCCAACCTCAGACACTTACTAGCTGTGTGACCCTGGGCAAGTCACTGAACTCTATTTGATTCAGTTTTTTCATCTGTAAAATGAGCTGGAGAAGGAAATGACAAACCACTCCAGTTTCTTTACCAAGAAAATCCCAAATGGGGTCACCAAGTGTCAGACATGACTGAAATGACAGAACAACAACAAACTTTAAATGCTCCATTTAACTTTACCATATCCATTTTTAAAATCAATTTTAATACAAGGATCTTTTATTCTCTCTCTCTCTCTCTCTCTCTCTCTCTCTCTCTCTCTATATATATATATATATATATATATATATATATATATATACATATATATATATATAGTATATATTTTTGTTAGTTGTATGATGGCAAAAATATGATTGTCCTTACAAAATAATATATGGATATTTGAAGTCTCCTAATATTTACATTAATAACAGCCTTGATATATGCATAAACTACTTTCATGAAGATTTTGAAGAGATAAGTAAGTAGTCATGTAGTTAAGTAGTTACTGATACTTGCTTAGTTTTTTGTTGATTAGTCTTGTTTTATTTTGTTCTCATTTTTTCTGATGATAACATTGCATTCTTTAGCATTCTGTTGGCTACTTCCTCTTATAGAGACATCCTAAAAATCAGGTCTGGAATGCCTTTATTCAAGCCTATGTTTCACTGAATTTATTTATTTAGGTCCAGCTCTTCACCCTATGTCTGCCATTTCTGCTTTCTCACATCATGTACTAAGATATTAGTACTGAAGTACTGCCTCTAATCTAAACTATGAGACTAGATCACCACAAAAATTCTAGTAGACATATTCCATTTCATACTTATTTAATGCCTTTCCTGCAGTTTTATCAATAAATGGTCTTGATACCATTATCATACCTACATTTCTGCAGGCTCATTTTCTCTCTCAATTGTTTTTATTTCTCTTTTTCTTTATTAAGATCGGTCCATTATATTTTTCAAGGTCAGCAAGGTGATGTAGTAGATAGAGCACTAGTCCTGGAGTCAGTCAGGCCTGAGTTCGAATCCAGTCTCAGGTACTAGCTATACTTAACTGTTTGCCTCAGTTTCCTCATCTGAAAAATAAGCTGAAGGAAATAGCAAACCAATCCAGTATCTTTGCCAAGAAAATTCCGAATGGGAAGAGTTTGACATTACTGAAAAATGACTTACTTTTTGTCAAGTAGGTGGCTTAGTGGATAGAGTGCTGAATCAGAAAGACCTGAGTACAAATCTGGCCTCAAATATTGACTAACTGTGTGATCCTTGGCAAGTCATTTAACCTCTATTTATTTGCCTTAATCCACTGAAGAAGGAAATGGCAAACCACTTCAGTATCTTTGCCAAGAAAACCCCAAATGGGGTCAGGAATAGTCAGACACAACTGAACAACAACAACAACAACAACATGTTTTGCAAATTAACTTGTATTTTAAGCTTATTTTTCCTTTGGCATCCATTACTTTCTGCTTAGCAAAGAGAACAGCAAGCATTTGGTGACTGAGGTTATTTCTGATCTATTTTTTGCCTTCTTGATATGGCAAATGTTTTCTATTGGTACAATTTAAGAAATAAGAATAATCAAATAATCGATTTACTTTTAAGTGGGTAATTTAAATATTTCAACTTGTAGTTGATATGTTGACATGCATCTTTTTTTTCAAATAATCTTTATCCTTTTTTCAAATGTGGTGTGAATTTTTGCCTTTGTTTAAAACAGAAGATGATTGGACTGACCTCAATCAATCATTTCTTTTTGCATAAAATCTAGTAAATTGATTTTTGTCACGTTCGGTGATTGCAAAGTCTTGTACTATTTTCTCAAAGAAATTATTAATGATACGTAGGTGCAAGTTTTCTGAGAAATTTGCAGACTTATGACCTCTTTCATTTCTCACCCCATTCTATATCTTTCCAGGGCACTTCTATTGTTGTTGTTCACTTTCATTGGTTTCAGCATGCCACAGTGGATAGTGTGCTAGATGTGGGCTGATGAATATCTGTGTTCAAATTCCATTCCCTACGTTTCCTAGCTATGTGACTGATCATGAGAAAGTTGAATAACACTTCTGAGCCCCAGGTGGTTCTCTAAGATTATAAACCTATCATGTAATATAATTTTTTAATTGATAAAGTCTTCTAAAACATTGCCTGGCCTCATTGCCTCCACTTTCTCTTCTCTCATTTAATTTTGTTAGTAGCTTATAATCTGTTTTTGTCCTCATATTCAACTAATGCTACTCTCCCCAAAGTTTTCAATGCTCTTTTAATTGTGAAGCCCAGTAACTTTATTTCAGTCATCATCCTTCTTGACCTCTCTGCAGCATTTGACATTGTTGGTTACCCTCTCTTCCTGGATGCTCTCTTTTCTCTGGGTTTTTACAACACTGTTTTCTGTACTTTTCTGGCTGTCTCATTTCACTCTCCTTTGCTGGATCATAGATTTTGTATTAAATGTAACTTTAGAGGTGATTTAATCAATACCCTTCATTTAACAGATGAAGAAACTGAAGCTAACCCGAAGTGAATTGCCTTAGGTAACACAGGTAGTGACGGTTATAGATGAGAATCTGATTCAGGTCCTAGAACTCCAATTCAGTGCCTCAAGTTAGGTATCCTTTACAAAGACTCAAGGTGTGTTAACTTCCATGTCCCCCCCCATCCTCCAAACCCCATCCCCCACAACATAAGAAATCTACCTATTTTTCTCTTCTTTTCTCTCTGAGTTGTCTCAACAGTTTCCATGGAATAAATTATTATCTCTATGCAGATGACTCCCAAATTTGTATTTCCAAACCTAGTGTCTTATCTAAATTCCAGTTTCCCATTACCAACTGTATGTTCAGCATTTCCAACTATTTACACCACAGGGATTTCACCTGACTTCTTTATTACTTCCCTGTTTTGGTCAAGGGAACCAAGATCCAGTCACTTACATTCAAAACTTTAGAGCTGTCCTTGGTTCTTTCTTCTCCCTCACTCACTGCCTCAGTGTACAATAAGTTGTCTCTTACACGTATCGTTTCCTTACTTACAGAGCCACTACCCTTATCGAGGCCCTCATAACCTCTGTTCCGTAATTCAAGTCTCTCCCATTTCTAACCCCATCTTCCACACAATTGCAACAGTGTTATACCTAAACATAGGCCAGACCATTTTGCAATCCTTACTCTAAAAGTTGATTTCTTCTAGCATAAAATACAAAATCCCCTATTTGGTATTCAAAGTCCTCCATAGTCAGGTTCCAACCTATATCTTTCCAGGTATATTAAATATTAAATATTAATTCTTTTCACACACTCTAGTCTACATGCCAGTCAAAGTAGCCAACTTGCTATTCCAAAGTGCCCAAGATTTCACTAGCTCTCTCTCTCATGCTAGGAATGTACTTCCTCCTCACCTCCTCTTAGAATCCTTAGCCTCCATCAAAGCTCACCTGAAGTGCTACAACCCATAGGTGGTTTTTCCACAAATAGCACCTCCCTTTTCCCCTGAACTACCTTCTATTTACTTTGCACAAATTTTGCATTTTCTTATATATATATATATATATATATATATATATATATATTTATACTATTTTGATCCCAATAAATTATAAACTTTATTTGAGTAGGCATTATTTAATTTTCATACCTGTATCAATAATACCCCTCACAGTGTCAGAAACATAGTAGGTGCCTAATAAATACTTGTTAATAGATTGAAAATTTATAGACAGGTTGTAGTCTTCCTCATTGGAGAGAATTCCTATGTGGCTGAAATCACAAGTCCTTGGTATAATAATGATCATGTTTCCCTGTATCTAGTTTCACATTGAAGAACCAAGTTTTCAAGTTTTGAGTTATTTTAGAAACTACCAGGGTCTTTAGATATTTTTTCTACATTTCACCATACATTGGTACAATGTACAACATGCATTGGTATATTTTCGATGATTATCTTTGTAGTTGTTGGTGTTGTTGGTCCTTCGTTCTTGAAGAAGATCTATAACATTTGGAGGGTGATGTCTTGATTTGTGAATGAATTGGATTTAAGTGAGGCAGAGCTGTGCATCATCACATTGTCAGCTTTATTCTATCCTCCAGAGTCATCTGAGTTCAGTGGCAAGACATAAGTCAGGATGACTGGTAATGGTCCCAGATGCAATGGAAGATCTTGGCCTTTTTAAGCTAATGTCTTTCCCAGATCTCAGTTTGTCTGAGGTGTCACCCATTCAGTAATTAAAGGCTAGGTAAGAATAGAGGCAAAAAATGGTCTAGTTTGCCTTCACAAAAGAATCAGCCTGAGAGGGGAAGACCCTCAAGAGTTTCTGCCTGGAGCAGAAGCAATTGCTATTAACCCTACATCTTAATAGTGATCCCTTTGGCAATCTGCATTATTATTACTGAAAGGCAAGATGATGACATCTCCCAGGAAATGTTTCTTCTTGCCACACCCTCCAACTATTTTGTTTGTCTCTATGAAAAGAATCTATGAGCCATTCTTTCATTTATCTGTGACTTCAGGTCTCATTTATGATGTGAAAATCAATATTGATATGGCTCATTTTTTTTCATTGGTTTATCAACTTGTTGATAGTTAAGTAAAGATGTCACATTGAGTGCACCAATATATTTATACTTACATATAACGTAAATTTGTTATTTTTAACTCTCTTCCCCCATTTTGGTTGCCCTCTCACCTTCATTACACAAGCAGAAGGGTTTTGAACATGTCTGGGGCTTGCTTTTATTTTATCACCTACTGGTTAGATATGTCTCTAATGACTAGGCTATCCCCTCAGATATCTGATATAATCTGCCATGAAGCCTATACTTGAAGACTTTCCAGATTAGTAGAACCTCTAAGAATATAAGGTCACCTCCATGACACCATGAAGCAAAGGGGTAGGACTTCTGCAGAAGATGGAATATTGAAGAAGGTTGAATTGTTGATTACTCCCTTGTTGATAATTTATTCATTTGTATTTATAGTTATTCCAGAGTCACCTGGGTAGGTCAAAGTATAACATTAAACAAAAATATCCATGGCCTCCTAATCCAGTCAAGTATAATTAAGAAAGAAATTCCAGTGCAGTGAGCTCTGAGCACTAAAGCTTTCAAAGACCACTGAACCCAGAGAGAGCACTTATCTTTCCCATCTTCAATATTTCTCATTTGTCATTTGTCCTATATTGCCTTGAAACACTTTTCTTATGTTTCTAAATAGTAATAATTTTGCTATTTGTAGGTTCTTGTCTTCCTCACTAGATTCTAAGTTCCTTATAATGATTGTTCCTTGTATTTTGTATTACTGATTGACAAAATGGATCAAATATTGTCTCCTATTTATATAGTTATGTATATTTTACATGGAAAGGAGTCTAGACCTGTGGTTATGTTGGTGCTGTGAACTTTCACTGCATCAGTTCGTTTTACCAATGTAGATGGGCAACTAATAAATAACTGGTCTTAGAACATTGCCTGAAAGTCCTGAGTAGTCAAATGATGTCAAAAGATTAATTTCATATATGGAGGACTGGAAGGGACCATAGAGCTCATCTAGTCCAAAGCCCTCATTTTGCACATGAGAAAAAGGAGGAAAACTTATATTTAATGGATATGCCAAGGTCACATAACTAGTAAAGGGATAGCATTTTAATTCAAATTCAGTTTCTTTTACTCCAAACCCCGCCCCTCTTTCCATGGTACCACTGCCTCCTGTGATTGTGAAGGAGCTAGTGCCTATCAGAGACAATACTTGAATCAAAGTTTTTTTTTTTTAATTTTTTTCTCATTCCAAAACTAGCTTCTCTATCCAAGCTACAACACATCTTATAAGACAATTATTATATTAGTACAGGAACCTAATAAGGTATGTGCAATCCTTGGGCACTAATGCCAGTGGCATAATGGAGTTTTGCCAACCTATAAGTCATTTCTGTTGTATATTATCAGGGCAGCTAGGTGGAGTAGTGAAAAAAGCATTGGAGCTTGAGTGAAAAAGACATCAGTTCAAATCTGGCTTCAGATACTTATTGTGTATCTATGGATGAGAACCTTAACCCTTTATACCTCAATTTCCTCATCTGTAAAATGGAGGTAATAATAGCTCCACCTCCCAGGGTTCTTGTAAGGATAAAATGTGATAATATCTATAAAGTGCTTTGCAAATCTTAAAGCACTCTAGGATTATGATATAGGCTAACCTAAGATTCAGAGAGTATACTGAATAAAACCTTGCATTTATAGTGCTTTATAGTTTCTGAAATACTTTAATATTAATTCATTCATCCATTCAACAAACATTTATAAAGTGCTTACTATGATCAAAATATTGTGCTGCAAAAGAATCAGCTGTCTCCTGAATTAAAGAAAGACTGTGTCTCTCTATTCTACCCTAGGTTTACTAGAAATATTTCCTATACTGAGATAATTAAGATTTCCAAACAAATCAAACTTCCTTAGTTATTGATGATGTTAAATAAGAGCAGCTGTTGGAATTAATGAATAATAAACTTCTATGTTCATGGTGCAGGAGATTTCTGAGTATTCTGAAGAAGGAAAAAAAAAGAATCCATCTATTTTCAAAAGGAAAAACTGCTCTGAGAGTTAAGATGGCTGAAATCACAGAGCATTTCCAGCAGCTGTCCACACAAAAAGGGCATAGAGACTTCATTTGCAGGCTTTATCTCTAATGTAAAAAGGCAGCCGTTGACATTTCAGGAGCTGTGGGGGCAATGATCTCTATGACACAGGCAGGGGCTCCCATAGGGTCCAGTGACTGACTTGTACAGATGTTTACTTGGGTTGGCTTTGCTAAGATTGAGCCTCTGGTTTTACTTGATGGTCAAATCACACTTTTAGCATCAGAGAGAGGAATGTAGGATTGGCTGTACCACAAGCAAAACCTGTCCTCTAGCCAAGAATTCCTGCTGCTTTATTCTTGAGGCTCATCTTTAAATCTCAGAGACCTAGCATTGAGCTATTACTTTCATTTCCAAAATTCCCTTTGCAAAAATCAGATCTGGACCTATTTTGATCCCAAAATGCATTGTCATTAAGATCTCAAAGTGACTTTTAGCAGAAGGATGACATTTTTCTGAATAGCATACTGCTTGAAAGAGATCCTTTATTACTATTATTATATTATTATTATTATTATTATTATTAGTAGTAGTAGTAGTAGTAGTAGTAGTAGTAGTAGTAGTAGTGGTGGTGGTGGTGGTGGTGGTGGTAGTGGTGGTGGTAGTAGTAGTAGTAGTAGTAGTAGCAGTAGCAAATGTGGAACCTACAACTCACTTCTCTTGGGAAGCCAAAATGGTCTTGAAAATTCCTAAAGTAGAAAATGAATCATTGAATTAGTTGCAGTGAGGTTGCTCTGAATATGCACTTTCAACAGCAATGAACCCCTGATTAGAGGACAGGTAACAGGGTAAGATTCTGAGTCTAGGTATTTAAATTTCCCTTTCCTCTTTGCCTTTCATGTCTTTGCCCTTGAGACACAGAATAGCTTCTGTCAGCTATTCCATATGGCAAAGGGAGCAAAGTTGGCATCTTTGCTGTTTTACCCGTGAGACTGAGAACTTCAGGGACATCACACAGGTGGCAGTAGCAGCTGCTTTGGCTACTGCAGCAGTCTATCCCTGAAGCCCCAATGAAATATCTGAGGCTGTGCTATTGCTAGAACTTGGACCTTCCTGTTAGGCATTCCAGGCCCAGAAGTCAGGCAATTGAAGAATAAAAGAGGGAAGAAAGTCTGAACAAGGTAGTGTAGCTGCCAAAAACCTCATGGACAGAAGAGACTAGGAAATAGAACCCCTATCTTCTCACTTCTGGTTTCTACCTTGTTTTCATTCAAAACCAACAAAAATGTCTTCTTGACTTGTTATGACCTGCACACATGCTTCTGGGCATTGTCTGTAAATATGCCTAAGTAGGAGCACTAACTCTTGTCTTCAAGCCTTCACTTGCTAAATGAATTAAGCAGCCACAGAAAGTTGATTGCTTTTGTTATATAAAGGTAGAGTGTCAAGACAGAAGTAGGAAATTTCTCTTAATAGAGTTAGGTAGTAGCAAGGATACTATGCTAGACTTGAAGTCAGGGAAACCTAAATTCAAATCTAGTCTCAGTCATTTCATTTCCTCTTATAAAATGAAATTGAACTCTTGCAAAAATTAGAGCTGGCTCCAGCACACCCTTGATCTTAGACCTACAGAAACTGCTGTGGTCAGGAAAGGCTTCATCAATTTTAATGGTGAATATCATTCTAAAACACCAAGCTTTCTTTGGAACTACTTACATTTAAATGATTTAATCTTAATGTATATAGTACTGTAGCAATTTTTAAAGTTCTTTCTTCTAAATCCTGTCACAAGATTATGTCCATTCATTCTTGTTGACTTTTCTGTATATAGACACAGTGTATACTCCATTTTTCTTCCTTTTTTAAAATTTCTAATTGTTTCAGTGGCTTTTTCAGATTACTCTTTCTTCCTCATATTTGCCTTTCTTAATTGTATTACAGAGTGCAAAACTTTCTGCCTGTTTCATTATAGTGGATCATAAATTACTCAAGGGAAAAAAAAGTATTTTTTTTTCCTTTTAGCAACTAGGTAGTGTAGTTGATATAGCATTAGATTTGAAGTAGAAAAAAATATATATGAGTTTAAATCCTGCCTCAGATACATACTAGCAATGTGACCCTGGATAAATCTCTTAAAGTCTCCTAGTCTCAGATTTACTCATCTGTGACATGGGAATAATATCACCAACCTCACAGGGTTATTTTGAGGTCCAAATAAAATAACACATATAAAAGATTTTGCCAACTTTAAAGCACTATGTGAATGCTTATTATTATTACTATTTTGGTTTTGTGTCACCAGCCTCAGTAGAAAGTCTTGCACATAATAAGTATTGAATGAATGCTTGTTGTTTCTAAATGAATGAACAAATGGATGAATCCTGTAAGACAATAAGAACAGCTAATAAAGAAAACAAAATTAACAAGTGATTTTCTTACACAAATAGGCTAATAGTTTTAAAGGGAAGATGTGAGCTGTCTAACATAAAGTAAGATAAATTTCTACTAATAACATTAAGAAAGAGTAAAATATTAAAATATTTATCAGATTTCCAGAGGTCTAGGGAGATAATTCTCCACTGGCTATGCTTACCCTTAATTTTTGTCTTCTTAATTAGGTCCAAGAGAGGCAGAAAGTTTTAGTGGATAGAAAACTGGCTTAGAACCATGGAGCCATGGCTTTAGGTCCTACCACTACCAAATATTGTCTGCAAGACTCTGAGGAAGTCATTTAATATATGAAAGCTCTAGGGAGCTTTTTAAAACTACAGAGAAAATGCCAACCTGTTTTTGTAGAGGTTGTTCCTTGTGTTAATGAAGTCATTGGCTGAGCCTTTGTCATGAAATAAAACTGTAGACTTTTTTTTAATAATACTTAGAATGCAACAACATGGCAAAAATAGCCACATTTTCTTGAGAAGGACGTTGTGCTTCAAATTAATGTCCCATACTACATTTTAAGTTTACGTCTTAAACCAGCATAGTTACAAAATAATTAATTTGATTCAGATGTTTAATTAAGCATGGCAAGGATATTTTAGTTTTAAATTAAGAAGGAAAAAAGACCACTCAGAATGCCTGAAGCATATTTTGCAGCGCATCTTGGAACAAACAGCTTGAACTAAAGAGTTAGTTAGCCCATCCCTTTGAAGGCTGCATTACCAAGTCAAAATCTCCAGGCCCTCATGAGGCCTATGACAGAGAATACTCTAGTAGCTAGATGTAGGACACATAGAATTTAGACTTTTTGATCAAGTTGTAATAAACAGTTTTAATTAACCAGACTTCCCAGAGGTATGAGGAATAAAAAAGAACTCCTCTTTTATTATTTAAGATTGGAATCACTGCCTCTATACTCCAAGTTCAGTGAAAGAATCCTTTGTTGGCCCATAGCAACATATCTTCCAAAAATAAATTATATACAAATATATAAATATGTATTTATTTGTATATAATATATATAGATATTTCCCCCATGAACTCATGTTAAAAAAGATCAAAAGCTTCTTATTGCATTTAGAAATACTAATTTATGTATAATCATCTCATTTTCCTTTCAAACACTCACATACGTTGTATTATGATCAATTTGGGGGAGGGAGACAGGAAACTTTTGTAATATCCTCTGAATTCTTATCTCATTCCAAGTAGAAATTTCCATCTTCATTCATTCATTTGTGTATTTATTTATTGATGTGAGGATGTTTTTGTTGCATTCAGTTATCTGAGAAATAATGAGCATGTTAGTTCTAACATATGAAATGTAATTATATTGAGATATAATTATTTGAGATATAGTTCTTAATGTATGTTGGTTTATTAATAATAAAACATTGGGTAGTTTCCTGATAGTGATAATTGTGATTTTTGAAATATATTGTAGTAAAAGTGATGAGATTCAAATATAAAGTCACTTAGAGTAAGTGGTCTTAATGATATGTAAGCAATAAATATATAAGCAGTCAGACAGCCTTCATTCTGACCCTATCCCAAACACATAAATGACCATGACTCTTTTATCAAAGCTATTGGTCAACCACAATTGGGATCCTCACCTAATTTCTGGTTCTGATTAGGAAATTCCTCAACCCATGTCTGATATCCATAAGTGTTGAAGAGAATTTCCCCATCACACCTGGATCTGATTAGGAATGCTCCCTCACATATTTAGCATCAATTATCTGTCCTCAACCATGCGTACCTTTAAGGTATAAAATTTCCCCACTTTTGACATATATTTCCATCAAATTTTTGCCACTGTACATGTCTCCTTCATATGAGTGACCCTGGCTTTGTGTGGCTGAATCTATGCTGCCATACAGTGTGTGTGTGTGCATGTGTGTGTGTGTGTGTGTGTGTGTGTGTGTGTGCTCATGCTTTTGATTTTTCCTGCCTGCTACACCACATAGTAATAAAGATCATTCTTTCACTAGCTTGCTAAGTAATAATTTTCTGTAAATCCTTGAACCAAGGTCTGTATTCTAAATGAAGCTGCAAGGCTAAGGTGAGCATTGATTTGATAGAGTTACACAGATTCCAGAGCTTCAAATTTCCCTCCTGAGCTTTCTAAAGAATCTTGAAAGAGAAAAGGGAAAACAAATCAGTAAAATCACCCAAATGGTAGTACTTAGTACTTTAAGGTAAACTGGCAATTTTTAAAACTACAGTTTTCATTGGATGATTTGTGAAATAGTTCTTTCTTGAAAAAATGCAATTTTCCATCAGATGAGCAAAGATGGTACAATTGTATGAAACAAAAAGACTGTATTTCCTCCATACCTCTAAGAAAGACTAAATAAGGAAGATGTTGAAGTTGTATCAGGAAATCCAAGGAAAAATTACAGTGAGTCATTTCTCTCCCCCCCCCCCGCCCCTTCCTGCCCCAGAAATGATTCTAGCCAGGCTATCTAGGCTCTTTCAGCCCTGGGACTGAATGGGTCCAATATTTGTGTAATGCAATTATAAAAAGAGGTTGTGGATCTGGAAAGGCCAAGTCTGGTGTTACAGGGATCAAAAACAGGAGTCAACTGGCAGTTGTAGTTTTCTGATGTCAGAATGATCCTAGATCCAGTGGGGATCTAAAGACTAAACCTGGGAATCATGATGGCTGACCTTCAGCAATGTACCACGGTATATCAGTACGAGAAACATCCCACATTTGAGGCTATATGTAGTAAGAAAGGAACAAGAGCAGAAGTGAGAAGCAGTTTTGTGACTCTGACCCTGGCAGGGTCTTAGAATAAGCCCCAAACCCTTTCAGAGGTTGGAAGGTGAGTAACTAGGCCAGAGACCTCAGACCAACCAGGAAGCTGAAGTTCAGTGCCTCTGAATCAATAGAATATTCCAAATAGCTGATATTAGAGGAGACCAGCAACTATGTATCAGAGTTTCAAAAAGGAGCAATTGAGCCTACTATTGTTTTTGCCTAGCTCAAAAACATGGACAGAAGCTTGCAAAGCTCAAACCAGGAAGGCAATGATCAGATTTTTTCTTTATCCGACCACTTTGGGTACATGGAAAGTTTGCAGGTTTCTGACTTGAACAACCCCTAAGATTCTTAAAGAATTCTGTAGTCAATTTCCCAGAGAAAGCAGCATCAGAATGCCAGACAGTACTCATAATGACCAAAAAAGATCTAGGTACTTTAAAATTGTTCATAGCTAGCCCCAACACAAAATCGCAATTCAGAAAGTCAGGCTGGAAGAATGAGTTAAAAATAAAAGATTCCTAGGGTAGCTAGGTGGCGCAGTGGACAGAGCACTGGCCCTGGATTCAGGAGGACCTGAGTTCAAATCCGGCCTCAGACACATAACACTTACTACCTGTGTGACCCTGGGCAAGTGACTTAACCCCATTGCCTAGCCAAAAAACACAACAAAATAAAACAAAAACAAAAGATTCCCACAATAAAGAACTATTACTAAGACAGGAAGAACCAAGACACAAACTCAGAAGAAGAGAATAACTCCAAAACATCTAAAAGCAAATTTTCAAAGGAAACTACAAGCTTGGACATAAGGTTAATGAGAATCTGAAGGAAAATGAATCAAGAAGATTTTTTTTAAATTAAATGATTTTATAAATGAAATGAGAATGCTGGAGTTAAAAAATTGGAAAAAGACATGATAGCTTTAGAAGAAACCAGAAGGAGAATTAACAACTTCATGCAAAAGCTACAGAGTCTTACACAAGTAGCAAACTCTTTGAAATGTAGAATGGACCAAACAGAAGTTAGTAATGGTATGTATCACCAATGAATTTTAAAACTAAGTCAGAAGACTGAAAAAAAATACAACGTATAGTGTACCTCATAACAAAACAAATGACTGATGAATCAGGTCAGAGGGACGTAATTTAGGAATCACTGGATTATCAGAAGGTCATGACCTAAAAAAGAGCATGGCCATTATATTTTAAGAAGTCATGATGGAAAACTGACCAGATCTTTAGAACCAGAAGGCTAAGTAAATATAAAAACAATCTACCATCATCTTCTGAAAGAAACCCCACAACAAACATTCCCACGAACATCATAGCCAAAATTAAGAGCTTCTATGACATTCAATATTATAAGTTTTCAGAAAGAATAGTTCAAGTAGTAAGGAACTATGGTCACACATGGCTTAGCAGCTAGCACTATAAAAGAGCAGAGATCATTTGGGAATATGATATTCCCCAAATGCAAAAGATATAGATTCATCACCAAGAATAATATATGAAGAAATAAAAGTATAATCCTATAGGGTATGATTGTGGAGGGGAAGGGATCTTTAATGACATGGATATTACCAATGCTACCAAGCATTCCTGATGAAAAGACCAGAGCTATGTAAAAATATTAGAATATAAAGTTGGGATTCAAGAGAAACATAAAAATATAAATGCTGGTTAAGAATTTGGAGTACCTAAGCAAGGATGAAGCATTTAGATTCTGAGGTAGGTAATGGAACCATAATATTATCTGGAGACGTAGAGGGAGCTAAGTAAGACACAGAATAAAGAGTGGTTTTTATTATATTTTGATATACTTAAAGGAAAAAGGAAAGAAAAAGTACTGGGAAAGAAAGTGAAAAGAAGGGGAAAAATTATCCAATATTCTTGATGGGGTCTTGGTCAATATGGGAATGTATTTTGCTTGACTATGTATATTTGCTGAAAAGGTTCTATTTTGTTTGTTTTTATTTTTCATGGAGAAGTAGGAAGAAGTCAAACTTTTAATGGAAAAAATAAAATAAAATTTAATTTAGAAAAAGAAAATATATTCCTTTTTGAAAAGAGCAGTTAAAATATATATATATGTGCATGTGTGTTTATATTATATGTACACACATGTATGTATGTATGTATATATGTGTGTATATCTGTGTGTGTGTGTGTGTGTGTATGTGTGCTAAAGAAGCCTTTTGAGAGTCCCTTAGACAGCAAAGAAATCAAATCAGTCAATACTTAAAGAAATTAATTCAAGGTATTCATGGGAAGGTTGAACACCAAAGCTTAAGCTTAAATAATTTGGCAACATAATGAGAAGATGGGACTTGTTGGAAATGAGTCATGGGAAAGATTGAAGGCAAAAAAAAAAAAGGAAACAACAAACGTGAATTTGAACAGACTTCAAGAAATAGTGGACAATAGAAAAGCCTGGTGTGCTATGGTCTGTAGGATTAGGAAGAGTCAGATATGACTGAAAAACTGAATAACAAGTATGCACACACACATCATAGATGTATACACATATTTGTCTTATAGTTATGGAGTCACAGAAAGGAATTATGGGAAAGTGAATACAGAATTTGACTTGTAGTCTGAAATACCAAATCTTACCTCTGACGCTTACAAACTGTATTGCCATAGTTAACTTCTCTAATACTTATCGACTGATTTATAGCTTGGCTGTGATTTTTAATATTGGTGGAGGGGGTTTCCACAGAAATGCTTTGCATATAAAGTTACATATCCTATAAGTGCTGTGAGTTCAATTCAAGAAGTAGATTCATGGGGCAGCTAGCTAGCACTGTGGATAGAGCACCAGCCTTGGAGTCAGGAGGATCTGAGTTCAAATTCTGCCTCAGACCAAACACTTGACTCTTACTAGCTATGTGACTCTGGGCAAGTCACTTAACCCCAATTGCTTTGCCAAAAAAAAAATAGACAAAGTGTTTACTATGTACCTAGAACAGTGCCCAGAGAAGTAGATATAGATATTATTTTAGAAAATATACTCTCCCTGCTTATATGATAGAACTTTTATTTTTACTGATAGTGTTATATAATTCTGGAAAATTATCAAATATTCCAAAGGTCTTTTATTTTTACCGAATGAAAACATTTTTAGCATGATCATTGAAGTTTTTCAAAATCCATGGGGGTAGTCAGCGGAGGTAAGGTAATAAACATTTATGTAGTATCTACTTTGTGTCAGGCATTGCCCTAATCACTTTTATAAACAATACTTCATTTCATCCTCAATACAACCTTTGAGGTAGATGTTATCAAACACATTTTACATTTGAGGAAACTGAGTCAAACAGAGGTTAAAGGACTTGCCAGGGGTCACAAAATTATTACATGAGGTTATATTTGAATTGAGGTCTCCTTGACTCCAGGCCCGGGAACTTCATCCACTCTGCCAGCAGCTGCCTCTAATTTTGACAGTCCAAATCCTTAAATGATTTATACCAGTATAGACAGCTCTTCAAAAGAACTGATGATACTATAGCTTTGAAACTTCACAATTATCCACCTTCGTCTCTCATAACAGGACATATAGTCTACTAAGACTTGTAGCCAATCAATTCATACTATGATAGTTCCCCCATATGAGTTTTTTTTCAAAACACTCCCCCGCATTTGAAGACTGCATAGCTTATCTACACGGGCATTGTTAGGATGGCCTATGAAGCAGATCATCATTTCCCTTAGCATGAAATGAAAGTTCAAATAGAAGCATTAAAATGATTGTGTCCCATTAACCCTTTGTTGAAATATTGAAAAAAAATGTAAATGAATCTGACAAGCAGTTTGAAGTTGTCCAAAGTACATTGACTTAAAACAGAACTTTTAAAAAAGCTGTTTGACACAATAATAAAAAAAAAATTCTTAGGTACGCTAAAATGTGCTTGGTATCATATTTTTATGAAAAATTGAACTGTTTGCTTTGTTTTCATTTTTGAGACTTTTTTCTTTCAATCATTAAGAATTTTTTTATGTATGTGTGTGATACCCATAAATACATATAATGCATTTTTAAAATTTAGTAGTTGATTTCCTCTGTAAATCTAAATAAACACCTCTTTTTGATATTTGAAGAACTTCAGAACCTTGTCCACATATACCTTTCCATAGCCTTATTACTTTTCTTGATGCATTATAGAGTCCAGTGAAGCTTGCCCTCTCACTGTTCTCTATCTTCATTTTCCATCTCCTTGCCTTTGCACTGACTGATTCCCATGCCTGGAATGCAGTCCTTTTACTTCTGCACCTCTGAATTGCCATTTTTATTCATGACTTAGCTTAAGTGTCACCTTCTACAAACAGTCTTTTCTGATTAGCCAGCTTCTTGGTGCCCCCTCCTATCACATTCTATCTATTTTCTATAGATTTTCTATTTACCTATAGACGTACCTGTTTTCTCCCTCCGTAAACTATACGTTTCTTTAAAATGGAATATTTCTATTCTGCCTTTGTATCCTAAACAGTTATCATAGTGGTGCAAACATTGCAAATGTTTAATTTATTCTTGTTTGTTGTCTGTTAGATTTATGACACCAAAGAGTGAGAATACTGAGGGCACTGACAGTTTCAAATTCATCTTTGCATTCCCCACAGTTCCTTGCAGATAGGAGGTTCTCAAAAGTATTGGTTAAATAAATTAATACTTTGTTGAAGATAGAATGTCCTTCAGGTTTGCAACCGAGAAGTTATGCTAGATTCCTCACTGTCTCTCACCACCCCTCCCCTCCTCCCCATATCTAAGTTATTGACTAGGCTTGTCCATTTAACCTTTGCAACATCTCTCAAATGAGGCCCTTTCTCTCCTCTAAAACTCCTACCACTCTAGCTCAAGACCTCATCACCTGGTGCTTCCACTCATGCATTGAAATGAGTTTCCTAAAGTGCAGATCTGATCATTTTACCCTCCTACTCAATAAACAGGAATTTACTGTTTAGCATTCAATGTTCTTAATGACCTAGTCCCCTCCTTTTTTTCTATTCTTTTTAACATTTTACTCTCCAACACGTACATTTCAATCCAATGACAGTGGCCTCCTGGCTGTGCCACTTAACAAGACACTCCATCTCTCAGCTGGCTCTCCTCCATGCCTGGAATATTCCTCTTCTTCCACTTCACCTACTAATGTTTCTGGTTTCCTTTAAGTCTAAACTAAAATCCCATCTTCTATAGGAAGCTTTTCCCAATCCCTCTTAATTCCAGTGCCTTCCCCCTGTTAATCATTTCCTGTTTATCCTCCCTATAGCTTGCTTTGTATATTTTTGCATGTTATCTTACCCATTGGAGTAATTGTCCTTTTTCTATAGCTCTGCCTGTGTCTTGTCTGGGTTAGGCCTTTAAGGAAAGGAGGCTATTTACATAATCCCCGAGACACACCAGAATATCAGCAATTATTATTGGCAAACTCACCTCAATTCCACAAGTAGTTATATGCATCATCCTGTGCTAAATCCTGGGGATACAAAGGACAAAATGAAAAGCAGTACCTTTTAAGGAGTTTATATTCCACAAGGTCAGTGTTTTAGCCTTTTTTGTCTCATGGTCCCCAATAACATTCTATTGAAATCTATGGCCACTTTCTCAGAATAATGTTATTAAACAGATAAAATATATAGGATTACAAAGGAAATCAATTATATTGAAATAGTGATTGGAATACATACATATTCCCTACATGTATATATGTGTGTTACATGTGATTATGCATGTATGCATGAGTTTGTGTGTACATGTGCCCAAGTATGTGTATATGTTTTGTACCTTTATGAAAGTTTATAGATTCCAGGCTAAGAACCCTTATAGAGGAATTAGCAGGATATATTATATACACAGAAATGTAAATACAACACAATTTGAGAAGGAAAAAAAAATCACTAACACTCAAGTGAACTTGACATTGGCTGGTCCCAATGAAAGTTATGAAGTCAAACAGTATTTTTTTTAAAAATCACTTTTTATTATGAACATAAAAGTCTTGAAAAAATATAAATATTTTAATAGGAAAAAGAAAAAAGAATGGGCCTTTTAGTCTTGAAAACTATTTGCAAGTTCATATGAAGTTTGAACTTCCCTCCATTTCACCACAGATCTCTTTTTATACTTTCTACTAGTACTGGCAGCAATTATATGTCAAAAAATCATTTTATATAGGAGATTATATTTTTTTAAGAGTCATAACCCTGTTCTGTAAGTCCCCTCTACTCTCAAAAGGGCATAATAAATGCAGGTAAAATGCATTAATAATGCTAGCATGGGCAAAACATGACAGCTCAATGTACAGTCTACCTATCTGAAGAAGAAACAAATGGCACAATTAATCCTACTCTAATACCTTGTTTTTGAGGTGACTTGGGTTCCCAAATGTTTATTTAGAAGATCACAATCTATAACAGTTCCCACAAAATTGTAAAGGCTTTGACTATAGACCACTGATGGACCATATGTCTACAGTCAAAGAATATTTAAATCCACTTAAGACATTTATCACCAGGTTGTCTACACGTTGGTGACTTTTAGGCCAAAAAATTTCTTGATCCTTTCTTGAGTCATAGAATATGAGTATCTATGTGAGTGAAGAAGGGGAATCAGTTTCTTGGTACATTGAAGTAAACGTGATTTATGATAAATAATAACCTTTTATAAACTTGAGCTTTTTCTTGTTTTAACTCAAAGAGTAACATTTATAAAACATATTGAAAATTGATCTTTCCAAATGTAATTTCAAGTTGGAGTTAGAATAGAAATGAACAGAATTGCATAAAGCTCATTATACAAAAAATGACAGTGGTGTTTTAAAAATAGACTGATTAGAATCTTGTGGGAATAAGAAGAGGGCATTACTATATTGCAGAAAGTAGAAAGATAAGTGCATTTGTTCATCCGGTATAAATTTTATCAGCTCTCCTCTTTCATTTGATCAAACTTTTCAGCCTCCTCACAATTACTCTCTTTCTGTCTACACAGAAGTGTAATGTTAGCCTTCACTAAATCTAATTGACCTACCTATGCCCTTGGTCTCATTGCCTCCTGCCTCTTCAAGACCATGCTCTGACAAATATCCATTCTCTCTCATTCAGCTTTATTCTTCCCATCATCACTAGCATCTTCTTCTATTCAAATAAATAGTGATGAAGTGAAGGCTTAAAATCATGCAACTTCAAAAGATTTAGGAGAAGAAAGAGATGGAATCACATGAATAGGTTAGAAGTGTCAAGAGAAGGTAATTTTTAAGTTTTGGAAAAGCCTTTCCTCCCCTAAACTTCATGAAGTTGCTTATATTTTGAGCCTCCACTTTATCATTACAGACTTTCATCAATTACATAAAACAAGGCATTTATTCTCCAACCTCCCAGGTTTTGCTTCATTTTTTTTGTTTGTTTGTTTTGTTTTTAGTTGTATTTAGTTTCTGATGATGAGGTGCTCTTTTTCCTCGTGGAGGCCAACCTCCCTCAGGTTCCTTCGATCCTTTCGATTCTTATATCTTTCAGTGAAATATCACTCCAATCAATTACCTTTTTGATCTTCAGCTTCTTACTATATACTGATTCCTCCTTACAGCCTTCAAACATGCTCAAATTTCACTAAAGCCTACCATTTCTTCAAGTAATCATTCTAAAATTTCTCCTCTCTTTATTAGTCAAAATACTAGAAAAACAAAAACATAAATCTATCTATAAAATCAATCTCTTCATGTGTCTCCTCAATCCCTTACCATCTGGCTTCCAATCTTACTGCTTGACTAAAATTACTTTCTCCGAAGTTACCAATGATCTTTACTTGGCAAATCACATAGCCTTTTTTCACTTCTCACCTGTTTTTATTTCTCTACTGTATTTAACTCTGTGGTTTATCCTGTCCCTTCTGGATACTTTTTCTATTCTTTTGGTTTTCAAGGCACTATCTCTCCTGGTTCTCCAGCTCCCTGTCTGATCACTCCTTAGTCTCCTTTGCTTGTTTATCAACTATATCATGTCCCATAACTATATGTATTCAACAAAGTTATGTCCTGGACTCTCTTCCCTTCTCTGTTCACATGTTTTCAGTGATCTCATTAGCTAAAATGGACTTAATTATCATCTCAATAAGGATGATTCTCAGATCTCTATATTCAGACCAAACTCTTCCTTGAGATTTAGTCCCACATCACTAAATGTCTATTGGACTTTTCAAACTGGATGTCCCAGAGAAATATCAAACTCAATATGTCCATAATAGACCTAGCGTTTTGACCTTATCGCAGCCCTAGACAACTCCTTTCTTCTCTTCCTAATTTTTGTAGGAAATATCATCAGTCTCTATTTTTTCTGCTTTGTTACATTGGAATTATTCTAATTCCTCTCTCTCCCTCAGCTCATGTATCCAGTCAGAGGCCAAATCATACTGCTTACCTTCGCAATGTCTTTTACTTCTGCCTCCTTTTTTCTGTTGACATTGATCTCACATTAGTTCAGTCCTTTATCACTTCTCATCCAGATTAAGGCAATGAATTCAAACTTCTTCCTGAAATAAACCTTTTTTAAAAAACACCTGTATTCCTTTGGTAATGCCTTCAAATATTTAAATATTATATCTTCCAAGAAATAAAAATGATGAATACTCCAAAGGGCTGCAAAGGAAAAACTCATGACATGTTCATAGGTTGTCATTTATTACCAATGCCAAATTGTATACAAAATCTGTATTAAAGATATCATCAAAGAGCTGTATAACCAAAAAAAAAAAAACAACAGAATGAGCCATTTATCTTTTGAGACAAGTACAGAATATATATCCATGTTATGTCAAAAGAACTACAAGAAGGAGATGGGATAGAATCCTTCTATAAGATTTATGGGAAGCCATAAATGAATCAATAGGATTGAGAAATTATGAATGGATTGTGATGTGCACAATTGGAAGGAATACCTATATCACTGAAACCACAGATACATTGAATGAAAAAAAAAGTATCCTTCAAAGGCACTCATAAAAAAAAATTGTATTGTTCCTAGGTCATGGAAGATAAGGAGGTTTCTGAGTGCAGAGTTGTGTGAAACTATCAATTTTCACTCACCAAATACCCTAACATTGGTATGTGTTCCTTCCTGACAGAGTTCTGAAGTGAGAATGAAAGTTTTTCACTGTTTCATAAATCTGTGGTAGCAGATTATTCCCTGACATCAATGAAGAAGAGACTTTGGTCTTATCACTCACTTTTGAAATATCTATGAATCAAGAAAAGGTAATGTTTGAAGCAGTTTTCCTTTTCCCCTTTTTATTAAAGAAATTCAGAAAATCAGAAAACTATATTTCCCTTGAATTATCCAAATACATTGGTGTTGGCTTAAATTATTCATATAATCTCTTTAGTTTTTTATTATACTGTTTTTAGTTTATGAGTTCAGCTCAAAAGTTAGTTTTAAAATACAATATATGCCATAGATTATATTGATAAATATAGGTAATATAAATAAGTCTTCAATGTCTTCTTTATAAGGTTACAGTAGCATCCTGTATGCAGAGGTTTATCAAGGAAAAGTCATGTTTCCTTAAAGAGAATTTTACAATAGAGCACAGAGAAACTGAGTCACACAGAGCTAATCATGCCAGGAAGAATTAAGCAGCAAAGTAGAATTATGTACAATATGGCATTTTTTACTCTATAAAAATGTCATTACTTAACATTCTTTGTGTTTTCAGTTCTATCCCCCTCCTTTTCACACACCCCCCCACCATGGAGATTGCAGAAAGGGAAACATAAAAACAAAAAAACCCAATACAAAATAGAGAGATAAAGAGCAAGGATTGCAGTGGATGGAAATAATGACAATGGAAGGTATTAAAGAAAATAAGATATAATAGACAACACAGATAATACTAACACCAGCTCTTGCATGCATCCTTGATCTCATCAGAATGAGTATTGCATCATTTACACCAATTATAACCCACCACTACTCTCCCATCCTCTCTCTTATGCATGTTTTATTTTTTCTTCATAAATCCTTCCTAGGGGATTAATTGAAAACACTGAAGATTTTCCCTAGATCTTTTCCTGTTTTCTGGATTCTAGCATAGTGCTTAGGTGGTCCTTCTGTTTCACATCACTCCCACAAATTAATGGATGTGTCTTCTTCCTTTTCCAATTATATATACCTTTTATGGTGATGCTTTTTTTTAAACAATAAGAGTAATAATAACAACAGTATGAGATAGCATTATATTTCTTTTAAAAGTTTGCAAAATGTTTTATGTTTGAGTCTTGTAACAACCCTCTAAGGCAGATAATCTATCTATCTATCTATCTATCTATCTATCTATCTATCTATATCTTCTATTTTATATATAATCAAAGTGGGCCAGAAAGAGATTAAGTAATTTTCTCTATTTCACACAGCCAGGAAATATTTATGGGAGCATTTGAATTAAAGTCCTTCTTAATTGATGTTCTATGCTTCAACTACTCCTCACATGAAGGAAGATGAGAGAATATTTCTGACTTAAAGTCTCATGCTGCATTCTCTTCTCTTCATCTTTTGTAATATCCTGCAGCCACCACAGACCTCTCCATTTAGGTCATGTGCAAGTATGTTTCAAGTGAGATCTTCATAGTTCATGATACAGAGATATATTGTACCCTAGGAGAATACTAGTTTTTAACTGATGGGCTTGTGTGGCAAGAATCAGCTTGGAATCTTTGAAATCATGTCACTGTTTTCCAGTTGTAATCTTTTTCTATTTCAATTAACTGGGCTCAACTAATTGTTCAGCTGTAGTGTTGTCTGCAATATTCATTTTGATGGGGTAATGAATGAGTTATCCTGCAAGCTTCCTGCTGTGAACTGGATAATATGCATGCTGCATCATGTTTTTCTGTCCTGTGTTGATGGCTAGGCTGATTTAGGCATGTGCTGGTGTTCTATTTAACATTTTCATCAATGACTTGAAAAAAAAAAGGCAAAAAAAGATTGTTAAATTTGTATATCACCCAAACAGCTAAAAGGAAGAATGTATTGAAGGGGGGGGGAGGCAAAGCCAATATGGCCGAGTGAATGCAGTGACTTGCTTAAGCTCTCCCCCGAACCCCTCCAAATACCCACAAAAAAATGGCTCTAAACAAATTCTAAAGTAGCAGAACCCACAAAAAGACAGAGTAAAACAAATTTCCAGCCCAAGACAGCCTGGACGGTTGATTGGAAAGTCATATTGCGCCATGTGGGTAGAGGAGCACAGTTCCGGGTGGGCACACAGGCAGCAGGGAACCTGGAGCAGGCCTCAGAGGAATGAATCACAGGCAGCTGTGGTGGTTTCCAGACTCCTCAATCCCAGAACACCAAAGACAACTTAGAAGGTCAGTGGGACAAATCAGTTTTTTTTGGTGAGAGAAGAACTAGGTCAGAACTAGTTCCAGAGCTTAGAGCGTGGGTGCCAGGGTGGTGGCTGTGTCCTCAGCTTCTGGCCCACAGACTGAGGGAGAATCAAGTGGCTGATCAGATGGGGGCTGCAGGGATCTCTTTGCCAGTGCTGAGGCAGGAATCTCTTGCTTTGCCCATGCTTGGATCTGGGTCACAGTTCTGGGTGGCAGTCCTGGGGTGAGGAGGAGCACTGGCGTGGTGGAGCTTGTAGTGGCAGTGGAGAGGCCAAAAGAGAAAAGACTGCTTGTGGCCAGTCACTCAAAGACCAGAGCACAGGCCAGGAAAAGAGTTAACACCTCGACCCCTATCATACCACCTTGGAAGAACTGAAAATATACAGGTCCCTGGAAGAATCTCTGAAAACAGCTATACAAACCCCTGAAGCTTGGTATAGTACATTCTCCAAATTGGAAGCAGACTTTTACCTTAACAAAGAGTTTAAAACTTAAATAATTGGCCAGGATCATGAGCAAGCAGTGCAAAAGGAGTCAGACTATATTATCTTATTTTGGTGAAAAAGAAGATCAAAATATACAACCAGAAGAAGACAACAAAGTCAAAGCTCCTACATCCAAAGCCTCCAAGAAAAATATGAATCTGTTCCAGGCCTTGGAAGAGCTCAAAAGGGATTTTGAGAAGCAAGTAAGGGAAGTAGAGGAAAAACTGGGAAGAGAAATGAAAGTGATGCAAGAAAATAATGAAAAACAAGTCAACAGCTTGCTAAAGGAGACCCAAAAAAATACTGAAGAAAATAACACTTTAAAAAATAGCCTAACCCAAATGGCAAAAGAGGTCCAAAAAGCCAATGAAGAGAAGAATGCCCTAAAAAGAAAAATTGGCCAAATGGAAAAGGAAGCCCAAAAGATTACTGAAGAAATTACTTCCTTTAAAATTAGAATAGAGCAATTGGAAGATAGTGACTTTATGAGATATCATGACACAGTAGAACAAATCCAAAAGAATGAAAAATAGAAAACAATGTGAAATATCTCATTGGAAAAACGACTGACCTGGAAAATAGATCCAGGAGAGAAAATTAAAAAATTATTGGACTATCTGAAAGCCATGATCAAAAAAAGAGCCTAGACATCATCTTTCAAGAAATTATCAAGGAAAACTGCCCTGATATTTTAGAACCAGAGGGCAAAATAGAAATTGAAAGAATCCACCAATCTCCCCTGAAAGAGATCCCCAAAGGAAAACTCCTAGGAATATTATAGCCAAATTCCAGAGTTCCCAGGTCAAGAAAGCAGCAGTTCAAGTATAGTGGAAACACAATCAGGATAACACAAGATTTGGCAGCTTCTACATTAAGGGACCACAGGGCATGGAATATAATATTCCGGAGGGCAAAGGACATAGGATTACAACCAAGAATCACCTACCCAGCAAAACTGAGTATAATCCTTCAGGGGAAAAAATGGTCATTCAGTGAAATAGAGGACTTTCAAGCATTCTTCATGAAAAGACCAGAGCTGAATAGAAAATTTGACTTTCAAATACAAGACTCAAGTGGAACATGAAGAGGTAAACAGGAAAGAGAAATCATAAGAGACTTATTAAGATTGAACTGTTTACATTCCTGCATGGAAAGATGATATTTATAACTCATGAGTCCTTTGTCAGTAGTAGGGTAGTTGGAGGGAAAAATATATATATATATATATATATATATATATATATATATATATATATATATATATATATATAGATAGATATATATATATATATATATATATAGTAGATATAGATAGATAGGTAGATAGATAGAGGCACAGGTGAGTTGAAGATGAAGGGGTGATATCTGGAGAATAAATTTAAAAGATGAGAGAGGATTATACTCAGAGAAGGAGAAAGGGAGAGGTAGAATGGGGTACATTATCTTGCACAAAACAGACAAGAAATAGTTCTTACAGTGGAGGGAAACAGGGGAAGGTGAGAGGAAATAAGGGAATCTTATTCTCATAGGATTTGGCTGAAGGAGGGAATAACATAAACTCTCAATTGGATATGGAAATCTGTCTTACTCTACAGGAAATTAGGGGAAGAAGGGGACAAGACAGCAGGGGGATGATAGAGAGAAAAGCAGATTGGGAAAGAGGTAATCAGAAGGAAGTACTTCTGAGGCAGGACAGGGTCAAAAGAAAGAATAGAATAAATGGGGGTAGGATAGGATTAAGGGAAATAGTTTGTCACAACATGACTATTGTGGAAGTGTTTTGCATAACTACACATGTATGGCTTGTATTGACTTGCTTGCATTTTCAGTGAGGGTGGGTGGGGTGGAAGGAAGGAAGAAAATTTGGAACCCAAAGTTTTAAAAACACATGTTTAAAAAAAATGTTTCCACATGCAACTGGGAAATAAGAAATACAGGAAATGATTTACAGAAATCTATCCTGCACTAAAGGAAAATAGTAGGGAAAGGGGATAAGAGAGGGGAAGGGGAGAGCTAGAAGGGAGGGCCGACTAGGGGAAGGGGGTATTCAGAATGCATGCCATCTTGGGGTGGGGGGAGGGGCAATATGGGGTGAAAATTTGGAATTCAAAATCTTGTGGAAGTAAATGTTGAAAACTGAAAATAAATAAATTTATGTAAAAAAATAAAAATGATCAAAAAGAAAAAAAAAGAATGTATTGAGTGAGACTCAAGATGCAAAAAGAACTTGACAGGTTAAAATTTTGGCCCACATATAATAAGATGAAATTTAATAAGGACAAAGGTTAAGTCTTATATTTGACTTAAAAAAAACTCAGCTTCGTAATTCCAGAATGGTAAAGATATGACTTGTACATATTTTGAAGTTTGCCAGGGAAAGATTAGGGGATTTTAGATATCTGAAAGATCAGTATAAGTCAACATTGTGATATGGTTAAACCCCCCCCCCCAAAATTGAAGGCAATCACAATTTGCGTTAAAAGAGGTATAGTACTCAGGACTAGAGAGGTGATAGTCTTCTGTATTCTGCCCTGGTCAGAGACCAAATTAAGTCATATATTCATTTCTTGTTGCATTTTAGGAAATACATATCTTCTGGAGACCATCCATAGTAGGATGACCAGAATGGTAAAGAATCTAGGGGGAAATTTATTCTCCAGAAGAGTTGGAAGGAAGGGTTCGGGACTTGATAGCTCTTTAAAGGGCTGTCATGAAAAAGGGATGTGGCCTGTGCTGCTTGGCCAAGAACCTAGTATCAATGGGAGAAAGTTGCAGCAATGCACCCTGAAGAAGAAACATGTAGTAGTAAGTGTTTGGTGAGTCAAGACACTACCACCACCATCTTTGACCACCCTCAGAACCTGATGGAAATAGCCAGGGACATTGCCTAGGGGCCTTAGGAATAACACTGTCCTCCCAGACCACTGTGCCTGCAACAAGTGCAGCTCCCAGACTCCTCTTTAAGTCATCCCCATCAGCTACCAATCAAACAGGATGCAACATTATCAGGAAGGTCAAACCAACTTCACATTTCCCCTCATCCCAGGACCCTGAACCAAGAACATTTGCAACAGTTACACTTCTAGCCTAGAATCAAATGGTTCAACGATAGATACTGAAATGGTTTTATCAGTGGAAATCACATTAGAGAAGAGGCATTAATCACCATCTGCTTTGCCACTGCACCATAAGGACCATAGGACCCTTTCACATGATTTGCAACTGAAATTTTCAATACAAAGTGTGTTGTCTTCTCTGTTAGAATGTGAACTCTTTGAGAGCAAATGCATCTTACATTTCTATTTCCATATCCAGTGATTAAGAGAGTGTTTTGCATTTATTAAACACTTACTAAATACTTCATTCATTCATAGAAATGTTTTTGGGCTTGGTGAGGACAGATTTTTTAACAAGTAGAGCTATTCAAAAGTGGAAAGAATTGCCTTAGGAAGATGTGGGTTACTACTCACTAGAGCTCTTCAAGTATAGGATTATCCCTTAATGGTGATTTTGCACAGTAGATGGGATTCTGATGCAAGTATATGACACTTGCCATAGGTGCACACCATTTTGTCCCTTGATTGTTAGTGGTACTTAGACAATTGTTGACCAACATTATCTCCTTGGTTACATCTATTTTGAAGTCATAAAAAATGAAATATTTCCAATTGAACTTTGTACTCTTAAATATTTTTAACCAGCAAATGATAAAGACAACCATAGAGAGAAATTTATATCCTATTCATCTCTCAGTGAATTTTGTGATTCTGAGGATTTGATATACCATTAAAATGTTGTCTATTGAACACTGTATATTACTGTCTTCCACTTTCACCAAGGATATACTTATGATATGCAATGAATTATCATCATAAGGCATATGAGAGGAAAATAAAAACAAGAAGCACTTGGTTTGAAATATAGCTAATCCATGTAATCTGTATCTGTATCTGTATCTGTAATGTGTTGTAAAGTGGGCAACAGTGAAAGAAATAACATTTACATAGTGCCTAATATGTGTCAATCACTATGCAAAACATTTTACAAGTATTACAACTTAAATAACTACAGGGATATTCAGAGGTCATGGCTGGATTACTTCAATATATTAAAAAGGATGCTACTATTACAATCAATTTACAGAGTAAGTGTTATCTCAAATGAACTACAAAAAAAATAAACCAGCATAAATAGAAGTGACTAGATAGTAAAGAAGAAAATACAATTGAACTCAATAGGACACAGTTTGATAAACCTGAAAATATAAATTGTCCAGGGAAGTGTTCCATATTTGATAACAATTGAAAGAAAAACATGAAAGCATTATATGAAGAATTAGATTCATAGAAGAAGTGTCAAAGTAAAATAGAAATGAGGATCTTTACAATACACTTAAGGATCTTTGTGAATCACATATTTACTTTAAAAGCCACATATTAATGTTCTCTATGTTTTGTTGCACTTTTAAGAATTTTGTTACATATTTCCCAATTACATTTTAATATGATTCCTGGCTCTTCGGAATGATGTGGGGTGTAAGTGACACTGGACATTTGTTTGACACCTTTGTTTGATCATATCCTTTATAGCACAGCAAATTTGAAATATGAAAGATCATATGGCTTTTCAAAAAAAATGAATAGAAACAGTTAATATAAGGACTTTCACATTTATTTTTAGGGAGTGAATTCTTAATCAAACAAGGTAATTATAAAAGAGAAAATAAATTATTTTGATAACATGAGAATGAAGTCTTTGAATGGGCAAAATTAATGAAACTAGGACAAGAATGGAAAAAGTTTATTAAATATCTCTGATCAGGGTCTGATATCTACCATAGATAGCCAACTGAGATATATAGAACTCAAATATATTCCCCTATAGGAAAGTGCTCAAAAGATATGAAAAAAGTTTTGAGTCACAAGCTCTATTAGCCAAATGAAAAAAAGCTACAAATCGCTAATAATAAGAGAAATTCAAATAAAATCAACAATGATATTTTACCTCAAATGTACCACAGTAGTAAAGATGACAAAAGATAGGAATAGTTAATATTGTAGAAAGATGGTAATGCTAAAGTATTGCTGGTGGATATGGGATTTAGTATAAACCTTCTGGAAAGCAACTAGTAATTAAGCAAGTAAGTAGTTAAAACATCCTACCTTACTACCTGAAGATAATATTGCCAATTATATACCAGAAACAAGTCAATGTTAAAAAGAAAGGCCTCATATGCACTAAAATTCATTATGATTTTTTAGCCATAATTTATAAGTAACTATAAAAATATAATCATCAAGGAGGGTCCCAGGGAAGGATATAAGAAGGCATTTCCCCCATCTTTTATTTGCAGATTTGGAAGATCAAATATGGTACAGTGCATATAACATCATTTTTTAAAATATCAGTTATTACTATACTTCTCCCTTCCTCCCCATTCAGTATAAGGAATTTCTTTCTGGGAAGGGATTGTGAAAGTTATATTAGTTAATATGTATGAAAACTATGTATCAATATAAATTTATTTTTAAAAGAATAAAGTTAGAAACACTGAAGTTCAGAATGTGATAAGGGTTCTAATGACTGCTAAGAAAAATAAAATAGCTTATAGTATGACCAAGAAGATTAAAGAAGCTCTAAGAATGTTGAATGGTGTGGGAGAAGTCCATTGAAATAGATCAAGTTAAGAAAGAGGAATTAACTAATTCTACTTTTCTGGTGTTTCTTTCCTCCATCAGAACAAGTCCTTTTCAATCTGGGCAAAAGGGAACAAACCTGCTTCACAGGGAATCAAAACTCTAGATAAAAGAGGAGAGATAGTAAGAGAATGTGAAGGTATTCTCATTGTCATGAGGCTACTTCTTTTAGTCAGGAATGGGGAATGCGTAGATTGAGCCCAGTCACTCTATTCTACTTGAAGTAGGGAAAAGGACATGTCTCTGTCCTGCCTTTTTTTTTTTTTTGGCAAGGTGAGAAAAAACACATAGTTGGAAGGGATGTCAGGCATCATTTAGCACAAGTCAGCGTTTGAGAAGAAATCCCCCACTACAACATAATAGTCAAGTAATCGTTCAGCATATACTTGGAAAGCTCCAAAGAAAGGGAAACTATTTCCTCCTGAGGCTATAAATTTTTAATGTTTGATTATTAGAAAAAAATTTTACACTAAGGCTAAATTTGATGTAAAGAGGTTGCCTAATTTGAGTTTTTGCAACTTCTACCCAATGCTCTAATTTTTTGCCTCCAGGCAAGCCAGAAAAGCCTTATTTTCTCCCTAAGGAAGGGAGACAGATTGGGGAACCTAATAATAGAATATAATGCATTCCCCACATAGTCTGATGCCATAAGAGTGTGGTCTATTGTTACAGGCTGATCAAATTTTAGAAGCTCTTCCATCAACCTGCTGGGACTATACAATGTTGGCCATTGGACAAAAAGTAACAAATTCTATGCAAGAACTTTCTAGAAAGTATCAGTTATATCCTTATTTTCCATAGAAAAGTAATGTAACCCTACTCTGCAAGAACTTAACTATTGGTAAAAATCTGAGCTCTTGAGGACTTATTCTTTATCTTTTCCTTTGTGCCTTGTGGTAAGAACCATACCCACCAGGATTCCCTTCAGGTAGGTGAGGCTTGTTTTGTTTTGTTTTGTTTTGCTTGGGAAGGGATCTTTCCTCTCTAAAATGGAAGGAAACACTCCCTCAGACTTGTTTGATGAGGGAAGCTAAGGTTTGAGCCACGGACATGGCTTCCTTTCATCTAACAGTATTAACAAAGCTGGCCCATAGAGTCAGTGTCTTTTAGTCTTAAGTGGATCCCCTTACCATTCACATCACACCATACCTTGCTAAACACATCTGCATGGAAATGGGGTGGGAAAAGAGATAAGAAAGGAGTCCCTTCTGTCTGAAATAGACATATCCTTACTGAATATCTTACCTCTTAAACCTGAAATACCAGATATACATGTCATATCTTAGCCCAGCCTTGTCTACAGTATGCATCTTGAAGAGTGCTGCAAAATGGGGGAGGGGATATCCCTTCCTCCAGAATCAATGGTTTCTTATAACAGAAGCACGTAAGTATAGTAGAGCTATGCTTGTACTAAACCTGAGAGGATAATTCAAAGACACTGCCTCATATCAGTCAGCCAAATATATCAGGTACTATGTTAAGCCCTGAGGATAGAAAGGCAAAAACAATCCATGTCTTCAAGATAAATATGATATAATGAGAAAGTTGCATGAAAATAACTAGGTACATACAAGAAAGATGGTAGGTATAAGGTGATTTGAGAGAGGAAGCCATGAGCAATTAGGGGGACCATGAAAATTCCTAAATAAAGTGGCATGTGAGGTGGGTCCTGAAGAAAGCCAGGGAACTAAGAGGTAGAAGTGAAGTATTACCACCATAGATAATATCCAGAGGAAAGACAGGAATGAGAATAGGAATAGGAATGAAGATGAGAAATGGAGTACCACTTTTAAGAAACTGCAAGTGGGCTATCATTGAATCATGGAATATCTGAAGGCATGTAAAATAAGACTGGAAAAGTAGGAAAATTCCAGGTTATGAAAGGCTTTAAATGCCAAAAAAGGTGTTTATTTTATTCTGGAAGTAATAGGGAGACACTTCAGCCCATGAAGGGCAGTGTTGGGTGGGAGGGAGGACTAACATAGACCTACATTTTAGAAAAATAACATTGGTAGCTAGCTAGGTGGTGAGATGAATTAGAGTGGAGAGAGAATTGGCATAGAGATACTAGTCAGAAGAATATTGCAATAGTCCAGATGAGAAATTATGAGGGTTTGAACTAGCATTCTGGCTGTATGAGTGGAGAAAAGAGAGCGTCTATCTATCTATCTATCTATCTATCTATCTATCTAAGGTGGATGTGTGTATATATGTATACGTATATGTAGATGCACATGTATATGTATATACGTGTGTATATATATATATATATATATATATATATATATGAAATATTGTGAAGTTATAAATGACAATATTCAGGAGTAAATTGGATAATAGTTTCAGGGTAATTAATTTAGGATGACCCTGAGATTATAAGCCTCAGTGACTGGGAAGGTGGTGGTGCCATCTGCAGTAGCAGGGAAATTTGGAAGTTCATCTTGATGTTTTTTTTTATTGATTTTTAGTCTTTTCTATAAGGAGATTTAACTATTTGATGAAATTAAAAATATTCATATATTGATTCTTTGGGGTCTTTGGGGTCCCTGTTACCTCACTGAGAATTATAAGTGATACCCTAAAGCAATGTGCCATGCAATCAACAATTCCATCTCAAAGCCTTACATCTGCTTGTGTTTTTTTTTTCTCCCTCCAACATTGAAGTTAATTGTGTCCATGTTGGGGAGAATATGAAAAATTCCTAAATAAATGGCAAAAAAATAAACGTTATAATGTCTTCAACTCTGGCTGTATTCTCAGACTTTCAGATACAATCTGATACTATTGCAATTCATTTAAACGCATCCTCCTTTTAAATTTAACTGCTTGCTTGAAAATGTTAATAAACGTTCACAAAACATCTGCTTCCTTGGAATAGTTCGAGGTGTATTTCTCCACAGACAAATGCTAGGAACAGTAGTAATTGAAGTAAAAGATAAATAAAATGAATGTTACCTTAATGAAAAGTTTTAAGCTTGTGAAAATTTATCCTACTTGCTGAAAACATTTATTTTCTTTCTCTTCAGTCATTGAGACCAGATAATGTATAAATGAAACAATTGGAAGGAAAACAACTATGAAAGTTAATGGGCCACAGTGTACCTGGTGACAGTCTAGAATATATTAGTCACTTTATAGAATCAGAATTTCACAGTTGGAAGATGTGTCAGTTGCCAACTAGTCTGATTATCTTTAGACTTAAGTGACAAACCACCATCTTACCTTTGTTTATAGACTTGAGAATTTCTGTAGGTGGTAGAAGTGTGTGGGGGTAAGTGGGGGGTGGGGGGGATTTGGTCTCTGACCTTGATATAGTCAAAGTTTTTAAAGAGATAACCAAGTACAGATTCATCTTTAAAATAAATATAGTATTTTATTATCTGTTCTTTATTTTCTGTCTCTAGATTCTGGGCTTCCTAGACGGAGGACCTGCTCAGAAACCTATTACTCTACAATTCCAACGTGAGCTAACCCACTACCTTATATGCCAATACATTTCACTTTTGGATAGTTCTGTTTGTAGAAAACTTTTCCCCACCTTAAATCAAACTTCATTTTTCCTCTTTATCACTTCCACCCAGTGTTGTTCAGCCTGTTTCAATTCAATTCTATTTAATTCAGTTAAACATTTACTAAATATCTACTTTGTGCTATGTTCTAGACAAACAAAATCACAAACAAAATGGCTCTTCAACTCAGGGACTTTGCATTCTACTACCGGTGGTGGAGGGAAGGAGAACGATGCATACTATGCACACAGGCAAGTATATATAATGAATATATCAAAATACATATTTTAAAAGTAATTTTCATAGTTACAGAGTAGTAACAACTGGGAAGATCAGGCTATATTTCATGTAGGAAACAATTCCAAAATTGTTTCTTGAATGAACCTAGAGATTTCAAGAGACAAAGGTAAAGACAGAAAGCCTTCTAAACATTCAAAGATTTCTAACTTCATAGGAATGGTGCTTTCTCCATATGGGCAAATTGCAGCCCTAAGTTGCTAGAGTATTCATTCTTGCATCCAGGACCCTCAAATTGATGGTGAGGCATTAATAAACTCTTCCAGGGCATTGAGTTATTATTTAGGATGCTAGTGTATTAATTTATTAAGTAATATTTAAATTGAGCTGAGTGATTCACTTTATAGCTCTGATATTAGGATCAATAGTGCTAAGTTCAGAGGAGTTCAACAACAGATTGGCCACTGAGTCAGTTTTTTGACATAGTAACCATTGAGAGCCTTCTGCTCCATTATAGAGGAGTTGTGATTTACATCAGTGTCAAGAGAGGGCATGCATGAATGAAAGCATATTCATGTGTCACATATACGAGGAACAAAATTTCCAAACAAGGCTATAATCTGTGAATCAAATAAAGTGAGAGTCATCTCATGTTTTGTCAATTATAAGCTTAGGAAGATTGAAGTAAATATGATATGAAGTAAATCTGAACAGGTCTCAATGAGGAAATTAAATATGTGGAAATTCATTAGTAACTCTCAATGTAAACAGTAAGAAGGGGGAAAGATGTTTTAGATGGGCAAATCCTGTTTCCATACAAGGATAATGATATTTCAAGTTGGAGAGGGTAGACATTCTAACATATCTATCTAGTGACATTGCTGGTTTTCTATCTTGCTTTCCTCCTCCTTAATTATCAGCCAAGATTATTTTTCTAATTTAATCAAATTTCACAGAATGAACAAAGACATTCTTCTTAGGTACTTAGGTTGTGAGCTCCTACATTAGATTTGGAGCTCTTCAAGGTCAGGGATTGTCTTTTACCTTTCTTTGTAGCAGAAGTTCTTACCATAGTGCCTGGTATTGACTGATTGATTTACTGACTGACTGACTTGGAATGTAGAATGAGTCAGTAGAAAGAAAACTGGATTTGGAGTCTGAGAATCTGGTTGGAAATCTTGACTTTGCTATTACTGTTTGACTTTAAGCAAGGAATTTAACCTCTCTAGGCCTGAATTTTCTCATTTGTAACATGAGAGTGCTGGTTTAGAAGAACTCTGGGATGTCTTTCAGGTCTAACTCTTTGATTGGGCCTGTAGGAGGTAACCCTGGATAAATAAATGTTTGCTGAACTGAGCTGATTTGAATTGAATTGAAATAAAAATAAAATAAAATAAAATTACCTGCGGAGATGCCGCAGCAGGGAAGAAGCAGTCATTGGTGTTTCCACCAGGAAAAATAAACAGGAAACATAATCATGTTGAAATAAATACATGTTGTTCCTTGTCTACCATGATGGCCAAATACCTCAGCCCCTGGCACTGAGCCTAGAAATGGGTCTCTATGCTTAACCAGGCTGAGCCTTTCATACAATGACCTGCTCTCCCTAGGTTTAGAATCATTAATTGACTCTCACTTTTAGATATATCAGTATATGTCAACTTATTTAATTTAAATGTCCCAGTTCTGCAATTAGGGCATCATTTGGAACTGATAAGACTATGGAGTTTTAGAGCTAGAATGGGGATTTTAAAATCATCTAATTCAATCCCTTCTTTTTATAGCTGTGGAAACTGAGGCCAGAGGAATGACTACCCTAAGCCACAAAGGTAGTGAAGGATTGAGCTGGCAATGGAAACCAGAACTTCAGATTCTTGGCCAAGACTCACTACAGCAAGCAGAGAAATGCAGCCTAGTGCTGTAGCATCACATTTAAAATTGCCTCCTAATACAATAGCCCCATTTTCTAAACCCAGTATGATATTAAAGAAGGTTCTATTACATAACAGTAAAAGAAAGCAGTAATTCAAGTTGAAAAACGCTTATTTGGACACTACTGCCACATACGATTTATTAATTTATCATTAATCCAACTTCTGCTACCTTCTGATATGCCATATTACAGAAAAAGTAACATTTTAGAGACCTTTTTAAGGGAGATATTTTCTATTGAATACTATTTTTACATATTAAATGTACCATCATTTGCAATATCATTGTCATTGAAGTTATCTATAAAATAAATCTTTTCAGTTAAATTATAAACCCACAGATTAGAAAATGTTAAAGCCTTTAGCTTTTCAAAGTAGTTATACAATTTTAAGGATAATTATAGCTATCTTACTTATAAAACACTGAATGTGAATCTCTAAGAGACAGGAGTGCTTTGAGTTAATTGGGACATTGTAAAATGTAGATAACAGTTTATCAAAAATAGCCATTTTTATTAGGACAAGTTTTCCATTGAAGCAATACTATTCTCTCTGTCTGTCTCTGTCTCTGTCTCTCTCTGTCTCTCTCTCTCTCTCTCTCTCTCTCTCTCTCTCTCTCTCTCTCTCTCTCACTGTCTCTCTCCCCCACTTTCGTTATATTCTTAGGATTTTATTTTCTTTTATTCTGATATTTTGGCCATATTCCAAATCTACACAGCTAAGCAATTGAAATAATTGTCCTCTAGGTCTTTTAAACTCATCGTTATATGTGTATAAAGTTCTAAAGATCGTAAGATGGAATATTCAAACCTATACACCTATACACGAACTGAGAAATCAATTAACCTACTTCCTTTTTAAAAGTAAAACAAAACAAAACAAAACAAAGCAACAGAACACACACACACCCACACACACACACACACACACACACACACACACACACACACACACAAAACTACATTAAAGCCCAGAGAGGTTGAGAAGTTATACAGATAGTAAGAAGTAGAGATGGAATTTGAACCCTTGCTCACTGACTTCAAATCTAATATTGCCCTTTTTAACTAAAAAAAATCCATTCTGATTCAGTTTTAGGATTTTGCTAGTATTTTTAGGCAATCATTTACCCACAGCGTAAGGTCTCATGCCATAATCTTAGTCATTATTAGGTGAAAGAATTGTTGGATATGTTTGAATTCCTAAATAGAAATTTGAAATTTGAAATTTCAATATACATGTAAAGTTTCAAGAACATTTCTCCCCACCATTGGATGATCTTATTAGGGCTTAATGAAGGTAAATGAAGCTACTTCAAGATAAATGATTGAAGCTGACAATAACAATATAAACAGAGTTCCATTTAATGAATGTAATAATATGTGATCCAGATTTTCCAGCTAAAGTGATATAGAGATGTTAAGCAATGAACTTCAGGAAGTACACTAACTTTCTCTTGACAAACCAGTACAGTATGTCAACAATGAGTGTTGTGTGTGTGTGTGTGTGTGTGTGTGTGTGTGTGTGTGTGTATACAAAAACATACACTTATCCAGTAAATCAGAAGAAAGAATTCAGGCTTTTCCTGCCAAGGTATGGAAGAGTGAAGGAGATTCAGAGTCAGGTTACCAGCTTGGAGTAAAGAATAAGAAGTTTGGGTTCTAGAATAAAAGGGAAATGATGTGACAAGTAGGGGATGAGGCCAGGGATGCAGGAACATAGAATTAGGTCTGGTAAGCAAAGATCTGTACACTGGATATTAAATTCTAGAGGATATGGAAGTTCAATGGATAAGACTCCTAGGCTGTCACACAAGATTCCATCTCCTAGCTATCATCTTCTGCTCTCACTTGCCACCATTTCTGTAACGTTTGCCTTTCCTATTCCTCATCTCTTCAGACTCTTATCTCCCTTAAAAGCATAGGTCAAGTGTCAACTGTGATGTGAGCTCCCCACATCCCCTCCCCAAATTAGTATACTTCCTTCTCAAATTACTTTGAATTTACTTTAAGAACACATTCTATATTTACTTATGTGTGCAAATCTTCTTTTCCCATATCAAAATACAAGCTCCATGAGGACAGTGACTATTTGGTTTTTCGCTTTGTACCTCCAATACAGCTAGGTGGTGCAGCGGATAGACCACTGTTTGCACTCAGAAGAATTGAATTAAAAATCCAGCCTCAGATACTTATGAGTTGGGTAACCTCCAGCAAGTCACTTGATCTCTATTTGCCTCAGTTTCCTCAATTGTAAAATGAGGATAATAATAGTACCTATCATGTAAGGTTGCTGTGATAATATAGTGCCTGGTATATATAGTAGGGGTAATCCAATAAACATTTATTAATTGCCTGCTATATGCCAGACAATGTACTAAGCGCTAGAAGTACAATTAACAAAAATAAAGTTTCCATCCTCAGGGAGCTCGTAATTTAATGGAGGGAGACAGCACACAAAAGGAGACAGGAAAGTAGAGGGGAGGAATCAGGGGGTACCTAGCTTAGGACATCTTGTTACGTGGAGTTGAAGGTAGAGCAGCACATGCCAAGTGGAGAAGAGGGATAATAAGCTATATAAAAACTTATTCCTTCCTCCTGTTTGGCATATAATGAGCACTTAAATATTTGGTGAATTGAATTGAACTGAGGTAGGGTATGTCAAAAAGGCAGCTCAACAGAAAAGAGGAAGGTACATATGATCATTTATTTCATGGTATCTCATCCTTTAATTAATCATATTTTCCAGAAAGATCACGTTTTCCCTGTAAAGGGGTTCTTAAACTAAGGTTTGTGAGCTTTTAAAAATGTTCAATAACTGAATTTCAATGTGATTGAATATATTGAAAATTCAATATAGTGAAATATATTGAAATTTCAACCATTTTTAATTGGTTTCCTTTGTATTCATATATTTTACTTTACGAATTTCAAGACATGATTCTGATAAGGGGTTCATTGGCGTTAGCAGACTGCCAAAGAGAACATACACACCTTCAGGCGTGAGCACACACACACACACACACACACACACACACACACACACACACACACACCCTGGTTAAGAACTCATGCTATAAAGGATGAAGCTTAAATCTTCCACTTTTGCAAAAACTCATGAAGTTTCATATGTATTTATTACTTCAACCTTCCTCCAAAATGAAAGCCTATCCTTCTTTAAAGCTGATCATACAGATTCTCTCTCCCATGCCAGCCTTCAGAATGTTAATGATACACACACACACACACACACACACACACACACACACACACACATGCATATTAGGACTGCTTAAAGTCCTACCTTAATACCTTATCATAGTATGGTGTTACATTTGGATTCTCAAAGGGGAAAAATCTCAAAAGGATCCTCAAAATTCTCAAATTGGGAGCAATATAAATTCTGACAGCTACTAAGCTGAAAATTCTTGGAGATTTTGTCCCGGGTAAATGTTTTTGTGTCTGTTGCCCAAGGACTAGCACAGAGGCTCATTACCAGAAGGCTGCCACCATTGGATTAATATTTTCTGTTAAAGCATCGGTTGATGACTGCTTCAGAGGAAAAGAGGCATTGATACAGCCTCTATAAGGATATAAATTCCAATGAGACCCTGGATCCTTGAAATATTTCCTTAGGCTTAATATACATTAAAAATTACCTTGAGTAGTATGATTATATCTTTGAGATGACAAAAATTAGATTTATTTCAGTTTCTCTTGTCTGCAAATAAAATCAAACTAACCATAAAACTCTGTCAACTATTGAATTTTCATTTAGATTCATCTGATAACAAAATGTTGGCTTATGAAATACCATTTTAACAGAGAATATGGATGTGGTCCAGAGGACAAAGTAGATCATTGAGAAAATTATTCACCCTACTAAAAGAAAAATTCAAATATCAAGGTAAGAGATTCTGGAATTTATTACTTCTTCCCTGCTACAATAACTTTACTGTGAAGTAAGTGAATAAATACAATGAAATGTGCAAGTTGAAATGTTAAATATCTTTATGCCCAGGAGACAGAATGCTTGCTGAAGTAAGAAGGTGACACTTCACTTGTCCCACTTCTTGGTCTTATCTCCCACTCCCTCACACATTGTGATTGTCCTACCTATAAAGAACATCTTTAGAAAAAAAGCTTTCTTCTTCTTCTTCTTCTTCTTCTTCTTCTTCTTCTTCTTCTTCTTCTTCTTCTTCTTCTTCTTCTTCTTCTTCTTCTTCTTCTTCTTCTCCTTCTTCTTCTTCTTCTTCTTGTTAGAGCAAAGGGAGGATTAAGTACTTCCAAATTAAATAGAAGTTCTTCCTTAAAGTATGGTAAAGTACATTCATTCTGAGTTGAAATTAAGACACATTTCGATTTTTAAAATGTGCCCCCAAATAGATCTTAGGCTGTATCTTTTGAGTCTTATATTTTTTTTTTTTATTTATACTGTAATTCTGGTTCCAAAATGTATTTTCCTCTGTCTATATGGAAAACAGGGCAATGGATCTATATGATGTTGATATGATATTGGAGCAAGCACTGTAATAGCTTTTCTGAAAACAACAACAATAGCCACAACTATATAAGTGTAGCTCTAAGGTATGGTAAGTTAGGATGATTACAGACTTCTACTGTTAGAGGGACCTGATCTCTAGGCAAAGATTAGGTGTTGGGTGAGGACTGAGGAGCAGGGAAATGATAGTTCTTTCTGTTCCTGATTAAACACATACTGAAGGCTCATGCAAATGCAATCAGCTTATAAATTGTTCCCATGTCCCCAAGGGTAGTCAATAGGGCTTCCCCTTCTAGCTTCCATACAACTACTAGGTTGGGCAGTCTCTTTTTGAGAACTTTATTTTCCCTTCAAGGCTTTCTTTTATGTTGATCTAAAACAGATTTCAACTATACAAAAATCTCTGTGACTGAGTGTCAGGGAAAAAGAAGGAACAGATAAAGAGCACATGGCTCTTTTTGCACAAGCTTTGCTAACTTCCTCTGAGGATCCCATTTTAAGAATCTTTATTAAAAAATTCTAGAATAAGTCTACAGTAGAGATCTTAGGGAAGACAATCAGAATTTTGTACTAAGACACCAAGGTGGTAGTGAGGAGGGTATTTCCTACCAGTGATGGTACCTCAGCCTGCTGTTCCTGTATGAAGGACCATATATTGTACATTACTTCCTAATTTGCCCCGGGTTATCATTCCCATTATTGTAATACTCAAAAGAATGTGTAGAACTTTGGACTCATATTCTACCAGGACCATAGTCCAACCCCACTCTCTTTCACAATGCCTTTAAAGCATCATTACTCCACCCCATACCTGTCTCTCTCACTCTGTCTCTCTGTCTGTCTGTCTTTGTCTCTGTCTCTGTCTCTCTCTGTGTCCCTGTCTCTGTCTCTGTCGGTGTGTCTGTCTGTCTGTCTGTCTTTGTCTCTGTCTCTGTCTCTGTCTCTCTCTGTGTCCCTGTCTCTGTCTCTGTCGGTGTGTCTGTCTGTCTGTCTGTCTGTCTGTCTGTCTCTTTCTTTCTCTCTCTGTCTCTCTCTCTCTGTCTCTCTCTCTCTCTTTCTCTCTCTCCACAGATCCCTACTTCATCTTGGGAAGCCATGTAATGAGTTATGGACCAGAGTTCTTAGGAATGAATGTGCTTTGAATAGCACTCTCCAATTGAATGAGGAAATAGTACCACAACTCCTAGATATTATCCTGTTATGTAGGCACCTTGGAGATGTTTCTTGACTGTTTCCCAATGATAAAACAGGAAAATCCTTTAAATTATTCTCAGTTGTCACTTGGTTTTCACTGAATTTACCCTAAATAAAAGCTTGAAATGTTCACTGATTTTTCTTTTATTATACTAGAAATTTGTTTGCAAAATAAATCCCAAAGGTATGACTTAATAAATAAACCAACATACTTAAAAACAAATTATTCTTTTGAGTCAAATAAATTATCATATTATTTGTTTTGTCTCAGTTGTATTGTGTAGGATGCTATGTTCTTTTAAAAGAGTATATTTTAGTGTAGATTTGGGTCATGATTTTTCTGCATAAATTGTTCACAGGTACAATGTTTTCACAATTAACAGCTCAACATTTAACTCCATCCTCTGACTGGTAATGGAAAGTTGAATCATAAATGTAAAAAATATTTTGCAATATCTACAGCTTATATTAATACTAGGACCCCAAAACTACAAGCAACGCATGTAGGACATTCTCTGCAGTGACTTTCCCAACTTCCCTTTGCAGGTGCCCAAAATATAACTACCATATCTTTTATAAGAGTAACACCCTTACCTAGGGTGAGCGAGGCAATCCTAAAGGCTTTAGTGGGAATTTTGCTACAAGCATAACACATGAGCCCCTAATATTTTCCCCAATGAGTATCAATTGATATCAATTGATACCCTTTCAATTAACTTTTAGAAAAAGGATCAGAGAGTAAGAATAGATGTGGAAAAACATCCCCCCCCCAAAAAAAAGTCTATAATATAGTCATTCAAAAGTACTTATAGAATTTGTGGGAAAGTTAGCACAAATTTAGAGAGCACATATGGCAAAACATTAACTCACAAATGGAAGTGATTTACTAGAATCCTCAACAGGTTACACTTAGATAAAGTATAACTTTTTTGCTGAGCACATTTTTGAGGTTTAAATTAGATTTCCTTCTCTTATTCAGCCCATCCTGGGCTCTTGATGCAGACATTGCTATCAGCTCAGTTCATGACACTTAGGATGTTGAAGCAGAACATGGAGAATCCAAAATCCTCTAAATTTTTTTTTTTGAGATCAAAGGGTCATTATCCATTATCCATAATCCTCCAAAGATGGAGGAAAGAGGGGAAAGACCAAGGGTTAGGCCAAATAATTCTTCTTACATCACCCTCCCAAAATACATTCTTCAGCTGGAATCCTGTTCCTTTCTTTCGGGGCCCTTTTGTTCTGGGGAGAAAAGCCTCAACTAGCCTCCCCATACACATTTCTACACACCTTCAGTGGCTGTGGTACTGACTCATCTTAGAACATCTTTCATTGCCTAAGTCCTTCTTACCTTGGAATACCTTTACATCATGTTAATCCCCTTCTAATGGTGAATGCCATTTAGGGGAAGGGCCTATAAACCTCAGCTTCTTCTTCTTAGAATAAGGATACTAATATTTATATTCTTTACAGCATTGATGTGGAGGAGGGAAAAATTAGGCAAAACTTAAAGTTTTGAGGAAGAAAGGCAGAGCCAAGATGGCAGAGGGAAGGCAGCTACTAACCTGGGCTCTGCCCCAAACCCCTCCAAAGACCTTTAAATAATACCCTAAAACAAATACTGTAGCAGCAGAACACACAAAAGGATGGGGCAAAACAATTTTCCAACCCAAGACAACTTAAAATTTTGGCAGAAAAGGTCTGTCCCATCTGGGTGAGAGTGGAGAAGAGTCCGGTGTATGCCACACCTTTCTTACACTAGATACCCTAATCCTGGACTGGGCATTTTCATTTGTTTTTCCCCTAAAACTGTCTCCCATTTTCCTTTTCCCTTCTAATTCCTCTTTCTGGGAGATATCCCTATTTTACAGTTGAGGAAAATCAGACAAATAGAGATAAAGTAATTTGCCCAAGGCCATAGACTTCATAAATATCAATGGCTAGCTTTGAATTCAGGTCTTCCTCATTCTAGGCCAAGAGCACTATCAGTAGATAGAATACCACCTAGCTGCCTCAAGGCAGCTGACCTAAGTTTTCCTCATTCATGGGACCATGTTTCAGCCTGTGCCATGGAAGATATCATACTTAGTCCATGGGAGAAACAACACAAAAAGTTTTCAGGGATATTAAGATAAAGCAGGGTGGCACCTACATTTTCAGGTACATAGTAAATTCTGGTAGTAAAATTAACATTATTTGTCTAAAGGACACCACCTTTTATAAGGTATAGAAACAAAGAATCAGAAGACAATTTTTTGCATAAATACAGTGAGTTTTTGTAATTAGCTATGATCAAACAAATTTCTCCAATATATCAAGCTATATATCCTAGGAAAAGAGAAGATTCTTTAGTTTGACTTCCTATAGGAATTTTATCACAAAATGGACATACAACACATCTAATTGATGAATGGGCAATGCAAATTCATAAGTTTAACAAATGCTTATTGACCAGTTACTAGGTGCAAGGCATGGTGCTAGGTCCTGTGGGGTATAAGGTAAATATCCCTATGTTTGTGGAGCCTACAGTCCTATGAAGGGGATTGAAATGACCAGTTTCTCTAATCTAGGGATTCTTTTTAAAATAAATGGATGAAGACAGTGCCATAATATAGAGTGACCTGGCCCATCAACCAAGTTGGTCAATGACTACTTTAATGTAGTTAAATTTAGATTAATTATTTTGAAATGTTCAGCAACTCACATTCAGTTATTATGAAGGTTTTGCTTTTGTTTTAATTAAGGATTTAAAAATATAATAACTAACTATGAAAGAAAGATAGGGATAAGCACTAGGCCTTGATTTAATTGGTATAAGGGACTACCAACTGAGGCAATTCTCTCTGCAAATGCAGAGATAAACTTTCTCGGATTAAGGGGAAAGTATCAACTGAACTTGTGAATTCATTGGCATAGGAAACTTCCCCCTTAGGCAGTTCCCTTTCCCAGTATAGGCTGGCATCTTCTCAACAACTTAGAATGTTACACAGTTGCATGGAACACTTATGTGTTGATTAACTTACCTCAGCTAAAATAGCATCAAAAAGAAATTGATCCCAGCTCTTCCCTTCAAAGCCAGTTCTTTATCTACTGTAACATGCTGACTCTCTTTATATTGTACTTCATAAGAGATGTAAACATTTTAAAATATAGTCACAGTATTTTAGATGTGGAAGAGATCTTAGAAATGATCTAGTCCTACCTCATCATTTTAAAGGTGAGGAAACTGAGGCCAAGATTGATGGCTTCCCTAAGGTCCGAAAGCTACTGATTGAGCAGAGGTAGAACTCTAGATCTTCTGACCCTCAATCAAGTTCTATTTCTTTACACCATTCACTCTGAATATGTGCACATGTGAGTGTGTCTGTGTGTATGTATGTGTATTTTATATGTTATATGTTTGTGCTAGTTCTACATAACCATACATGCATTATATATGTATATGTATATAAAATACATATATAATACATATATAATATGTATTATCTCTGTGTTGCATCTTTATGTACATGTATGTGTAACTGCATTATACATAGTATATTATATATACACATATTCAGCAGCACATCTGTATATCCAATTAAACATGCTTTTAATCAAGCACTGAGAAAACAAAAATTAAACTAAATCACTTTTTATCAACAAATAACAGATACATAGATAAGTAAATACAAATATATGAAGAAATCCAAAGGAAGTTTAGGGGAGAGGAGAAGATGAGGAAGTAGAAAAGTAAGAGCAGAGGATATCAGGAAAATTTCTGTGTAAGAGGCAGCATCATAACTGTGGATTCATGGGAGATGGGATTCCAAGACATAAAGATGAGGAAGGAGTACATTACCAGAAGTGAGAGACACCCTGTGCAAAGATAGACAAGAGATCAGATGTCTTTATGATGAAGTCAGATTGACAGAAACATTGAATACATGTAAAGAAATAATAAGATATCAGTTGAGAACTATAGGATCAAAAGTTGAATTGTTTTAAATATCAAATGTGATTTTTACCTTATTCCAGAGTTACTGTGGTTCCATGGAAGCTGCTTAAATAAGGAGGAATAAAATAACATCCATGTTTTAGAAATATCAATTTGGCAACTATGTAGATGATGAATATTGGAGATAGAAAGCCTGGAAACAAGAGAATCCAATTAATAAAGATCTAGTTCTAGGTTGTTATTCTAGAATATTTCATACTTTTTCCTTATGTATTCTGTATTCCAGGCAAACTGGTTTACTTGCTTGTTTATGACAATCTAACTCCTTCCTTCATGTTTTGTACAGCTTATTCCCCATGTCTGGATTCCAGTCCCTCCTCATTTCTGCTTCTGAGAATACTCATTTCCTTTCATACCTCAGTTCACGTATTTTTTCATAACATAAGTTATTGCCAATGCACTTAGTATTAGTATTATAGGTTTAATATTTAGTATTTAGGCGCTAAGTGGCACTGTGTATAGAATGCTTGAGCGGGAAAGACCTGAACTAAAATCTGATCTTTTTTTTTTTTACTCGCTATGTGACTCTGGACAAGTCACTTAACTTCCATTTACCTCTGTTTTCCCAACTGTAAAATAGAGATGATAAGAGTACCTACTTGTCAAAGTTGTTATGAGGATCAAATGAAATATTTATAAAGATTTTAGCAAAGTGCTTGGCACATAATAGAACTATATAAATGTGTACTCCCTTCCCCTACCTCTCTTCTTTTCTTTCCCTTACCTGCTTTTTTGAAATTATCACGGACATACTTATGGAATGTAAGCTCCTTGAGGGCAGATACTCTTTATTTTTGTTAGTGGCTTTGCATTTCCAGCATCCTAGAACAGGGCCTGTCACATAGTAGGAAATTAATACATGCTTATTGGATTGGGTTATTGAATACTAACATAGCAAAATGGTCTCTGATCCCTGTAAGTAAATATTTCTATTGTGACCCCATACCTATGTTACTATCCCTGTTTCAAGGCTCCATCATTATCTATATACTGTCCTTAAGTGCATCTTTTTGGAAATAAAACATGTATAGAATCATGCATAGATTCAGATTTGGAAAAAAAACAGGATGGTAGGGACTAGTGGTCCTCATTCTTTTTTTTTTTTTTTTTTAGTGAGGCAATTGGGGTTAAGTGACTTGCCCAGCATCACACAGGTAGGAAGTATTATGTGTCTGAGGCTGGATTTGAACTCAGGTCCTCCTGACTCCAGCCAACAGATGCCCAAAGAGATGAAATTATTTAATCAATACCGCATAAGTGAAAGTTGAAGAGTCCAAATGTGAATCCTGGGGCCCTGACTTCAAATTCAACACAGTTTTATTTGCACTTTACTGTCTCCCTGTCCTGAAAAGCAGGCTTTTCTCCAACTTCCTCTGCATACTGTATTGCCACATTCCTTCCATTGCTACAGTGTAATCTTTTATGGGAAGTTGAAAATGATTCACATATGTTATTCTTGTAGCCAAAGAACTATTTCTTTCTATAATCATTTCACCTCTGAGAAAGCAATAACTGGTGAAAAATGTCAGTATTGCTTTCTTTGTTCAAATAAAGTCTAAGATTATTAGACATAGGTGGAATATAAAGACATGTAACATAAAATACTCTAGAAAATCTTGCTGGTTAATGATAAGAATGGCCTAAACACACTACAATAGCTTAGAAGTAATCCCAGTAATGATAGCAATATAAAATCCATTTAATCTGATGACAAACCCAGTCTTTGGCATTAATTCTAATAGTATGTTTTTTAGAGACAACTTACCTTAGCTTTATTTAACTCCGGGGTATCTTTCTAAGCTTATTGCACATTAATCCCCTTCATGTACTCTACAGTACAGATAAACTTGCTTACTTATTTCTTATACAAGATATTCCACAGTCAAATTCAGTGCATAAGCAATGTCTGGCTGTCTCCCTGCTCCATCAAAGCACTGCCTCCCCAGCTTTGCCTCTTAGACTTGAGTTCAAATTTGCCCTCAAACATTTTCTGACCACTTGATCTTGGGAAGGTCGTTAATGGCCTCAGTTTCCTCATCAGTTAAATGGTGATAATTGTTTTTGTGAGGATGAGATGAAATAATATTTGTGGAGTGCTTAGCACAGTGCCTGGTACACAATAGGTGCTGTATAGATGCTTATTCCTTTCTCCAGTTTCTTTCCAAGCTCATATAAAATTCCCTCTCCAACCTATGGCCATTCCTAGGTCTATGACTTGGTTGTAGTTACCCCACCCAGAGATGAATTGACAAACATTTTGTAAATACTTATATGTGCACATACTGTTTTCCAAAATAGAAATCATACCCTTTGAAATTAATGATTATTTCCATTTTTGTATTCCCATCTGTTAGCATGTATGGAACATAGTGGGCATCAAATAATATTTAACAAATGAACACAAAAGCCATTTCGGACATAGATGTCTATTGGAAAATGGAAACATATCATAAAATTATACATTTAGAGGTGGAAGACAACTTATTGTTCCCTTAGTAAAACACTCTGATTTCACAAACAAAGAAGCCAAGATAAAAAAAAAATAGGTGATTTGGCTAAGGTGACATACATAGTAAGTGTCAGAGTAGGGACTGGACCCAACTCTGATTTCAAATAAAACAATTCTTTTAACTATACAACATTAGTGAATAGAAAAAATCAGAAGTCAATTCATAAAAAAGGAGAAATTTTTTTTGCTGTTGTTGTTATTTGTTTATTTTTGTCTTGGGAAACAACTCTGTAGAATGGAGTGAAAAACATATGTGACCCGAAGCTGAACTATAACTTTACTTTTGAAGATTTCCTATGAAGAGAATGGAGCACACTATATACAGAAGAAGAGTGATTTTTTTTATAGAAAAAATGTTTACATGCAAGCATGTCATATGAAAAACTCAATTACAGATTTTTCTGGGGCTTGTCAATATCTTTTTGTATGAATGAAAATAAATATATGCTTTTATTCTTTTGTGTATGTAGGCAATAGAAAGATTTCAGTGTTTTATAGATCTTTGTGCAAACTTTGCGTAAAATCATTATACATATATTGTGAATCACAAGTCTGGATTTTGAGAAAGGCTAATGAGGGAATCCTCCCAAATCTAGAAAGGAGAGGCTGTTAGATTATAGAATTCCCCTGTTGCTGTGTAAGGACAATAATAATAACCACTCACGTTTAAGTGGTGCTTTAAGCTTTGACTACTTTTGCCATTTGCCATAATGTGTTAATGATAATTTAATTACAATGAAGAAGTCTTTATATGCTGGTTTTTATTTTGTGAATTATGACTAGTAAGTTTCTTTTTGCAAATTTATTGAGAATTTGTTTACATATTATATTGTAACATTCATTATTATAACAATGAAGACATTACATTAAATAATAAACAAAGTTTGGTATAAGTTAAAGGTAGCTCTGGTTTTAGCAGGGGAAGTGCAATAGGTGTCTTATGTGCAGAATTTGATTCAATTGTGCACAGTAAGATGCCTGTTAGGACTTTCACAATAGCAAGCTCTTACAATTTTAAAACTTCTGTGGAGAGTATTTTGTTAATCCTTACAATACCCAACTGTGAAATGTTTTATTGTCATTTTATAGATAAGGAAGCTCATACACTAGGAGGCCGAGGGCTTTTAAAAGATTCTAGGTAATGTTCACCTCCTAATAGTTTGACATTCAGACTGCCCTGGCAAATTTATTTTCTTAGCTCTCTGTGTCTTATTTTTCTTTATGAATGCATTCCCAATTTATATATGATTTTCTAAAATCTTCTGTATCCATTTTTTCCCCTTCTTGCTCTAATACTCTGTTTTTTCATCTACATCTATCCTAGATTGGAAACATAAATCCGAATATTCTGGTCAAAGGGATTTTGATCTTTAAATAAGAGACATATCTAGTCTGTTATTTTAACATCTCTGATAAAATCACTTTCTATCTTATATGAATCTGATAAAAGGGAATAATAGTGTTTCTGCCTAATGCATAAAGTGAAGATTATAGCAGCATATCTAATCTGTTCTTCTTTCTTTGACTCCCTCTCACCTCCCACTCTCTCTCCAACTTCCCCTCTTCATTCTCTCTCTGTCTTTCTTTGTCTCTCTCTGTCTCTGTCACTAACTCTCTTTGTCTCTCTGTCTTGGAGTTTGTCTTTCTCAATGTCTTTCTGTGTCTGTATCTGTGTCTTTTTCTCAGTCTGTCCCTTACTTTCTCTCTCTGATCTATCCCCTCAATCTGTCTTTCTTTATTTCCAAATTGTCATAAACTATTGTGTGATAAAGATGTTTTGAGAGAAAAATGCACTTAAAATGGTTCAAAATGGAAGCAAAATTTTAATTCAATCGATCACTCATTGAAACAACAAATATTTATTATGTACTTACTATGTGGCAGGCATTAGATTATACCCTTTGTATACCAATGTAATGAATGAAACAGTCCCTATATCCCAACTGAATCAAAATAGGGGAAAATGACATGTGTATGTGTGTGTGTGTGTGTGTGTGTGTGTGTGTGTGTGTGTGTGTATACACACTTCATACATATACACACACAAATATATATATATATGTATATATATATATATATATATATATATATAATTGTAGCAGCTCTTTTCTTATTTTCTAAAAACTTGGGGAATGTCCTACTGGTGAATGGTTAGACAAATTGTAATATATGGATATAATGTAATATTACCATGTACTTAATTAATTGTCTTATGGTTCCACTCACCTAACTTTCTCTAACCATAACATTCTTTCACTGCCATTTCAATCCTATATTTATTGTCTTCTCCTATTAGATTGTGTATTTCTTGTATCACAGAATATCTTCTTTTTGTAGTTGTATTCTCAACATTTAGTGTAGCAGCTGGCACAAAGTAAGTACTTTTTTTTTTTCATTCACCAAGGTAGGCTGTCTTACAGCCCAAGAAGGCACACTGCTGAGGCAGGTGCATTTTTCCCTGCTCAAAACTGATCCTTAATATTATTTATTATTAGTATACGGTATACAGAACATGGGATGTGACTTCTGTTGGCATGTCTGTCTCAAACATTATTGGTGCCTTCTTCACTTATTGTTAGGTTGCTATGGATTTTTTTTTCCTTTTCAGAGATGAGGGATTCAGACATTTCATATCTTGCATTTTTTATTTCTATCTGAAATTGTTAAGACTTAACATCAAAGAAGAGAAAATTAAAGACTCAGTCAAGTACTGAAATTTTATCTGATCATCACCATGATATCAGCAAGAAGCCAACAACAAAGGTCTTGGCTTTTCAATGGCTTTTTGGCATCTAGTGACTTGATTTTTGCAGCATTAAGACAAAACTCCATCCAATATCGATAAGCTTATTTTTTTTTACTTCATTTTACTTTTCAGTTGTACCATTTCCTGAGCAGCTGAATGCTAAATCTTAACATTTCTTCTCCATTGAGTTAAAATTGTCAATCCCTGCTGTCTCCCTAATCCTATAGCCAATCCTTGTGGTCTTCCTAATCCATGTGAATAAATATTCCTATTGAAAAGTAGAAACTTGAGAATGCTACTTGACTTAAATTATACAACTAAAGATGCAGAAAATTAATTCATATATATTCAAAACACATATCCATTAATTTTTATATTAAATGTACTTATTTTGATTTTTTTTTTAATTTTAAATGTGGAAACACTGTATCTCCAAAAGTCTTAGAGGGGAGTGAGCAGTAAACTACTCCCCCATGATTCCTCTGCTCATTTGAGAAGAAAATCCTAGAAACTTAGAGTTTATAGACCATTTATAACTTATCTCCTCCCTACTCTCTGTGTGGGATGTTATGTGTATTCAGTGAAGACTGGTACTTCTGGGGTGAGGGATGCCTAATCCTTTTCAAGGCTGCTTTCTAAGTTTGCTGGTTACCTGATTCACAGAACTCTTACTTGTGGCTCCAAGAAGCTGTAGCATGTGCAGCTGCCATACCCCAGTAAATTATTTTAGCAGATGAACTAAATCAGGTTGAAGATAACCAAGGGATCTCAAACCTTCAGTGAGTTAGGGGAATGTCTACCCCAAGCACGTGAAGACTTCCTCTGATGGAATCGGTGGACAAGAACAACTTGTACTAACCATCAGGAAGGCAGCTAAAGCAGGCATTGCAGTGCTTAGAGGTTGGTTAGATATTGAAGATGCCAAGGTTATCTATTGCATCCCTAGCTACCAAAAGCCATTTTGACTTTGTCTCGTCACTGAACTCCAATGATTCTGGAAGAGAGAGGGAGGCAGATGATTTTATGTAACTCTGTCTCCCTTAAATCAATTTTATGTGAGAATCAAAAGGCACCCCCATACTATTTTGCCACTTTTCCCTATCTCAAAGTCCTGTGGCAACAGGCAAGTGATGAAGCAGTGGATGCGGATAAAATGAGAGCCGTAGTCACAACGCCACATGAAGATGTCTCTGGGTATATTGTTTTCTTACTGGACTGAAACAGCAGTTGGATTCAGTAGCCTTCTAAGTATCTGAGTAGCCTTTTTAAAGGACCATATTGCCCACCTCCTGGCATGAGGAAAAGGCTAGAAAAGGTGCCTGAAAAAATTGTCTTCTTCACTGAACTTAACCCTGACCTGCTTATTGAGGCAGATGGGGATCCTCTCCTGTGGTCAAAATTAATCTAGTCACCATGCTTGTATGCCTCCAAAAAAAGAATGGAAAGGAGGCTCATGACAATGTGATTGCCACTTGTAAGAAAGTGCCATGCCACTATCATCAGTGCATAGGCTGCCACCATGACAAACCCTGATGAGTTTAAAGAAAAATATTTTATGAAGATCTGGAGACTTTCATTATCAATGTGATGAAAGAGCACAAGCTTATAATTCTGGATGACTTTAATGCAAGTGTAGGCACAGACTACCATTTATGTCAAGGAGTCTGAGAGGAATGGAGTTGGAAATAGCAACAACAATGATCACTTACTACCAAAAAGTTGGTGCATCTCATGACCTTCTCATGACCAACACTGTCTTCTGTTTACCTAAATGCAACAAAACTTCATGGATTCACTCTCATAGCAAACAATGACATTTAATAGATTGTCATTGTAAAGAGAAGAGACAAACAGTATATAAAGAGATGTGCCAGGAACATAACAGAGGGTGATGAAGGTGATGTGTAGTGCAAAGCATTGGAATGATCATAGACATATCCTCTCCAAGCTAAATATTCACATTCAACAAAAGCAGAGGTCCAAATGCAAGACAACTATCTGAGACTTAATGTCAACAGATTAGAGTGCTTCTTCCAGTGGGAATGGTTCATTGCTAACTTGAAGGGAAAATTGATCCAACACACAGTTGGCAACAGTGGAGCAGAAAAGGAGTGGGCAGCTTTCAAAGATTTGGTGTACAACACTGCATTTACCCATCTGGGCCAGAACACGCACAAACATGAAGATTGGTTTGATGATAATGATATCAAAATTCAGAAGCTGCTAAGAGAAAAATGAGAATTCCACAAGGTTTACAGCAGGGTAATTTATCCATCTCTAAGAAAGCAGCATTTAATTCTATCAAAACTAAAGTACAAGCACAGCTTAGAGATTCAGGATTCTTGCATGGTAAGAAGACTGATCGAATTCTATTTTATACTGATGATAACAATCCAAAGTGCTTTTATGATGTCTCAAAGGCTATTTATTGGCCAAAGACCTATGGTACATCTCAACTACTTGGTGCTAATAGAGCCCCAGTGATTAGTGATAAGGGTAGAATCCTGCAGAGATGGGCTGAACACTCCTATAGTAATCTCAACAGACTATCATCAATCAGTGCTGAAGCCATTAACCATTTATCTCAGGCTGAAGTCAATCCTCTTCTAGAGGAATTTCCAACTGAAGAAGAAGTTTTGAATGCCATTAGGCTCCTCTTGTGTGGCAAAGAACCTGGTGCTGATTCTTTTTCAGTTATTTACAAGATGGGGGTCCACTGCTATTACCAACACTGATTGAAATTTTCTAGGCTATATGCCAAGATGAGTTTATCCCCAGAACTTTGAGGGTTCCTCCATTGTCCATGTCTATAAAGGTAAAGAAAATAGATTGTCCTGTGACAATCACAAGTGAGTCACTGCTGGCAAGTTTCTTGCCATAGCTACCTTCAGTTAATCCTTCTCCTGAAAGATGGTCATCTACCCGAGAGCCAATGTGACTTCAGAAAGGACCAAGGAATGGTCTATATGCCATTTGCTTCCCAATGACTCCAGGAGAAGTGTCAGGAACAGAACCAAAGTCTGTACACAACATTTGTTGATCTGACCAAGGCCTTTGATACTGTCAGTTGCTGTGCAGATGCTGGCATAGAACTGCCCAAAATGTCTGCATCAAAGAAGATTCTATGTTGTATGATTAAAGCAAAATTGCAGTGGCTCAAAGGAAAAGTGAAATGAACAAATTTAGAGACATCTCCACTCCAAATGTTCATATGGCCTGTTAGTGCCCTACCTGTGCTTGAGCCTTCTGAGCTCGTCTTTGTCTGATCAGACACAGTTAAGACACACCATACTTTGACTCCCTTTAACTTTTTGGCTGTTGAATTCTTACTAACACTTTAGTGTCAATTCAGTCTTGAATAATTCCCTCATCCCCGTGGTTCACAAAGACCATCCCATTCATATGCTACATAGTAGCTGATTTTATACTACTCTATGTCCTATCATGTACTAAAATTATGTTAATTTTTATATGGATCCTATGGCCCTAGTGGATTGCAAATACATTTCTTCAGTATTGGCCTCAAGCTTTATATAAATTTCATATCTCATCCACTGATTATTGTTCAATTAATAAATAAGTATTTATTAAGCACCTACCATGTGCACAGTACTTTGCCAGGCATTGGTGAAACAAAAGGAAAAAAAGTGACTCAATTGCTACACTCAGTGGTGAAACAAAAGAAAAACTGAAATATTTGCTGCCTCAAGGAACCTATATTATACTTGGATGATACAACACGTTGACAGACAAATCTAGAAAATGTAAAAAAATAGGGGGCGAAGCCAAGATAGTGGAGAAAAAGCAGCAACTCTCCTAAGTTCTCCCCAAATCCTTCCAAACACCGTTAAATAATGCCATACAACAATTTCTGGAGCAGCAGAACCCACAAAAAAATGGAGTGAAATCATTTTCCAGAAAAAGACAACTTAGAAGGTCAGCAGTAAAGTTCTGTTGCACCTGAGATGAGAATGAAGCAGAGTCCCATGCAGGCCACACCAGCGTGAATAGCAGGCCTTGGGATCACTGATGCAGCAGGGGCAGCAGCTGCTGCTGCTTGAGCTCTTAGCCCACAGACAGGAAAGGGGTTGAATAACTGATTGGAAAGGAATTACAGGGGTCCCTTTGCTGGCATTGAGGAAGGACTCTGTTGCTTTGCCCATACACAGATGTGGGTCACAGGTCTGGGTGGCAATGCCAGGGTGAGAAGGAGCATTAGCATACTAGAGCTTGTGGTCACACTGGAGCAGGGACACTCATTAAACTTCCAGGGCAAAAAAGAGTGCTTGTGGTCACTTATAGACTAGAGCACAGTCCAGGAGAGTAGTAAACACCTCATTTCTCAAATATTTAGAGAACTGAGTCAAATTTATAAGAAAAAATACTCATTTCCCCAGCTGATAAATGATCAAAAGATATAAATAGTTTTCCGATGAAGTAATCAAGGCTACCTATAGCCATATGAAAAAATAATCTAACTCACTGTTGATTGGAGAAATTCAAATTAAAAGAATTCTGAGGTACTACCTCATACCTATTAGATTGACTAATAGTACAGAAAAGCAAAATGACCAATGTTGAAAGGGATGTGGGACAAATGAGACATTAATGCATTGTTGGTGGAGCTGTGTACTTATTCAACCATTCTGTAGAGCAATTTGAACTATGCCCAAAGAGCTATAAAAATTATGCATACCCTTTGACCTAGCAATATCTACTACTAGGTCTGTATCCAAAAAGAGACTTTAAAAAAAAAAAGGAAAAGGAAAAGGACCTATATGTACAAAAATACTTATAGTAGCTCATTTCTGGTGGCAAAGAATTGGAAATTGAGGGGATGCCTATCATTTGAGGAATGGCTGAACAAATTGTGCTCTGTGATTGTAATGGAATAGTATGGTGCTATAAGAAATGATGAGAAGAATAGTCTCAGAAAAAAAGTGAAATGTACTGTGTATAAGGTAACAGTGATGTTGTAGGATGATCAGCTATGAATGACTTAGCCCTTCTCAGCAATACAATGATCCAAGAAAAATGCTACCCATTCCCAGATAAACAACTTATGTGCCTGAACAGAAACTGAAGCATACTTTTTTAACTTTCTTTTTTTTTCTTTTTTTAAATTGATCTTTCTTTTCTTTCACAACATTACTGATATGGAAATATGTTTGCATGACTACCCATGTATAATCTATATCAAATTTCTTGCCTTCTTAATGATGGGGGTGGTAAGAGAGGAAGGGAGATCATTTGGAACTCAATTAAAGACGAATGTCAAAATTTTTTTACATGTAATTGGGGGAAAATAAACTATTAAATATAAAAAACAAAAGGTAAAAATAAACTGTTTACATAAAAATAGAGAATGTAAAAAAAAATATAAGTACTTAGTAGTTTGGAGGTGAAAGAGTAAAATCAGTGGGACCAAAAAAAGGCTATTGTAAGAGATGGCACTTGAGCTGAGCCCTGGAGGGAACAAATAATTCAAAGAGGTAGAGGTGAAGACAAAGAGCAGTTAAGGTATGCTGGCACAGAGCTTGGAGATGAAATGTTATTTTAAACACCAAGTCAGCAGGCATGGCTGAAGTATAACATGGATGAGAAAGAGCCTAGAATTCCAGGCTGAAGCCAATTTGTGATGTTTTAACGCCAAACACAAAAGTTGGTGTTTTTTTCCCCCTGAAATTTAATAGAACTCATCTGAAGCTTCTTGAGCAGAGGAGTGATGCTACAAAATCTGTATTTTTGGAATAATAATTTGGCCTCTCTATGGATGATGGACTGCAGAAGGAGGACCTTGGATGTTAGTATCCAATTAAAAGATTACTATAACAGTTTTTAGGCAAGAAATAATGAGGGCCTGATTTAGAGTACTGACCAAGTGAACATGTAGAAGGTTTCAAAGATGTGGAAGATGTTGAAGAAACAAATTGGTAAGATTTGTAAATTGATTTCATTGAGGAATGGTGGTGGAGAGAGTGAAGAATGAATGAAAGAATAATGATGAAGGAAACAGAAATGGGGAAGTAAGGAGGGAGGGTAGATTTAGGGGCAAAAGAAGTAAATACTCTTTGGGCGTGTAGAATCTGAATTTTCTATAGGTCACTCTGAGATATTAAGCAAATGGTTAGAGATAGGGTGCTACAGCTTAGTAGATAAATGAGGACTGGCTATATATATCTGGGTATCATGTGCAGGGAATTTTTTTGAATCCATAGGAACTGGTAATATTACTAAGAGAGGGAATGCAAGGAGACATGAATATGGGGCGTAGCAGCAAACATCTGGACTGAAACATGAATGATGATCTTGACAAGGAGACTAAAAGGTCAGGCCAGTAGCATTGTAGAAAACCATGATAAAACATTCCAGTGCAATGGTTTACACACGTTAGTCTTAACAAGCATTTGTTGAATTTATTTGAATTCTCTTCTTTATGAGGAGAGCATTTGACATTTAGACAGTTTGATTGTTATTAACGTCTTATATATGTGTCAATGTCTCACTGTGATTTCCACCCTGCAGTACTAGTTCAGCCTCTGGATTCATACAGTACACAACAAATTCATCTTTCATATGATAATCTTCGAATCATTGAAAGTCTATTCTTTTTCAGGCTTAACATCATCAGTTTATATTTATGATTATCCTTCTCAGGATATTCTTTAGGAAAAGTATTAAAATACTTTGACTTACATGACAATATATTCCAAATGAATTTTGTCAAGTGAAAAATACAGTGCAACTATTACTTTATATATTTTCTTCACTATACTTCTATTATCAAAGTCTAAGATAACATGTTCTCTTTTGTCAATTACCTCCCAGTAATTCCATTAATGGAGGGATCACAGATCAGTCGTCTCTTCATTTCACACCTGACTTCTTTCCTCTGAATTTTTCCATCATGGCCTAGGGAAAAAAAAACCCAACATGCACACAAATAACTAAGAATATCAATAGCATCTTATTCGAAGCATTTGAATGATGAGAAGGATTAGACTGATTTCATTATAAATGAGAGTTCCCTTTGTCAATGAAGACTGGCACATTCCCTACAAAGTTTACCCTTAGAGAGTTGCCTAGAGTGCTGAGAGATTGAGAAGTGATTGAACAATTCCACTTAAATTAATTTATTTATTCAATGCCATGCCAATCAAACTACCAAAATTATTTTATATACCTAGAAAAAACAATAATGAAATTCATTTGGAAGAACAAAAGGTCCAGAATATCAAGGAAACTAATGAAAAGAAATGCAAGGGAAGGTGGCCTAGCTGTAGCAAATTTTACATTGTATTATAAAACAGCAATCATCAAAACTACTTGGTATTGGCTAAGAAATAGAGTGACGGATCATTGGAATAGGCTAGGTAAGCAAGACACAGTAATGAATGACTGTAGTAACCTACTATTAGATAAATACAAAAACTCCTGGTTCTGGCATAAGAACTCACTATTTAACAAAAACTGCTAAGAAAAATGGAAAACAATATGGCAGAAACTAGGCATAGAACAACATCTTACACTATATTCCAAGATAAAATCAAAAGTAGTTCATGATTTTGATATAAAAATGGATAATATACGCAAACTAAGAGAGCAAGGAATAGTTTACCTATCAGATTTATGGAGAAGGGAAGAATTTGTGGCCCAATAAGAGATAGAGAACGTTATGAAATACAAAATGAATGACTTTGCACTAAATTGAAAAGCTTTTGCACAGACAAAGCCAATGCAACCAAGATTAGAAGGGAAGCAAAAAGTTGGGAAACATTTTTTTTTGCAGCTAGTGTCTCTGATAAAGGCCTGATTTCTCAAATAGATATAGAACTGAGTTGAATTTATAAGAATATGTCATTCCCCAATTGATAAATGGTCAAAAGATATGAACAGGCAGGACTCAGAGGAAGAAATTCAAGTTATCTATAGAAATATGAAAAATGCTTTAAATCACTATTGATGCAAAACAAAACAATTCTGAGGTAACACATCACACTTATCAGATTGGCTAACATCAGAAAACAGGAAAGTGATAAATGTTGGAGAAGATGTGGGAAAATTGAAACACTAATGCAGTGTTGGTGGAGTTGTGAACTGATCTAACCATTCTGGAGAGCAATTTGGAACTATACCCAAAGGATTTTAAAAGTGCACATACCCTTTGACCCAGCAATAGTACTTATGGAGCAATATCCCAAAGAGATCATAAAAACAGGCAAAGGATCCACATATACAAAAATATTTATAACAACTTTTTTTGTAGTGGCCAAGAATTGGAAGTTGATGGGATGTCAATCAATTGGAGAATGGCTGAACAAGCTGTGGTATATAAATGTAATGGAATACTATTGTGTTATAAGAAATGATGGGCAGGCAGAGTTCAGAGAAACCAGGAAAGACTTACATGAACTGATGCTGAGTGAAGTGAGCAGAACCAGGAGAATACTGTACACAGTAACAGCCGCACTATGCGATGACTGACTTTGATAGCCTTAGCTCTTCTCAGCAATGCAAGGATCTAAGACAACTCCAAAAAACTTATGATGGAAAAAGCTATCCACATACAGAGAAAGAATTGTGGAGTCTGAATGCAGATAGGATCATACAATTAGCTTTCCTTTTCTTTTGTTGTTTTTTTTTTGATTCTTTCTCATAGTTCCTCCAATTGATTCTGATTCTTCTTTACCTCATGGCTAATGTGAAAATATGCTTAATATGAACATATAAGTAGAGCCTATATTAGATTGCAATCCATCTTGGGAACGGGGTAGAAAGGGAGGGAGAGGAAATTTGAAACTCACAATCTTATGGAAGTGAATGTTGAAAACTAAAAATTAATTAATAAATTGTTTAATAAAAAAACTGACTCATTCAAGGTTACACAGCCTGCACATCTCAGGGATAAGCATAGGACCCAGGTCTTCTGGATTTTAAAGCTAACTGTATTTTTATCACACTATGTGTGTTGTTTGTGTGAATGTATTTATATGAATTATATACATGCATTTAGAGAAATATGAATATTTAATCATTCTAGAAATCAGCCCTTAATTCTTAAAATAACTGATAACATCCATTGCAAATAAAAATTAATGTTTAAATATTTTTACCTTATATAAAATCATTACTTCATGTAACTTGAAATTTCCTAAACTTTTTCCTGTATCCAGTCCCACCAAGAATATGGAACACTATTTTATTAAAAAATAAATGTTCTTGGTGAAGAAAAGGTGGGGGGAGCCTAGATCGCAGAGTAAAAGCAGTGACTGGCTTGAGCTCTCCTCTGAAACCCTCCAAATATCTTTAAAAATGGCTGTAAACAAATTCTAAAGCTGCAGAACCCACAAAAAGACAGAGTGAATCAAATTTCCAGCCCAAGACAACCTGGATGGTTGATTAGAAAGGGCTATCACGCCAGGCTGGGAGAGAAATGCAATTTGGTGTGGGTGCACAGGCAAGGCAGGACTCAGCAAATCTGGAGCAGGTCTCAGAGGACTAAATCACAGGCAGCTGTGGTGGTTTCCTGACATCTCAATGCATGAACACCAAAGAAAACTTAGAAGGTCAGTGGGAAAAGTCTGTGTCTGCAGTGAGAGAGAGAAGTGTGATCTCAGCCCCACTCCCAGAGCTTGGGCCCAGGGTGATGGCTGCTTCCTGAGCTTCTGGCCCACTGACTGAGGGGGAATCAAGTGGCTGATCAGAGGGGGATTGCAGGGAACTTTCTGCTAGTGCAGGATTCTCTTGCTTTGCGATGCTTGTACCTGGGTCAAAGTTCTGGGTGCTGGTCCTGGGGCAAAGAGGAGCACAGCCTGGTGGACCTTGTAGTGGTGGTAGGAAGATAAAATCCTCCTAACAGTTCCAAAACAGAAAAGAGTGCTTATGGTCACTCATAGACCAGAGCACAGGCCAGAAAAGGAATAAACACCTCACCCTTGATCATAGCACCTTGGAAGAATTGAAAATTTTCAGGTCTCTAGAATTACCTCTGAAAACAACTGCATAAAACCCCTGAAGCTTGGGACAGTACATTTTCCACATTGGAAGCAGACCCCTACTTTAACAGAGAGTTTATAACTCAAGTAACTGGCTGAGATCATGAGCAAGCAGCACAAAAAGAGACCATAGAATCTTACTTTGGTGACAAAGAAAATCAAAACATACAACCAGAAGAAAATAGTAAAATCAAAGCTCCTACCTCCAAGGTCTCCAAAAAAATATGAATTGGTCTCAGGCCATGGAAGAGCTCAAATAGGATTTTGAGAAGCAAGTATGAGAAATAGATGAAAAACTGACAGTGATGCAAGAAAATCATGAAAAATGAGTCAACAGCTTGCTAAAGGAGACCCAAAAAAATACTGAAGAAAATAACACCTTAGAAAACAGCCTAACACAAATGGCAAAAGAGGTCCAAAAAGCCAGTGAGGAGAAGAGTGCCCTAAAAAGCAAAATTGGCCAAATGGAAAAGGAAATCCAAAAGCTTACTGAAGAAAATAACTCCCTAAAAATTACACTGGAGCAATTGGAAGCTAGTGACTTTATGAAAAATCAAGACATTGTAAAAGAAATAGAAAAGAATGAAAAAAAAAAGAAAACATTGTTAAATATCTCATTGGAGAAACGATTGACCTGGAAAATAGATCCAAGAAAGAGAATTTAAAAATTATTGGATTACCTGAAAGCCATGACAAAAAAAAAAAAGCCTGGACATTATCTTTCAAGATTTTATCTTGGAAAAGTGCCTTGATATTTTAGAACCAGAGCGCAAAATAGAAATTGAAAGAATCCACTGATTTCCTCCTGAAAGAGATCTCCAAAGGAAAACTCCTAGGAATATTGTAACCAAATTCCAGAGCTCCCAGGTCAAGAGAAAATATTATAAGCAGCCAGAAAGAAACAATTTAAGTATTGTGGAAACACAATCAGGATAACACAAGATTTAGCAGCTTCTACATTAAGGACTGGAGGGCATGGAATATAATATTCCAGAGGGCAAAGGAGATAGGATTACAACCAAGAATCACCTACCCAGAAAAACTGAGTATAATCCTTCAGGGAAAAAAATGGTCATTCAGTGAAATAGAGGACTTTCAAGCATTCTTGATCAAAAGACCAGAGCTGAACAGAACTTCTCACTTTCAAATATAAGACTCAAGTGAAACAGGAAAGAGAAATCATAGGAGACTTATTAAGATTGAACTGTTTATATTCCTGCATGGAAAGATGATATTTGTAACTCATGAGACCTTTGTCAGTATTAGGGTAGTTGGAGGGTAAAAATTATATGCATGTGTGTGTGTGTGTGTGTGTGTGTGTCTGTGTGTGTGTGTGTGTGTGTGTGTACACACACACAGAGGGCACAGAGTGAGATGAAGATGAAGGGGTGATATCTGGAGAATAAAATTAAGGGGTTAGAGAGGACTATACTGGCAGAAGGAAAAAGGGAGAGGTAGAATGGGGTTAATTATCTCACATAAAACAGACAAGAAAAGGCTTTTTACAGTGGAGGAGAAAGGGGGAAGATGAGAATCTTATTCTCATCGGATTTGGCTTAAGGAGGATATAACATTCACACTCAATTGGATATGGAAATCTCTCTTACCCTACAGGACAATGGTGGGGGGGGACAAGAGAGCAGGGAGATGATAGAGAGGAGGGTAGATTGGGGGAGGTGTTAATCAGAATCAAACACTTCTGAGGAGGGACAGTCTCAAAAGAGAGAATAAAATAAATTGAGGATGAGATAGGATGAAGGGAAATATACTTAGTTTTTTCACAACATGAAAAAAAAGGAAGAGACAGATAATATCCTCAAATTCTGTATTAAAGCATTCCAAGATGGTAATGCTTAAAAAAAATTAAAAATGTCCTTTATGAAAATGAGGGAAATTTTAAAGATATGATACAAGAAATTATATGACTTATCATGCCCTTCTTGGCATCATCTGTTTGTAAGGTGGCTTAATAGTTTAATCTCTCCTGTTTGACATTTGATATTGTCTCCTATTCTGATGAGTCTACATTATTCTCTAATGAAAGTTTCTATTAAAAATTGATTTTGTAAGCTGCACTATTCTGTTTAAGGTGAAACAAGCAAAGATATTTGTGTCAGCTCATTGATGTTTGAAAAGCTCTTTGCAGATGCAGCTGTCAGCTTTCCAGCGATAGCTACCACAGGTTTTATGTCACTAGTGAACTAAAAAAAAGCACCCAAAAAAAAAAAAGTGGGATGCAGAAAAACTTAGACACAGTGGAAGTGCTTCAGGCTCTGGAAGCTTGCTTGAGACATAAATGAAAGGCTATCATAAAAGTAGATTGGTGATCTACACCTAATGAAATGTCTGAGCTTGACCTCTGTTCTTGTTATAAAGGGGAGAGTTTAGAATATTGATTAGACCAGTGCGCTCTTTGAGGCCAACTTGGAGGCTAGAGGAGCTGTCCCTTCCATTTTTGGCTCTCTAGTACTATCTTCCTATGAACGAAGTGCTTCTAATTCACAAACAGATTAATTGTGCTTTGCCAAGTGTTTTCATATTCCCTAGTAAAGAAGCACCCTTAAAATGCCAAAATACAGCCATGGTTTGTTATATTTTATTGGTATTGAAGTGGATCTCATTAAACGGACCTAAATCATGGATGTTGCCGCATTTTCATTCAGCACATACATAGATGACATTCCAGAGCCATAATTCAAACATAAAATTTAATTGAAGTAAAAGAGGAAGAAATGGTTTCTAAAACTGGAAATAAGTCAAGCTAATTATCTCTCACTGAGGGAAGTACTTTCTATTTATTGCATTTTGGAGTGGAAAGTTAGCACGTTACCTACCCTCTTCACTCCCAACCTAGTCTTCACTTATTTTCTGATAAGCACATTATTTTGTTGATCACAGATGATTAAAAGAGTTAATATATTGCCATAATGTAAACATCATACTTCTTGGTCAAATATCCTAAGTTGAAATGACTGATCCAACATGGTAGGACAGTACTAGGAAGGAATTTAGGCTCCTGAACACTTAAAAAAACCAGCAAAAATGAGAATGACGTTTATATTCAAAGTTACATTCGTACAGAATTACATACATACAGAGTTACATTCAAAAAATAAAATTTAAAACCAATATAAAAATGAAAGCAGAAATGAAGAATGCTGATTCAAATTAAATGCATACATACATACATATATAGAGCAACTGAATCAGTTAATATATAAGAAATCATGAAAATGAAAAAAGAAGCCATAGAAGATATTCTGAAATAGGTATTTAGTTACTTATTTATCTATATATCCATTTATTTATTTTGCTCATTTAATCATTTGTGTACCCACTTGGTTTTACATGTGTATGTGTGTTTTTATTTATACGAATACATGAAAAATAATAAAAATTCATTTACTCATTTATTTAGAGAATTTGTTCATTTATGTAATTGTTTCATAGTCTAAGCCCATGATTTAACTGATATAGGGGTTTCTCTTTAAGGAGATTACAGCTCATGAATATCTGTATCTACTTTGCAACACCCAGTTGCTTGCATTATTAAGAGGTTGAGGATGCCCATGAAGAAGAGAAGAAACAGGTTCAAATCCTGCCCCTGACAATCATTTAATGACCTTGGGCAGACACTTAATTTCTTTGGACCTTTGTTTCCTTATCTATAAAATGGATATTGGCCTCTGAGAATTCCTCTGTGTATCAAAGATGCATTGATATTTAACATGCCCAGAAACATCAAAGTTAAGGCTCAATTAATTAATAAAAAGTAAAATGTTACAAAAATTGAAGAAACCACTTTCCAAGGAACAATAATTAGGATCCCAGCAGACTTTTCAAGGTGTATAGTGAAGGACTAGAGAAATTGGAATGCAACACATAAAATTAAGAAGCGTAAGTCATGAATTGAGAATTATCTACCCAGAGAAACTCAAAATGATGTACAAAAACAAGAGATGAATATCTGAGAAGCAATCATACTTTGAAAAGTTTACAGAGAAATATATACACTTCAAGAAGTCTTTGAAAAATAAACAAACCTCTCAAGCAAAAAGATAAGTATTTAAAAGAGCCAAGAGAAACCAGATGATTGTGAAATAAGAGAACCCTCAGAGAATTACATAGTCAAATTCACTAAAGATTTCAGGATGATGAAGAGAAACAAAGGAAAATAGTAACAACAAGGAAGGGGAAGGTTACAAGGTAATCCCATAGGTAATCCCATAAGATAAGACCTTATATTTGCCATGGGGAAATCTCAATTTAACTATATAAATATGAAGGACAATACTTTTTTGAGCATACCCTTTTGAACTTCAAATGTTAAAATTAATACACAAAAAACAACCTAATTATTCTAAATCATGCAAAATACAAATAAGGTTAACTCCCAATAAAAAGGAAGAATAGAAATCACAGGATAGATGACAAAGCAGAATTTTTAAAATGGGCTACTTAGAATGAATGCATCTAATACAGAAAAGATTCTAACTGATTCAAAAGGAAAATTTGTCTAAAATTTGCTATATTATTGCCAAAATATGAAAAGCACAAGTGGAACTAATTTGCTGTAAAAGTGCATTAAAATAGGAAGATATTAAACAGAATAATGTGTTGAATATTTGTGTGTGAATGATATAAATATTGTGTATTTATATATACATATATATTACATGTGCCTAATGATTACATCATTAAATTAATAAAAGAAAACCACAGTCTTTTAATCAGAAATACATTAAAATATTAATAGTTTTAGATTTTAATACATTATTAGGATAGGATAGTTCTAATACAAAAAAAAATTACATAAATAAATATTTAAGCAAGCCCCACCTAAGAAACATGAGAGAATTTGAAGTAACTAACAATAATTATTCATTTTATTGCAACATTCATGGAATCCCTCACACGCACACACACACACACACACACATACACTAAATCTAAAAAGTCATATTGCTAGGTCACAAAGAAGACATAGGCAAAAACAGAAAAAATACATAAATTACATTCAGAACATAATTAATAAATTGATTCATGTGTATAAAACATATACACAGTATCTGATAGAGTATATCCATGTCAAAGAAAATCAACAGCTTAATAATATATAACGTTTATATAGTACTTCCTAGTGGAAAGACACTATTTTCAGTGCTTTATAAATATATTGTTTGATTCTAACAAAATCCTTGGGAGGTAATTACTATTATCCTTATTTTACATACAAGGAAATTAAGGCAAACAGAAATTAAATGACTTACCCAGGTTTATACAACTAGTAAGTTTTTGAGTTCACATTTGAACTCTACTTCCAACTCCAGGTCCAGAACTCTATCCACTGTGCCACCTACTTCCTCTGCAGAAAGAAAAATAGAAAAAATTCTTAATAGCTACATGATAAGGTGTTCAAGTCAAATGAAGCTGGCATTAAGATATCAATTTCTACCCAATAGGAAAAAAAAAACATTTTGTATGTGCACACATCAATTCATATAAATGTAGTGTGTGTGTGTATGTCTCTATGTACCAAAATGTTTGTCAAGCTGAGGTAACAGGCAGTGTAATACTTTGTTCATGTGAATTTAGATCAGTGTAAACATTTTGAATAAAGGAAGAGAGAAGGAACAGCAGAATTCTTGAGCATTCTAGAAGAAGCAAAGGATTTAGAGCAACTGGGAGCTATGACTTTACACACTGATGTGCTCTCTAAGCTTGAGCCCACTTTACCTAGAAATTTGCATGTACTTGTGGGACAGTGTTTGATAGACTTTTGAAGATTTGCTTACATTCCTATTACAGATATGAAAGGGTGTGAAAAGAGAAGGGAAGAGAAGGGGTGCCTAGCACAACAATGTGTGCTCAATAAATGCCTGTTCATTGATTGTTGGATGGATGGGCATAGGGTTAAGAATTTTTTTTTTCCAATGGCTAGCTATTGAGGAAGCACATCTATGAGCTGATTTGGTATATACTGAGATATATTCTTAGACACAGATCTCAGAGTGAAGCACACATAGAACGCAGAGCCGATGTGGAGAGGCAACCAAGTTTCCTGAGAGAATACACAGCTTAAATTGATACATACAGTGTTCTGGTAGTTGGTGGTTATTTTATAAACATTCCTAATTTGAAAACCTAAGTGGAGGAAGAATAGTTGGCTTACTGATTACTCAGCAAAACAATGAAACAACTTGATAAAAATATATCATGTTACCAAGGTGAGAAACATTCTTAAGATGATAGAATTAGTTTTTAATAACCAGAGAGGAGGTCAGAGAATTGAACTAGTCCAAAACCTTGTTTATTTTATTTTTTAAAATTAAGTTTTATTGGTCTTCTATTTTCCACATCATCATAGTTATCCCCAGTATCTTCTTCCTTTCCCATCCAGAGAGCTGTCTCATGTGACAGATAAAATTTTAGAGACAAAAGAAAAAAAAAACACAACTGATAAATACATTGAAAAAGTCCCATATCTTGGGTGTATGAGAATCCTTTCCCATCTCTTCTTCAAGTCAAGCTTAATCATTATAATTTTGCTGCATTTACTTTTATTTTGTATGTAGTTCTTTCCATTTACAATATGGTAGACATTATACATATTGTTTTCTTTGCTTACTTCACTCTGAATTGCTGTTCATTATACATATCATTTCTCACAATACAGTAGTATTCTGTTATATTGATACACACTTTGTTTAACTTTTTCCCCATCAGTCAGTGGCAACTTTGTTTCCAAATTTTTGTTATCACAAAAAGTGTTAATATAAATATGATGGGGCATATGGGGACTTTCTTCTTATAGATAGCTTCTTTGGGAGTATGAGGAAGGTAATAGAATCTCTCATCCAAAGTGATTTTAGTCATTTATTCACATAATTCCAAATTGCTTCCCACAATTGTTGTATCATTTTAAATTTTCACCAGAAATGCATTAGTTTGCCTATTATTCCACATTTCTTCCAAACATCAGCTATTTTTTGTCATCTTTACCAGTTTTAAGAGTGAGAGATAAACCTCAGAGTTGTTTTCATTTTTCATTTCTCTTAATATTAATTTTGAAGCATTTTATGTTATTAATAGTTTGTAATTCCTCCCTTGAGAATTGTTTGTTCATATTCTTTGACTATCTACTGAGGAATGGCATATATATGTATGTATGTATGCATAATATATATACTTATAGACACATATACATACATACTTACATACACATACATATACACACATATCTAATAGCCATTCTGTGGAATGTATTATAAGTGTACATATGTGTGTATGAACATGTATATGATATGTAGCAAATTGTGTGATGTATTTATATATGCAAGTGTATATGTATATATGTATTTATGTATAAATATGTGTATACACACACGTGTGTGTGCATGTACATGTTTTTGTAGTTAGGATACATCTAGGAAGCATACAAGTTTGGATCTCAGCTTCCCGATCCTTTATACCTGTAACTATTATACAAATTTAAATCAACTATTTTCATGCTGACTAATGATCAATGCTTATGGATTGCTCCTGCATTCAGTCCCGACAACTTTAGTTATTCCAACAACCAAAATTATCTACTTTTTGATTGTCTGCTAATGATAATGTTTAAAATAATCAATCAACCATCACTTGATAGGATAACAGGAAATTAATTTGTCCACAATGACCAAAATCCATAATGATTCCTTTTCTTTGTTATTATATGTATGCAACCTGAAATGTTTTCATATTGCTCAGATTATAGCATACAGATTGAAGAGCAACACATTTTAGTGTGTTTGTGTATGCATGCATGTGTGCATGCATATATACATATGTGTAAGTATGTGTGCATTTTGCTGACATGTTACACATGCATAATGAGTCAGGTCCTCAGCTAGGTAGAAAGAGAAGAACATTTCTCCTTAATGAAATCAAAATCACTTTAAATAAAGGCAAATTATTTTCACTCATGACCTGCCTTCTTTATACCGACATTGTAGTGTTACTATGTGGCTACAATTTATAGAATCCCAAGATCATAGAAGAATCAGTATTGGAGATGATTCAAAAAGCGATGGAAAGACATATGGCAATTATAAGTAGATTTATAAATGAGAAGTTTCGCTAGTATACAATTAAAAAGGCCTTGGCCTATAGGGAGTATTAAGTTTAAATTAATTAAAAGTATAAGTGTTTCACTGGTACTCATTGTCAAGATATTAGGGGATGCCCTGTTTTCCAAAGTTAAGGCCCAGAAAGCAAGCTTTGCCCTGTGCGTGGCATAACAACAATCCTTTGTGCTCATTTTCTGGATGATCTCTCCCTCTGGCAAAAATTGCATAATCTTTATGTTGCTTTGATTCCTATTTCACATGAGATCCCAGGGGAGCTGGTGCTGTTGTTAACATGATGCAGGAAAAAGTTATCATTCAAATCTCCTGATATGCTGAGTGAACCAAACCAGGTGCTTTATTCCTGTTTCAGCCACACTTCTCTGGTTCTTTACCCCACTGAACAATCACAAGGCTCAATGATTCTAATAACTTAGAGACTGTTCCCACAGGACCCAAGAGTAGCTATATGGTCTGAAAAATTGCTAATGATAGGAATTTACTCAAGACCTAGGAATGACTGTGTTGGGTCCTGCCTTTTTGCGGTTTTCATGTACAAAAACCCTTCCCTTCTCCTCAGGAGCACATTCACTTGCAAATATTTTCCTCACTTTTAAATCAAACTTCTGTTTTACTCCTGACTCTTTTGTATCCGTTCTGCTTTATTTGACTCTGGCCACCCACAGGTTATACACTGGTTCCTGTCTGGTTGACATTTAAATTGGTGTTATGAATGGGTTTGGGCATGGAATTAGGTCAATGGACTCTCTGGTAGTAGTGGGAAAGGACTAGGCATCACCAGAGATTTTCCTGGAGGCTTAGCCCACCTCCCCTCATCTGGTAAGTGCTCTGCCCCTTGATCCTGCTCCAATCCTTCAATGAATTAGGTGTAGTCTAGGTAGGATCTTCTTGACTCCATTTCCCCATTGTACTATTTCCTTTCCAAAAAGGAAAATTTCCACCTGGTTAATCTTGAACCTTGCTTTTAACACTCTGTGACTATCATTTGCTGTCATGCCTGGAATCAAGCAGAGCTAAAGGATTTTTTTTCCTCTTGTTATAATACATTGTTATAACTATGTCCATCTTTTTTCCTTTTACAGCAAATTTCTATAATCAAGACGTTGTATATGTACAATACCAAATATATTAAATAATAGATTGATATTAGAACATCTCTTAGTTACTTTAATAGGATACAAGTATATTCATCTACAATCTTAACCTATATTTGTGGTCAAATTATAATACATGAATTATATCCCCCTAAGGGGAAATGATTAAGCAAAGTAATAAGACAAAGATGAAATGTGAAAGTTTTTTTTTAAATAAATGGAATACTAAATGTGAAATAACAATAGGATTAGAGTATTTTCTCTAAGAACTACATACAGACATATATGACTGGGTTCCAAAATTTATATTTATCTATCATGGAAATTTGAGCTTTGAGTATGTTTTAGTAATAAGTTCTCAAAATTTGATTGAAGATTTATTAATTAAGGATTGAGGAAGTTGTACATAAATTATATTGATAATGGTAACGAAAGAGAAATTATTTTCTCATTTTTATGTATCTGATATATTTTTCAAAAGGCAGAACAGTTCCTAAATGAGCTTCCTAAGGTAAAAAAACAAAAAAGCAACATTAGGAGCAGACAGATTTACAAGTGAATTCTACCAAACATTTAAAGATCAACTAATTCTAATATTAAATAAATTATTTGGAATAATAGACAAAGAAGCGATCCTATCAAACTCCTTTTATGAAGCAAATATTGTACTGATACCTAAAACCAGAAAGAGTAAAAACAGAGTAAAGAAAATCATAGATCAAATTTATTAATGGATATGAATGCAAAAATCCTGAATAAAATATTAACTAAAAAATTACAACAATATATTACAAAGATTATACATTGTAACCAAATGAGATTTATACTGGAACACAGATACAATTTAACATAAGGAAAAAGTATTAATATAATTGATTATATCAATATAATAAATATTCACATGATTATATCAACAAATACCAAAAAAAAGTTTTTGATGATGTGCAAAACTCATTTTTTATTAAAACCATTTGAAAATATATGTATAATTTTGTTTTACTTAAACTGATAAAAAAACATGTTTATCTAAAACCATGAATAAGCATTTGTTTGTAATGGGGATAAGCTAGAAGCCTTTCTAGTAAGATCAGGTGTGAAACAAGGATTCCCATTGTCACTAATATTATTCAATTTTATATTGGAAACCTAGCAATAGCAATAAAAGAAGAAAAAGAAATAGAAGGAGTCAAAATAAGGAATGAGGTAATAAAACTGTCAACATTCCTATATATCATAAACTAAACACTTCAAGAAGAGATAGTAAGAGATGTAACATTTAAAGTAAATCTAGGGGGCAGAGCCAAGATGGCAGAGTAAAAGCAGCGACTTGTTTGAGCTCTCCCCTGAACCCTTCCAAATATCTGTACAAATGGCTCTAAACAAATTCTAGAGCAGCAGAAAATACAAAAAGACGGAGTGAAACAAATTTCCAGACCAAGGCAACCTGGATGATTGATGGCAAAGGTCTGTTGCACCGGGCTGGGGAGGAGTATAGTTCAGCATGGACTACACAGGCAAAGACCAGGCCTCAGTGAACCTGGAGCAGGCATCAGGGGACTAAATTATGGGCAGTTTCCAGACTTCTCAACCCACAAATACTAAAGACAACTTAGAAAATCAATAGGAAAGGTCTGTCAGACCTGGATAAGAGAAGAGCACAGTCTGACCCCAGTCCTGGTGCAGCAGCTGCTTCCAGAGCTCTTGGCCCACAGACAGTGTGGGGATCAAAAGGCTAATCGGAGGGGGATTGCAAGGATCTCTTTACCTGTGCTGAGGCAAGATTCTCTTGCTTTGCTCATGCTTGGATCTGGGTTGCTGTCCTGGGGTAAGGAGGAGCATTGGCATGGTGGAGCTTGTGGTCGCAGTGAAAAGAAAATCCTCATAGTTCCAAGGCAGAAAAGAGTGCTTGTGGTCAGTCATAGACCAGAGTACAGGCAAGGAAAGGAGTAAACACCTTGCCCCTGAATGTTGAAAACTAAAAATATATAAATTAATTAAAAAAATAAGATAACTAGACCTCCTTCTCAGACTTTTCACTCTTCCCTTTTTCTCTCCTTCCTTCTCTCTCTTTCCTCCTCTCCCCTCTCTGTCCCTTTCCCTCCACTCTTCCCCCATCCCCATCCTTCTCTACACCCTTTCTCCTTCCTCCCTTCACTGACAATGCTGTGATGGAGATGGCTGAGGAGGCCATGGAGCCTTCTGAGGTGGAAGTAACGAGGTTGTGCCACGACATGTTCCCCAAAATGTCCGCGCACCTGACAAGCAAGCTGATAGCCTCCAATTAAGACTATAAACTTCTGGAAAATATGAACAAACTGACTAGCTTGAAGTATCTAGAAATGAGAGATATTATAGTAAACATAAGTAGAACACTAAAGGGCTTAAACCAGATATGTGCAGCACTTCAGATTTATCAGGATCAAATCACTTTAATTGAGGAGGAAGTAGCAGCTCTTGAGCAGGCAGCTTACCAGTTGGACGCATATTCAAAGAAACTAGAAGCAAAGTACAAGAAACTAGAGAGGCATTGAAAGAATTCTTTAGCACAAAAACTTTAACTACAAGAATGTTTCATAAGAGCTGAAATAAGTGGGATGGAACTTATCGCTATGCTGCAGTTCCTAAAACGAAGTGGTGCTGCTGATCCAAGGAGGATCCTAGCCTCCACCTTTAGTTGGATATGTAACTTTGGCCACCCATTGATGTTTTCTTAAACCTGTACCCCCTACATTGTGTCCCCTGGACCAAGGCTCAGAAATCAGGATCAACCCTGTCTAGAGCAGACACAGATTACAGGCTTTCCTTTCCCTGTCTCCTCACTAATTCCCTTTCCCTTAGCACTCCACCTTGTACTCTGTTCTGAATGTGCCCCCCAACCCTTTTCACAACCTGTTCTCCAACTCAAATAATAAATGATGACTTATGACCCTCAAAATAAAATAAAATAACTCTAGATAGGATAAATTACCTGAAAGTACATTTACCGAAGCAACTTATATCAGATTTAAATAATTGGAGAAATATGAATTATTCATGGATAAGCAAGGCCAATATAATAAAAATGAAGAACAAAAAGTCAGGAGTAGCAAAGGAACTAGTAAAAAATGTAAAGGAAAGAGGTTTAGCAGAATCAGGTCTTAAACTATATTATAAGGACTTAATTATCAAAAATATATGGTGTTAGATAAGAAACAGTAAAGTAGCTCATAATATTTTTTAAAGATTTTTATATCAGATACAAGATTTAGGTAAGGGTAGAAACAGCAAATGGTATATAAACTGAAGTTCTATGAAGTTTCAAAACTGGAGAACCAAATTTAAATGATATTACTAGCAGAATTATCTAGGAACCTCTAGATTTGGAAACGGAGAAGCAGTCTTCTTTAGAGCTATCCTGAGAATAAAGCCTATTGTCTAAGAAAAGATTTCTAGGGACCAGAAAATTACATGAGACTCCTGGGACTCAAAATGTGCTGGTAAAAAAACAAACAAACAAACAAACAAAACAAAACATTGAGAATAGGTCACTAGGATACAAGAGGATACAAGAGGACTTAGTTAAGATTGATACAAAGAGTTTTTTTTATCACGGCCCCCTACTGGGTCCTTCTGACTACTGCCGCAACTGCCAAACTAGATCTTCTGAAGAAAGCCCCTCTACCTGAGTGGACAGCAGAACCCTCCAGGGATCTCAAAGTTGGTCTAGTATGAACCCAGAAGCAGCCAACATCCCAATGAGACAGCTACCCCACGATTCCCAACATGCACTTAATACAGTGCCCTAGTTTTTTTTTTCCTCTCCCCCTTTGCTTTGCACCCATTCCACCAAAGTCATGATTCAAGCATGAGTTGGCATTTTCTCCCTCTACATTCTTGGCCCCCCTCCCTTTTCTGCTTATAAGCAAATAGTGGCTAGCAATGATACCTGGGAGATGCTTTCCTAATAGTAACTAACCTCCCAGGCAACATCTCTTCTTGGTCCAACTGACCTCTAATGACATTTGAATTATAACTGCCTCTCCTTTATTGGCCATAAAAGTAGGGGTTCTTTCAGACTCCTTCTCTCTGACCCAAAGGGGAAATGTCAAGATGTTAGGAGACAATGTTTTCCAGAGCTAAGGCCCAAAAAACAAACTATGCCCTGAACTTGATATAACAACAATGCTTTGTGCTCACCCTCTACATGATCTCACCCTCTGGTAAATATCATATAATTTTTGTAGTGCTTTGATCCCTATTTCCCATGAAATCCCAGGGGAACTGGTACTGTCACTATTATATTTTAATATTTTTATATATTGTATGTATTCAAGCATTGCTTAGAAAATGGAGTCAAAAAACAAATCTTATTTCTGTCACATATTGCATGACTGCATGGGCAAGAGAGAAATGAGTATTATCAGTGAAGATTTATTTTTCTCAGTTTATTAATACAGTAAATAATATCTGATGAAATGTATGCTTCTAGATTCACTTAATAAATTGAGAGTTATATTGAGATTTTATTAATGAAGAAATATTCAAATATTCTCCTTAATTACTTGAAAGCTAGGGATGATAAGATTAAATATGAGAATGAATCAAGCAGCTAAATTTTTGCAGTCTTCCATATTTACTTGTAGGTTACTCTTCAGGATGTCACCTTGATTCATTCTAATATTTATCTTTAACATCTTGATCTTTATGGTAATCCAGGGGAATGTTGGTATATTTTTTCCTTAATTAACATATACCTTTAAATTGTGATAAATAATTTTTGAAAATGCTTATTAAAATTAGTCAGTGAAAATAAGAAGAGTAATACAATGCTCAGACATAAAAAAAGCTCTGAATTTTCACTCTAGTAACTCCCACCTACTCTTTTCTGACATTCTCTTCTAATGGCACATTTAAAAATAAAGAACTACTTTTAAAATTGAATATAAAATAAACTTGAATGAATCACTGCAACATACTTAGAATAAGTTAGCCATGAGGGTGATGATATTCTTTTACTTGTGAGGCCTTTATAACTCACTTGCTTATGAATTATGTATCTATCATAAGAAAGAAAATCTAATAGTAGCTCTTCATGGGAGAGACACCATTATTTATTCCTCGTGAAAGAGAATTAAGGTACCATCAGACATTTAGGTCTGCTAAAAGAATTAAAAATCTTGAGAAAAAGTCAACTCTCCCTGTCTCAGTATCTAAAACTGAAAAAAAAAAACTAATTAAATGTATGTTTCTATGCATTTATACTAGTATAAAAAGTGTAAATAACAAGGAAATGAAATGTACATTTGAACACATAATTTCATTTAGTACCTGTCTAATAATTAAACTTACATCTTTTTTTGGTAAAATAAAAAAATGCATCTAATGTTTTACTTTATGAGGCATTTCTTGCCAAAGTTTGACAGCAAAGCAAAGTATCATAATTGCAGATATAGAAATATTTGGATATAAAAGTCTGTGCCTCAGTTTCAAGGGCATGGCATCTTTCATTACTAATTTAAAATACTTCCATCCCAGAGTAGTAAGGTGATAAAAACAATGGATTACAAAGGTGAAGAGAGTTATAGAAAACCATAATTGGGAGAGATATCTAAGACAATTCATTAATTCAGCACAATCACCTAACCCAGATTTCATTTCCCTAATACCTTCTCACACTCCAGGCTCAAGAGAGAGAAACAAGATGAAACAAAGAAGGAATGAAAGAAAGATGGAGAGAAAGAAATAAAGAGAAGGAAGGATAGAGGAAGGAATGGAGAGAAGGAGGGAGGGATAAAGGAAAAAGGGAAGGAAGGAGGGAGGAAGCAAGAGAAAGAAGAAAAAAACTAAGGAATAAATGAATAAGTGAATGAAACAATAAATAAATAAATAAAATGAATAAACAATTAAATATAGGAATGAATGAATGATTGAATGGATAATGGAAGCAGTGCTTGACATTATATAATATAGTTATTTGTACACACTTTTCCCTCCAAGTTTATAAGTTTCTTAAAAGCAAAGTTTTCCCCAGCACCTAGTACAATTCAACAAGTGCCTTCTATGTTCAAGAAACAGTGCTGAATGAATGTCATACCAAAAAATATATATATACACATATACATATACATATATATGTATATGTATATATATGCATATATGCATATATATATATATATATATATATATGTATATATGTATGTATATGTATATATTCTGCCTTCAAGTAGCTTACATCCTTCTGGGACAATTAAAACAAACAAACAAGAATGGCATAATTTTAGGAGCGATACACTTTAAAAATTATCTTAGTGTTTTGAACATAGTAAGTACTCAATTGCTAAGTTAAAATAAACTGAAGAGAAGGAATGCTTCCTTTTCTGAGTTTTTAATCTGAAAACAACTTTCCAGTCATTGGAAGAAGGAGAGAAGTGTGAAGCTAAAAATGCAAAAAAAACCCCAAAATGCCTTTCAATCCACTCCATATTATCCTTTACTATATAGACATGACTGAGAGACAGTGTGGTATGTTGAGTCTGGGGAGACAGCCTTGAAATTAGTAAGATTTGGATTCAAATTTTGTCTTTAACACCAAAGATTACTTGTTCCTTTCTCACAAAGAGTATCCTAGATAAGGCCATAGACCTATCTAATAAAGGCTTCATAAAGGTGAAGAAAGTTAATATATGTATTGGTAGTTGCCAAATTCTTCAGGGTCTCCTTTTTTCAGTAATCATAAGACATTAAATCTTATTAATGCTTTTGGGGTATTACTCTCTTTGAGTTAAAATGAAAATCAAGTCCTTATATTCTTTAAAATTGTGTCACTTCCATTGCTGATTTATTCACTATATTTAGTTAGTCCCAGCAAATCCTTCTAATTTGGTCTTAAGTGCCATTACTATTTCTTCGTATAAAGTCTGAGTCCAAATAGTTTGGATACATGGTTTCAAGAAAATGTTAGCTGACATGAAGCAGGTCTCATAAACTAAGTCCCCTTGTTTTCTCAGGTGTTTTCTTTCTAAACAAAATCAGAACAACATGAAAGAGCTAGATTCAAAATCCATTTGATAGCATAAAAGAGATTATTATTATTATCACTTTTAGTAATACCACAAATCTGTAAATAAAGTTATGTGCCCAAATATCAGAAAATTCATAAATAAGTTGTGTCACAACAAATACTGGAAGACAAACATCCTATAAGAAATGAGAAATTGAAAAATTTATAAACTATGAGGATTTTTCATTGCTCTCAATGTGGGAGTGGTAGAGGAAAAAATGATACATTTCATGTTCCTAGTAAGGAAAAAGAAGATAATACAGTGTGAGTTTGATGAGATTTTTAAAGATTTTTTGGGCAGGTGATATTATTAAAAGATTGTTTCAAGTGCTATACTATGTGTACAAGAAGTCAGTGTAGTATATTGCCATAAGACTGTGTCAGTATTGCAATATTATAGCATGCAAATGAGGCACATTAAACAAACTTACAGTAATATGGGAAAATTATGTTCTTTTTGCGTATCAAATCTTTGGCTAATTAGTATGAACTCTTTTGGATGTCATTGGCACTATTTAGTTTTTGATGTCAATGTAGTTAATTTGCATTTGAGCTCTTAACAATTTTTCCTAGTATACTTTGTGAACAATCCTGTTTTTTTTTAGTCTTATACTTAAAAAAAAAACAAACAACCTGGATTACCTAACATATTTTGGTTGGAGTTCAAAACACTATGGATCTTGCAAAAAGTCAAGATGGAGTCATTCACCAGACAAAAGCCTGGGGAAATTGAATGGAAACAGTCCAGGCAAAGTGACCTCAGTGCTGGCTTCCAGGATAAAAAAGGGAGCTCAAGAGTTCAAAAGAAGTTTATTTCTGAAGAAAGACAAAAGAAAAGAGAAATCTTTTCCTAAATATAGGGCTTTGCTCCGGGGAAGATTTTTTTCATATTGTTATCAGAAAGAAGGGTTACTTCAGTTTATTCCAAATGAGAGCACTTTTCTGAAAACTTCAAGAATAATTGACTACCTTTAGTTTGTTTGAGGTAGAGATGAAAGATAAATGGGTGAATTCATGATATTTTTGCTCTTAGTTTCACAGGCAGCTAAACACAAGGGTTTGAAGTTCATGAGAATTATTAAAGCTGGACATATGTATGTAGGATAAACTACCTTGAACACCCCATCAGCTCCATAAATTCACTGTACTTGAAGTTAAACCTATCACCTCACCTGTCATGAGCAACATCATCCTCTTTAGAAATATGTACATGTGTTTTATATGCAATATATACTACATAATGTATATACATATGTGTTTATTTACATCTATGCATGCATGCATGTATATGCATATATACACACTGATAGGTGATAGATATAGATCAGCCAACTGCAAATAAATAATTATAGAATTCATAAGAATATATGAAATCACTGGATAAAAGAAAAGAGGACCCATCTTACAAGGGTAATAATTGGCCTTAAAAGATACTTAATGGTTGATGTTTGATAGAATGCTGATGAATCAGCAAGGGAGACTGAAAAGAATCCATCTGACAGGCAGAAGGAAAACAAGAAGAAAATGGTATCAAAAAAACAGACAAAAGAGAGAATATATAGAGAGAAAGAGTAGAAAGTTTTGGAAAGGTATAAAAGATTAAGATGCATGGACAAAAGAGAAATCATCAAATTTACCAACTGAATGACCTTTGGTAACTTTTGGGAAGGTAGTTTCAGTTGAGTTTTTTGATCAAAGGCCATTTTGTAAGGTATTTGTGGGTATGGAAGATGAAATGCAGAACAAAAGAAATTACACTGGTTTTACAATCAAAGGGCCTGGGTTAAAATCATGGATCTTCTATTAACTTTTTATGTGACCTTGAGCAAATTACTTTACTTCTCTGGGCTACAGATCCCTGTCTGTAAGTAGTGAGGTTAAACCTGATGACTTGAAAATTCCTTTCCTTCTCTAAATTTATGATCATGTGAAGTTGAATCTCTGAATGTGGCTATGGAAATGAGAGTGGAGAGAAAAGATCAAATGAGGGATATTGCAAAAAATAGGATAAGTCAATCTAAAAGTATTGATTAAGTGCCCACTATATTTAGGGTACTGAGATAGGTACAGGGAATATAAATATAAAAATTAGATAATTCCTTCCCTCAAAGATCTTACATTCTACTAAGAGCATATAGCACATCTTTTTTGGAGCGGGATAACTGGTAAACAGATCTTTGGTTGATAAAGTCACATGGATTGTGAGTAGAGCTACAGGGCAGTAGATTATCATGCATACCTTTACAGAAACAATGTCAATATCAATTTGATTATTGTTCCCAGAGGAAAAAAGAAGTACAAAGGGAAGAAGAGATTGTGAAAGGTGACAAAACTGATGGCAAGAAGGCTTCACTGGATAGGCACTAGAGTCCTCAAAGATAATTAGACAGCATCAAGTGTGGCCTGTGGACCTGGGACTAGCTATTTATATGGTGCTGAACCTGGCAGCTCTCTTCCAGGTCTATACCATAGATGTGTTCCTCTCAGGTGGGAGACAGATTATCTGAAAGCCCAAGTTGAAGGTTTGGAGTAGATTAGCCAATAAATGATACATATTTTGGCTATGGTGACATCATGAAATAAATTCTTTGATCAAACTATTACATGTTTTAACATTTACAAAGTCTTTTCTTCACAATAAGATAAGTAGTATGAATAGTATAATAGTCATTTACAGATTTTTAAACAGAGGCAATGAGAGGCTAATTGAGCTACTTCCTTCACCATATGTGCACTCTTTATGGGCAAGATACAGGCTAGTAAATGTCTAAGATGGAATGCATATTGAGACCTCTAAAACAATGTTTTATCTATGCTACTTTGACATTTTTTAGCTAATAAATCATACTCAGTTTAATAAATAATTGTATTTTTATTTATGAATTGTCAATGATTTGAATTCTTGCAAATTTCCTTAGCAGTTGTGACTACTTGTCAAAGCAGTTAAGATTCCCAGTACTAAAAACTCATGGTATTGGCATTACCAGAGAAGCTTGTTTCAGTAGTCTTCATCATATTTTAGTACTGTAGTTGAAAATTGCTACCAAGATCCCTAAAAATCTAGAATGAGGAAATACTTGCCACAAATAGGATATGTGTTGATATCTCTAAGTCAGTCATTTTCAAATGGATGCCTTCAAATGCATGACAAATTGGATGAAATCACTTTTTCCTGCCTTGTCTATATGTGATATAAAGTGTAGAGCTTTCCCTTGAAATGGAAACAATACGGTTGTCGAGGTTGTTTAAAAAAGGAAAATGCAAATGTTGCTACTCAAATAGAAGTCCACATGGATTACTATTAGCATGAGATTCTGAAGAATTTCTGAATCTAGTGATCCATTGTGCAATCATTAGTACATATGGAGGATATTAGAATTTCATCTTCATCTGATTAACTGACTTAGATGACAAATAATATAGATGAATGGAAGAGGGAATAAAGGGAAATGCACTTTAAGGAAAGAGGGAAGTAAGCAGTGAAAGTTTCTGAAGAATCAACCAGAAATTTATATAATGTGCCTTAACATTAATGAGGTATAAATAAGCACACAGTATCTGTGTGTGTGTGTTCAATAGGTTTTTGAAATGATCTCTAATGAACTATATCAAGCTTTGGGAAGAAAGAGTTGCAAGGAAGTCAATATTTACATAAAAAGACTTTCACTTCCCCTTAACTGACAACAAAAATTCTCCTAATTTTCAAATTTCACTGGAAGGATGCATTAAAGGAAGATAACACATGGACTGCCAAGGGCATAAAGGGCACAGAGCTGATACTAGACCATCATAACTAGTTAAAAAAAAGTGAAATGGTAGGAGAAAAGGCTTAATTTGATCAATCAAAAATGTAAAGAAGTAATTCAGGAATAAGAAATAGGAGTGTTAAAGACTTGAGATCAACTGCATAAAACAGAGCTGAACACAATGCAAATTATGAAATCATCAGAGTAAGCCAAAGGATGACAGAAAGCAATTATTTCAGACAACCTACTAGAGGTTGCCTGGCAATGGATTTTTAATTCGAATACCTTAGCATATTCCCTGATCATTATATAACATATAATATATAAGCTCCTGGTTAATTCTTCAGAAACTGGTTGTTTCCCTTCTTTCCTTAAATTGCATTTTCCTTTCTTCCCCATTCCATTCACCAGTACTGTGTATTTATAATTCATATAAGGTAATGTAATCCAGGACATCTAGGCTCTTCAATGGTTAGAACGCAATCAGGAAAACCTGAATCAAATTTGGCCTCGGACACTTACTAGCTGTGTAATCCTGGCTGGACAAGTCACTTAACCTTGTTTGCTTCAATTCTCACTTTAAAATGAGCTAGAGAAGGAAATGGGAAACCATTCTAGTATCTTTGTCAAGAAAACACCAAATGGGTGAAGCAGAAGACATACAGTGCCCTAAAGATTAAGAGAATCTTAATGCTGCTTTTCCGGTACTTTGTGAAACCCCAGTTTATTCTGTTACTTGAAAGGCATCCTAAAGTCCTTTCCCTGGTATCCTGAACTGGTACCAAAAGAACTGCTTTTGTATCCCTTAGTCTATGCTCCCCTTGTCTTCAAGTTTTAACCTGTGACCCCATGCCCTGTAAACCATAAAGAATTCCCTTTGTCTCCCTCATCCTATGTCATAAAATCCTTTCTTGACCTATCTTTAACCCCCTAAAACTTCTAAAACTATCTTGTAAGCAACCACCTTCTTCATCTTGTCCTTATAAAACTATTCCCGTCCCTCTTTAAGTTTCTAGTCCTCTTTCCAGAGTTAGCCCATTGCTTTTGCATCAGTAAAACTCCCAATAGTTACAACGAAGGTCTAAGTGAATTCTTTCACACCTGAACCAGCTGTCCCAACTCTAAACCTCAACATGGGGTCAAGAAGAGTGGGATACAATTGAAACGACTGAACAGCAATAATAACAACAAATGTAATATATATACATTTATATTGGCCCTGCCCCCATTCTGAGAATTTACAGTTATTATTAGATGAAGCCTGCATAATTTTAACATTATAAATCATTTAAGCAAGTGTTATGGGAAATGGCCCTAAAAATATGTCTAGGTCATGTATATAAGATGTAAGATGACACTGCCGGAAATGTGTGTGGTAATGGTGACGTAGGTTGTTTGTTGTTGCTGCTATTATTTATACTTCCATTTCAATTTAATAAATATTCACTGTTATTTTGATAGCCTGGGCAATATAATAGTCATTAGCAGACATTGGCTATCTAAATAATGTCATAGAATGACCTATTCCTCACATATATAATATTAGAAAAGCCATTTTTGGGGGGAGGGTTATTTAATTCCTTTCAGATATGCTCTGGTTAGTGAATAAACAATGGATTCTGAGTGAGGAAGTTAAGGGATTTTTCCCATCTTTGCATTCAAGAGGCCTAGCAGTATCTAACATTTGGTAATCAATCAATCAGTCCATCAATTAGCATTTATTAAATGATTACCATGTTTCAGACACTGAGACAAATAATTGTTTATTGGTTACTACATGAATGACAGAAGCTAGATGGCCTGAGTCTGAAAGACCTGATTTAAATTTAATCTCAGGCACTTACTAGCTGTGTGACCCTGGGCAAGTCACTTAATGTTTGTTTACCTTAATGAACTACAGAATTAAAATGACAAACCACTCCAATATCTTTGCAAATAATAAAACAAACAAACAAACAAACAAAAAAATGGACAGTATTGTCACGCTATGGCCCATAGCATCACTAAGAGTTGGATGCCAGTGAACGAATGAACAACAAGGTGAATGACCATGTTTCAGTTACTAAACTTCTATGACTCATTTCTTTCTTTCACAAAATATGGATAACAATACATGAAGTGCCTATCTCAAAATGCTAGGTGCCTCATGTGAGGGTGTAAGAAAAATATGAAGTAAAACTTTAAATTTTAAAGTGCTTTACAGGGCGTCCTAAAAGATTTAGTGCTATTTTAAGCTCTGAAAACTTTAAAAAAATAAACTTTAAAAGGTAAAAATTCACTAAGATTTCTGGGCCATCTTCTAAATGAGTCAATTTTCATTATTAGCGATATTATATTTCCTGCAGGTGACCAAAATATATAAGGCACAAAAAATAATAAATGAGTGTTGAGTTATGCAGATTGCAGACTATTTCAAGCTACTTAAAAGAAAAGGTTACCAGTAGCTTTAAGAGAAGATTTGAATTAGTTATTGATTTGACACAAATAGCAATTTCCAGTTAATATTTTTGAGCAAATCTAAATGGAGCATTACTGGTTATCTCTTCTTTTTTTATTTTCAATGAAAAGCTAAATGTTAGAAAGAAAGGAATCTGATATTAGAAAAGACGAACACTGCAGTGAAGAATAAATATTTGTATTTCATGTAGGAGATATCCCCAGTGAGCTTGGAATGAGAGAAGAGTGAGGACATGAGTGTAATAGAGAGTAAAAAGGGGGCAGCCACTCCATTGAGTTGTCTAACCTCTATTAGCCTTTTTCTAGTCACAGCTATTTAATGTTAGAGGAAGCAATGTGACATGCAGAATTCTATAAAGGCAAATTGCCCATCAGATGGTATAACCTATTATTAAGGAAACATTTGAGAAGGTAACAAAATACAGCAGAAACTATTCTGCTATCTGCTGAATGCAAAATGGGACAGTGTATTGCTCATTTCTTGTTTGAAAAAGCTGTGGGTTGGGGGAGATTCCATATCACAGCTATATTATTTTACTTTGGATTTATAGTCATAGCCAGACGTCAATAACTCAAATTAGCTGTTCAAAGAAACAGGTAGTAAAATATAGAATGGCCCTGAGAAAGTGCAAAGAACCATGAATGTCACCAGAGATCTAATAAACAACAGCAGCAACTAACAAACAAACACAAAAGCAATGGCATTGAGCCTTTCCTAACAGTAGCCCTATTAGGAAGATAATGAGAAAACTTATCTCTATTTTGCATGTGAGGAAACAGGCTTATGGAGTCTCAGATTTGGGAGGAACTATAATAAGACTAAATAAATCAAGCAGTATATAAATGAAAATCTATTCAATGACATACATAGCAAGGGAAATCTAAAAGGCAGATGGGTGGCATAGCACCAAGCCTGAAGTCTGGAAGACTCATCTTCCTGAATTCCAATCTGGCCTCAGATACTTACTAGCTATGTGACCCTGGGCAAGTCAGGTAAACCCGTTTGTCTCAGTTCCTCATGTATAAAATGAGCTAGAGAAGGAAATGTCAAACCACTCCAATATCTCTGTGAAGAAAACCCCAAACGGGGTCACAAAGAGTCTGAGATGACTAAACAATAACCACAACGGCAACAGCAGCATCTAGTCTTTCCTTGACGCCATCAATGATGGTGATCTTACCATCTCCTGAGGCAGTCCATTCTACTTCTTGAAAACCCTGTTAGGAAGTTTTCTTTTTATTAAACAGATATTTACCTCGCTGCAATTTCCACTATTTTTTCCTAATTCTTCCTTTTGAGAACAAAAAAAGCAATCATAATCCTTCTTCCAAGTTACACACCTTCAAATACTTGAAGGCAACTATCAAGCTCCTTATAAGGTATTTCCAGGCTGAACGTTTATAGTTCTGGTCAATTCTTGTATATGATGATCTCTATGCACTTAACCATTCCAAATGCCATCACTGCACTCTCAATTTTATTACCTTGCTGTATAACATGGTACTCAGAACTTAATACAATTCAGATATGCCCTGAGTATAATAGGATTATCACCTTCTAAATGATGAAGTCTTCAACTCTTCAATAGATATGACCTCATTAACAAGTAGTATTGAAATCCATGAATGCCTTCTTGTCCTATGAGATTCTTGTCTGTGTCTTCTCAAACTTCCAAATGTAATCCGCCTAGTGGCTTTCCTTTAGATCTCTGGAAATTTGGTGGGCAGTGATGGAACACATGTCTGTCCGTCGGTAATGGTAGTGCCTGACATTTATGGATTATTATCAGTAGTGTTACTAATAATAGTAAATATATAGTGCACTTTAAGACTTAAAAGCACTCTACAAATCTTAATTCATTTTATTCTCACAACCACCCTGGGAGATAGTTGTTATTATTGGGTATAAACCCATGAGGCAAACAGCAGTTAGGTGGCTTGCCCACAGTAGCATAGCTAATAAATTTCTGACTTCTTCTTTTGATCTCATGTCTTCCTGATTTCAGGTCTAGTGTTCATTTCATGGCACCACTTAGCAACCTGTATTGTATAATGTAGTGTTTGTTATGTCATTCTATTTGAGATACTTCTTGGTTTGTTCCCATGACCAGTCCTTATTTTTCATTCCTACAAATATTTATATCATATTTTATACTGCTTCCATACAATTAGAAAGCAGTCATTTTATATTCTCTACACATCTTTTCAATGCCTTTTGATGCCATGAAACTTTAATTCTTTGGAGATTTTTTTTTTTTGGCAGGGGCAGCTAGGTGGCACAGTGGATAGAGCACCGGTCCTGAAGTCAGGAGGACTTGAGTTCAAATCTGACCTCAGACCAACACTTGACACTTGCTAGCTGTGTGACACTGGACAAGTCACTTAATCTCAATTGCCTAAAAATTAAAAAAAAAAAAGATATTCTTTGCAACCATATAGTATCACTTGAGTAAGGTAGCTAGGTGGAACAGTAAATAGAACACTGCACTTGGAATCAGGAAGACTTATAATCCATGTTATTCTTCTCTCCCTTCTCTGTCTATCCTTTTCATTTTGAAAAAGATATTTGGTGCCAGCCATATTCCAATTGTCTTCCATCCTCCTGAGTCTCAGTGATATCTGTGTGGTCAGCATTGTTTTACTGCATCAGGATGTCTTGTTTACCTTACCATTTTGCTTTCTGTTTATACATCGTGCTTTTCGTTTCTAGTAGCTGAAACCAAGACTCTAGCACTGCCTCTTTTAAAGTACTTGTCTCCTATGACCTTCTGGGTATTGGTATGGCTCAGATACTTACTAGTTAGTGACCCTGGACAAGTCACTTAAACTTATTTGTTTCATTTTTTCCCCCTTCTTTTCTGCTTTGGTATCTAGCTTGGTAGGTATATGTATGTCATTTTTACCTCCTGCTTTCTTTTCAGCTTAAAACCCTTTTTATTTGATTTTCTATATACCTACATTAAGTGCACAATATTCCTGGATAAGAGCCCATCATTCTTTCAAGCCAAAAATCCAAACCCCATTCTCAGACACTGTCTTTTTCAATCCACTGTTTACTTCTCAGAGAGTGGACACAGGCAGAGAGAATTAGTAAACAAATCTCCAGTGATTCATGCAGGGCTTGGCATATCTTTGGCTCTTACTAAATCTTCACTGATTTATAGATCTGAAGAGTTTAAATTCATTAGTGAATGCTCATGGTTGATAATTTAGATTCCAAGTTCCTTGAGGGAAGGGATTGTTATTTCCTTCTTTTTTTTATTCCCAGCATTTAGTACATTACTTAACACATAGCAGGTGCTTAATAAATATTTATTGATTGATAACTATTTGTGGGAGAATAGTTCTTTTTACTCTCATGTTTGTATTTTTCTTTTGAGAACTATTTTTTTGTTCTTTTTCCTTATTATGTTTACTTAACCCTCAACAGAAGTCCTACTGTGATGCTTACAGTCTCTACCAGGTAAAGGATAATCTATGCTAGAGCTTACCAAACTGAAAAAGAATTTGAGAACTGCTCAGCTGACAAACTGTTCCTGATGACTGATATCCAGTCCAATTAAGCAAGGTAGTCTAATCATTTAGGATAGTAGCCACTTTTATAGCAATCCATGAAACATATCTTCATGTCTCTTCCATTTCTTCAATTATCAAGGCAAAATTGTGGAAAATAAATGCTAAACAGAGATGCTAAGGATCAGAACAATTCTACACCATATATGAATATTAAATTAAATTACTCTAAATACTATAAAGTTGTGACATATAAAAATCCCTAAATCGTGGTACTATTAATGTACTATTACAGGAAATGTACCATCCATATATACATTCTTGCAAAAAAAAAATGAAAACACAAAACATAAAGAAGTTACAAATAAATGAGAAAAATTAGGTCACTATCTTTCTTAAAATGGGATTTTAATGCCTTTGGAAGGTTGGGAAATTCTCATTCATACCTTCTCTTAGAATAAAATATATTTTTTTAAATTTCCATATTAATCATGTTGGAAAACACACACACACAACAACACACACACACACACACACACACACACACACACGTACAAACACATACACACAAAGCAAAAAAAAAACATACTTCAATCTGCACTCAGAATTAATCAGTTATCCTGGAGTTGGATAACATTTTTTAGAATAAGGTTTCTTGCATAGATTCATCATTAAAGGAAATTCTAAGTTTTTGTTAGAGGTTAGTGGAATAAAGATGCATTTAAAAAAATCCAAGTACATAGAATCCCCAAAATACTTCCTGGAATCCAGAGTCAGAACACCTCTCCTAGAAGAAATTGAGTGCACTTAAAAGTATTCAGAATTTAGATTTGAACCCCCTGTCTGATACTTGATATTTTTTACGAATGTGGCATGAATGAAATTCTATTAGTCTCTAATTCCTCCTCTAAGAATTTAGTTTTGAACTGGATAACATCTAAAGTTCCTTGCTCCATTTCTATGATTTTCTGATGCTGAAACAAAAGATTTGGTATCATAGTATCCCTAAAGACAATAATAAATTATTTCATTGAACATCTGTTAAATTTACCATACAAAATTTATGATAAGTACAAAAAATAAAATGATTCAAGATTATGTGTCAATGTTTGTTGTAGAGCATATAAAAATAAAGAAATTATTTGAAGAAATTCATGATTTTTTCTAACCGAGTTTACATATACCGTGGTATCCAATGACTTTGATATAAAAGTATGCATAGGTAAGAATGAAAAAAAAAGAATGTAATTTAAAATAAAGAAATAAAAGAGTCCACAGATTTTGAGATTACTCCGAAATCTTCTATCTGTTTATCATTAATATTTTCTCAATGAAGAGAGACATAATACATTGGACATAAGTACTGATCATCAAAAACATGAAAATTTTCTATATCATATACAAGAAATTACTGTTTACCAATTTGGGAGTAACTTCAACTGTCTTTGAATATTTAAATCATTTAAGTGGCTACATGAAAGATCAGTTTATACTAATTTCGATGAAAGGATAAAAATGAGAAGGCATTGTATGTGACTATATAATGATATATTTTTTAAGCTTTTAAAATGCCTCACCCAAAACGAACCCAGGAACTCTATGAACACAATTACAAAACACTTTTCACACAAATAAAGTCAGATCTAAACAACTGGAAAAACATCACTTGCTCATGGGTAGGCTGAGCTGATGTAATGAAAGTGACAATTCTACCTAAGCTAATTTACTTATTCAGTGCCATACCAATCAAACTACCCAAGAATTATTTTACAGAGTTAGAAAAAATAATAAGAAGATTTATTTGGAAGAACAAAAGGTCAAGAATATCAAAGGAACTAATGAAAAGAAATGTAAAGGAAGGTGGCCTAGCAATTCCAGATCTTAAATTGCATTATAAATCAGCAATCATCAAAACTGCTTGGTACTGGCTAAGAAATAGAGTGGAGGATCAGTGGAATAGGTTAAATATGACAGTAGTCAATGACTATAGTAATCTATTATTTGACAAACCCAAAGACCCCAGCTTCTGGGATAAGAACCCACTCTTTGGGAAAAAAAAAAAAAAGACTGTTGGGAAAACTGGACAAGAGTATGGCAGAAACTAGGCATAGACCAAAATCTCATACCATGTACCAAAATAAAGTGAAAATGGGTTCATGATTTAGATATAAAGGCTGATACTATAAGCAAACTGAGAGAGCAAGGAATAGTTTACCTGTCAGATCTATGGAGAATAGAAGAACTGATGATGAAACAGGAGATAGAGAACATTCCAAAAAAGCAAAATGGATCACTTTGACTACATTAAATTGAAAAGTTTTGCACAAGCAAAGCCAATGCAACTAAGATTAGAAGGAAGGTAGAAAATTGGGAACAAATTTTTACAACAAGCCTCTCTGATAAGGGACTCATTTCTAAAATATATAGATAATTAAGTCAAATTTATAAGAATACAAGTCACTCCCCAATTGATAAATATTCATAGGCTATGAGCAGGCAGTTCTCCAATGATGAAATTAAAGCCATCTATAGTCATAGAGCAAAAATGCTCTAAATCATTATTGATTAGAGAAATGCAAATCAAAACAGCTCTGAGGTACCACATCACACCTATCAGATTGGCCAACATGACAAAACAGGAAGATGATAAATGTTGAAGAAGATGTGGGAAAATTGGAACACTAATGCATTGTTGGTGGAGTTGTGAAATGATCCAACCATTTTGGAGAACAATTTGGAACTATGCCCAAAGGGCCATAAAAATGTGCATACCCTTTGACCCAGCAATAGCACTTCTAGGGCTACATCCCCAAAAGATCATATGAATGGGAAAGACCCACATGTACAAAAATATTCATAGCAGCTCTTTTTGTGGTGGCAAAGAATTGGAAATTGAGAAGATGCCCATCAATTGGGGTATGGCTGAGAAAGGTGTGGTATATGAATGTAATGGAATACTATTGTGCTACAGGAAATGATGAACAGGCTGACTTCAGAAAAACCTGGAAAGACTTATATGGTCTGATGCTGAGTGAAGTGAACAGAATCAAGAGAAGGTTGTACACAATAACAGCCGCACTGTGTGATGACTAATATTGATAAACATAACCTTTCCCAGCAATACAAGGATCTAAGATATCTCCAGAGGCCTAGTGATGGAAAATGCTATCCACATCCAAAGAAAGAACTATGAAAGTTGAATTGCTATTTTTTTCTCTTCTGTTTTGTTTCCTCTTTCTGATGGTTCCCCCTATTGATTTTAATTTTTTCCTTACAACATCACTAATGTGAAAATATGTTTAATAGGAATGTAAATGTGTAGCCTATATCAGATTGTGCACCATCTTGGGGAGGATGGTGGGGAAGAAGGGGGAGAAAACATTTAAACTCAAAAGCGTAAGGAAGTGATTATTGATAAATCAAAATAAATTAATAAAAAAAATTAAAAAAAAATTCCTGCCCCAAAAGAAACAAAATAAACACATTTTATCCATTACCGTTTCTTAGAAAAGTTTAACCAACACGAAACAATTGCCATAAGGAGTTTACTGATAGAATCCCATCAGCAGGTATTTGATTTGTTTAATATTTCATGATAGACAATAGGAGCAAGTATTGGAGCACATACACTTTTGCAAACATGACAGAATGCTGGAGAGGATGTGGAAAAGTAGGTATATTAGTGCACCCTTTGTTGAAGTATAAACTGGTTCAGTTTTGACCCAGTAATACTGCTACTAGGTGTATATATCACAGAGATCAAAGAAAAAGGAAAAGAATCAATGTGTACAAAAATATTGTTAACATCTCTTCTTGTGGTGGGAAAGAATTGGGAACTGGGAGGATGCCCATCAATTGTGGAATATTTGAACAAGTTGTGGTATATGTTTAAGATGGAATGCTGTTAGGAAGACAGGATGAAGGGAATGGTTTGAGAAAATCCTTGGAATACTTTAATGAACTATAGCAAAGTGAAGTGAGCACAACCAGGAGAACATTATACACAATAACAACAATATTGGATTGATAATCAGTAGCTACTCTGACCAATACAATGAACCACAACAATTTCAAATAACTCATGATGAAAAATTCTACCCATTTCCAGAAAGAGAACTGATGGACTCTGAGGACAGATTGAAGAATATTTTTTTTCACTTTTTTTTTCAACATGGCTAATATGGAAATTTGTTTTACATCACTTCACATGCATGAGTATCATATGCTTGCCTTCTCAATAGGTAGGAAAAGGGATGGATGGAGGAAGAGAATTTGGAACTCAAAACAAAAAAAAAAGTATTAAAAAGAAATTAAAAAAGGAAGAAAGTAAGTCCCTTCTTGATGCCAAGATGAAGAAAGCTGAGACCCAGGGAAGTATGGTGGAACTACGTGTTCCTTCCCTTGCACCAAAGCTGCTTAAATCCAAAATTGGATAATTAAAGTAAAATTAAATAAAAGATACAAATACTGCTTTTCAATTATTTATAATCTACTTTCCATCTTGCAACATACATAATGGGGAAACACAACTTCATTCAATCTTAAATAATAACAAATTATTGAGGAAAAGTCATATTAACAATAAAATCTTGATTAAAGTTAAAACACATTCACAAGCAATGAAAGATAATTAATTGTATATGAATTCCAAGGTAACACAACTAAAAGAAAAATTTAAAAAAACAACAACAATAAACCGTTGAAGGAAAATCAGAGTTCATTATAGAAGTCAGCTAAGCCAGATCATACAGAGAGTGAGAGAGAGATTAGATGGAATTGTAAGGGCAAATCTGGGTGTGTGTGTGCCTGTGTGTATATATACATGCCTACATATGCATATCTATCTATCTATCTATCTATCTATCTATCTATCTATCTATCTATCTTTCTCTTCCACAGTGGTATGTGTATAACACAGAAATATACACATGCATACACATATATGTATATGTTCAAATACTAGCCAATGTATAAGCATGTACACATATGTATACATGTATATGTACATGTGCATATAAATTCTCACACACATACGGCATTTCTGTAGTGAAAAGTTGGACTAGTACCCTTTCCATGGACCTGGGTTGAATATTTCAATTTATAGTGATATTATGATGCATTTTTCTTTTTATTCTTTAGTTATAGCCTCTAAGAGTCAGTACCATGACTCTTATTCCTTTGTGAGTTAAATGACACATGCAAACATTTCTGATAACACTAACCAATTTTTTTCCTGTGGAAGCTGTCATAACAATTATGTCTTGGCAAATATTTGTTCCACTGATTTTTGTATACTCAAGAAAATCAGAGAAAGAACCTAATCAAAATTAACACCCTTACTTTATTATAGTAATTTCTATTAATCATCTTTTAAATATTTAATATACTTGTTAACAATATCACTAAACTAAACCAATTCCATTGTATCCAGTCTTACATTATTGTAACTTTTAACATAAAATCAAGAAAGTACTTGCAGTGCTAGGCACTGTGCAATGTACTGGGTATCCAAATGCAAGCCAAAATAAAGATGGCCCCAGTTATAAAGGAGCTTTCTTTCTCATGGTCAAAGATGACATAAAAATGAGCTAAAAATAGGAGCTGAAGGTAGGAGAGGAAGGTACATCTTCAGATATCATAGCAAAGTTGAGAGGGTAAGAATAAGAAGCAAAGCTAGTACAGTAATGAAAGATGGTTGCCCGGACCCTACCTCAAAATGGAGTTTGCAGGAGGAACTAATCAAATGGAAGAAGAATTCCACAGAGGCAGAGGGATATTTTAGTGTTAGAAGGATTGAGCAATTGAAAAAAAATTCCAGGGTGAGAAGGCAGCTCAGTCCTGATGAAAAAGTACAGAGAGTTAAAAGCAGATCAAAGAGAGAGATAAATATAAGTCTATAGTTCTCCTTTCCTTTATTATTTTTTCTTTTCTTTAGGCATTGGGATTACATTAGTATAATAACATAATTTTAGTGATGTTTTCTTTCTCAATTTTTGTAAATAATTTTATAAAATAGTGATTATTGTTCTTTAAAATGTTGAAGAAATTATCCCTTAACTATATCAAGGCAAGAAGTTTCTCCAGATAACACCTCACCTTTGGTAGTTCTTTAATTAATCCATTTCCTTTTCTTGTATTGTATTATTTAAGGCTTCTCTTTGATGTCCTGTTACTTTTAGTATGTTAAATTTTTTAACGTAATCTTCAATTTATTCTGTGGTTTCCTTTGTTGGCATACAATTATGCATGGTAGCATCTCATAATTTGTTTTTATTACTTAAGACTTTGTTGTAATTTTATCTTGTTCATTAATTTTCTTTTTATTCTGTTGTTTTGATTTTCTAGCCTCTTTTTAATCAGATTGGCTAAAGTTTTTTTTTTTAATTTTGTTAGCCTTTCTAAAGAATTGACTTTCAGTTTGATTTGTTATTTGCAGAGTTTGGGGCATTTCTGAGAAATATAGTCATATTTCATATTATCATTTTCATGTTATCAGTCAGTGAACCTATTATGAAGACACAATAAAAAAGCTTTTTACATCTAATTTCTGCAAAACTTTAATTCCCTTTTATCTTTTTTTTTGAATTACCCAACTCTGACAGAGGACTAATAAATTCATCTAGTATCACTTCTTTACAAATATAAATGGGAGGTAAAGGACTTTTAATTCAAAGGATTCTTACCTGTGGCGGTGTCTTCTACCGTAGTGTTAAGTTGTTCAGGGGTTTTAAGTCATGTCCAAATCTTGCTGACCCTATTTGGGGTTTTCTTGGAAATGCTAGTGTAGTATTTTGCCATTTCATTTTCCAGCTCACTTTATTGATGAGGAAAACAGGGTTAAGTGACTTGTACACTGTTACGCAGCTAGTAACTATTTGAGGCCATATTTGAACTCATGAAGATGAATCTTCTTAACTGCAGGCCTGATACTCTATCCACTGTGCCAGCTAGCTGCTCAAGGTAGTGTAATTGCATTATGTCCAGCAAAAAGTTCCTCTTAAAAAACAAATAATGGGAATTGAAGATGATTCTTCCTTCATCACCTTAGTCCCATTAGCTAACATTTATTTATAATTTGTTCCTAAAATGTTCTTACTATTATTTTTGCCATTTTCATTTTTTTTTGCTTTTGCTGAAATTTATTTAGTATTTTATTTTTCCCAGTTACATGGAAAAACATTTTTTAATTTTATTGATTTATTTTGATTTATCAATAATCACTTCCATATGCTTTTGAGTTTAAATGTTTTCTCCCCCTTCCTCCCCAAGCTGGGGTCTTTAGGTTTATCAAATAACAGATTACTCTAGTCATTGACTACTGTGTCTTGCATATTTAACCTATTCTGCTGATCTTCCACTCTGTTTCTTAGCCAGTACCAAGCAGTTTTGGTGATGGCTGCTTCATAATACAGTTTGAGACCTGGAATGGCTAGGCCACCTTCCCCTGCATTTCTTTTCATTAGTTCCCTTGACATTCTTGACCTTTTGTTTTCCAAATGAATCTTCTTATTATTTTTTCTAACTCTGTAAAATACATTTTTGGTACTTTGATTGGTATGGCACTGAATAAGTAAATTAGCTTAGGTAGAATTGTCATTTTTTATTATATTAGCTCGGCCTACCCATGAACAAGTGATATTTTTCCAGTTATTTAGATCTGATTTTATTTGTGTGAAAAGTGTTTTGTAATTGCATTCATAGAGTTCCTGGGTTTGTTTTCGGAGGTAGACTCCTAAATATTTTATAATGTCTACAGTAAGTTTAAATGGAATTTCTCTTTCTATCTCTTGCTGTTGGGCTTTGTTGGTAATATATAGAAATGCTGATGATTTATGTGGGTTTATTTTATAGCCTGCAACTTTGCTAAAGTTGTTTATTATTTCAAGTAGTTTTTTACTTGATTCTCTAGGATTCTCTAAGTATATCATCATGTCATCTGCAAAGAGTGATAGCTTTGTTTCTTCTTTGCCCATTGAAATACCTTCAATTTCTTTTTCTTCTCTTATTGCTAAAGCTAAGTTTCCAGTACAATATTGAATAACAGTGGTGATAATGGACATCCTTGTTTCACCCCATCTTATTGGAAATGCTTCTAGTTTGTCCCCATTACATATAATGCTTGCTGAAGGTTTTAGATAGATGCTATTTATTATTTTAAGGAAGACTCCATTTATACCTATGCTTTCTAGTGTTTTTAATAGGAATGGGTGTTGTATTTTCAAAAGCTTTTTCTGCATCTATTGAGATGATCATGTGGTTTCTGTTGGTTTTGGTGTTGATATGCTCAATGTGATAGTTTTCCTAATATTGAACCAACCCTGCATTCCTGGTATAAATCCTACCTGGTCATAGTGTATTATTCTTGTGATAAGTTGCTGTAATCTATTTAGTATTTTGTTTAAAATTTTTGCATCTATATTCATTAGAGAAATTGGTCTATAATTTTCTTTCTCTATTTTGACTCTTCCTGGTTTAGGTATCAACACCATATTTGTATCATAAAAAAATTTGGTAAGACTCCTTCTTCACCTATTTTCCCAAATAGTCTATAGTATTGGAATTAATTGTTCTTTAAATGTTTGATAGAATTCGCATGTAAATCCATCTGGCCCTGGAGATTTTTTCCTAGGGAGTTCATCAATGGCTTGTTCAATTTCTTTTTCTGAGATGGGGTTATTTAAGTATTTTACTTCCTCTTCGTTAATCTGGGCAATTTATATTTTTGTAAATGTATCCATTTCACTAAGATTGTCAAATTTGTTGGCATATAGTTGGGCAAAATAATTCCTAATTATTGTTTTAATTTCCTCTTCCTTGGTGGTAGCTTCACCCTTTTCATTCTTGATACTAGTAATTTTGGTTTTCTTCTTTCTTTTTTTAATTAAATTAACCAAAGGTTTATCTATTTTATTGGTTTTTTCATAAAACCAGCTCTTAGTTTTATTTATTAGTTCAATAGTTTTCTTAATTTCAATTTTTTAATTTTTCCTTTGGTTTTCAATATTTCTAATTTGGTGTTTAGTTGAGGATTTTTAATTTGTTCTTTTTCTAGTTTTTTTAGTTGTATGCCCAATTCATTATCTCCTCTTTTTCTATTTTATTTATGTAAGCATTTAGAGATATAAAACTTCCCCTAAGAACTGCTGTTGCTGCATCCCATAAGTTTTGGTATGTTGTCTCATTATTGTCATTCTCTTGAATGAAATTATTGATTGTTTCTATGATTTGTTGTTTGACCCAATCATTTTTTAGGATTAGATTATTTAGTTTCCAATTATTTTTAGTCTATCTTTCCATGGCCCTTTATTACATATAATTTTTATTGCATCATGATCTGAAAAGGATGCATTTAATATTTCTGCCTTTCTGCATTGTGAGGTTTTTATGCCCTAGTACATGGTCAATTTTTGTGTATGTGCCATGTACTGCTGAGAAAAAAGTATATTCCTTTCTATCCCCATTCAGTTTTCTCCAGAGGTCTATCATACCTAACTTTTCTAATGTTCTATTCACCTCCTTAACTTCTTTCTTGTTTATTTTGTGGTTAGATTTATCTAGGGCAGAGAAGGGGAGGTTCAGGTCCCCACTAGTATAGTTTTGCTGTCTATTTCTTCCTGTAACTCCCTGAACTTCTCCTCTAAGAATTTGGATGCTATACCATTTGGTGCATATATGTTTAGTAATGATATTACTTCATTGTCTATGGTGCCTTTTAGCAGGATGTAGTTTTCTTCCTTATCTCTTTTGATTAGATCTATTTTTGCTTTTGCTTTGTCTGAGATCAGGATTGCTACCCCTGCTTTTTTTACTTCAGCTGAAGCATAATATATTCTGCTCCCAGCCTTTTACCTTTACCCTGTATGTGTCACTCTTTTTCAAATGTGTTTCCTGTAAACAACATATTGTAGGATTATGGTTTTTAATCCATTCTGCAATCCATTTCTGTTTTTGGGAGAGTTCATCCCATTCACATTCACAGTTATGATTACTATCTGTGTCTTTTTCTCCATCCTTTTTCCCCCCATTTATGCTTTTCTTTCTCCTTTTCCTTTCCCCCTTCACTAGTGTTTTGCTTTTGACCACCGCCTCCTTCAGTCCCTCCTCCCTTTATTATCCCTTTCCCTTTTCTTCCCCTTTACTCTTACTGCTTCTTCCCTCCCTTTTTCCCCCCTCCCTTTTCTTTCCCCTTTTCCCTCCTACTGCCTATAGGGCAAGTTAGATTTCTATACCTAACTGATTATGTTATGCCCTTCTTGAGCCAAATCTGATGAGAGTAAGGTTCAAACAATGCTCCCCCCTCCTTCTTTCCCTCTGCTGTAATAGGATTTTGTGTCTTTTCCTGTAATGTAATTTACCCTTGTCTGCCTCTCCTTTCTCAGTACATTTTCTAAGATCAGATTGATCCACTTATTTGGATCCATTTAACCCACTTGATTAGATTTTTTTTATCATTACATCAAAGTCAACTAATATCCACCCTTTATGTATACTCCTTTAACATGGTGTAATAACAATACAGTTCTCAGTTGCAATGTCATCTTCCCTTGTAGGGGTACTTGCCCCTTTTAACAACATATTGTATCTTTCTGTCCCATTTACCTTTTTATGTCCTTCTTGAGTCTGTACTTGAAGATCAAATTTTTTGTTGAGCTCTGGTCTTTTTATCAGGAAAGTTTGGAAGTCCCTATTTCATTGAATATCCATCTCCTCCCTTGAAAATGCTCATTTTTGCTGGGTAGTTGATCCTTGGCTGCATTCCAAGCTCCTTTGCCTTATGGAATATCATGTTCCATGCCCTCGTCTTTTAATGTAGAAGCTGCAAGGTCCTGTGTAATCCTGACTGTGGTTCCATGATATTTAAATTGTTTCTTTCTGGCTGCTTGCAGCACCTTCTCTTTCATCTGGTAATTTTGGAATTTTGCTATTATATTCCTTGGTTGTCAATTTGGGATCTCTTTCAGGTGGTGTTCTTTCTATGGTTATTTTCCTTCTGGTTCTAGGACTTCAGGGCAGTTTTCCTTTATGATTTCCTGAAAGATACTGTCCAGGCTCTTTTTTTCATCATGATTTTCAGGTAGTCCAATAATTTTTAAATTGTCTCTCCTGATCGATTTTCCAGGTCGTTGTTTTACCATGAGGTATTTTATTTTCATCTATTTTTTTTTTTTTTGTTTCTGTTTGACTGATTCTTGCTCTCTCATAGAGACATTAGTTTCCATTTGTCCAATTCTAGTTTTTAACAGATTGTTTTCTTCTGTTAGTTTTTTACTTCCTTCTTCAATTGGCCAATTGTGTTTTTTAGGGACTTTGTTTTCTTCAGTGTACTTTTTTTCAGTTGGCCAATTGTGTTTTTTAGGGACTTGTTTTCTTCAGTGTATTTTTTTTCCAATTGGCCAATTGTATTTTTGAAGGACTCTTCTACCTCTCTCATTTGACTTTAAAATCCTTCTTGAGCTCTTCTAAGAAGGCTTTTTGGGCTTCAGACCAGTTCATATTCCCTTTTGTGTTGCAGATGTGGGTTTGTTGACAATGTTGTCCTCTTCAGAATTTCTGTCTTGATCTTCACTCTTCTCATAATATGAATCTATGGTATTTCTTTTTACTCATGGTTTCTTTATTCCCTGGCCTTTAAAGAGATTGAGCTCTCCTGCTGGGGAACAGATGGCACTAACCCAAGCTTCTTGTGTTGGGAGCCTAGGTCTTGGTCACTGGCTTTGTGTGCTGGGGCCTCTTATGTTGGCAATTGTAGGCTGTATGATTCTGGCAGCTTACCTGGTATTGGGCTGGAATCAGCAAGGCTGGAACTTTGAGGCAATTCTAGGTTGCCTGCTTTTCCTTTTCTTTAGCTTTCTTCAGCTCCTTTTAGATGGCTGCAGGGTGTTTATCTGCCTGGGGCCCCTTGCAGTGCTCCTCCCTTTCTGCTAATGCACTGGAGATTCCTTTGCTGTAGAGTGCGAGGCACCTGGTGGTTTTCTGAGCTGGTTTCCACCGTTCCCTGCCTCACTGAGGCACTCGGAGGTCCAGGTGTTGGTGTTTGCCTGTTCTACCACCTGGGCTTCAGGATCTCCTCCTGGTTGTCAGTTGGAGGCTATTTATCTGGTGTTGGGCTGGAATCAGAAAGGCTGGAACTTTAGTAGGACTCTAAGTTTCTTTCTTCAGCTCCTTTCAGATGAATGCTGCAGGGTGCTTATCTGCCTGGGGCCCTTTGTAGTTCTTTTTCCCTTATTTTTGCTGAGGCACTGGGAGACCCATTTGCTGTAGAATGCTGAGTCACCAGGATCTCCTCCTGGAAAGGGAGGCTGGGCTACTGCTCTGCTGCTCCCTGCCTTTCTTCTGGTTCAGCTGTTCCAGGGTTTTTTTCCTGGGGTGATATTTTCTGGGTTTTCAGAGGTTGATAGGGGAGGGTGAGAGTGACTACCTTTTTACTCCACCATCTTGGCTCCCAGAAGTTGAAGTCAAAAACAATTTTTAACATTAACTTTTAAAATTTTAAGTTCCAAATTCCTTCCCTTCCTCCTTCCCCAACCTACCTCATTGAGAATGCAAGCAATTTAATATAGGTTATATATGGATAGTAATGCAAAAATAGTTTCATAATAATTATGTTGTGAAAGAAAACATAGACTCAAAAAACCCCTCAAGAAAAATAAAGTTTAAAAAAAACTATGTTTCAGTCTGTATTCAGACACCATCAGTTCAGTCTCTGAGAATAGACAGAATTTTACAGCATAAGACCTTCAGAGTTATCTTGGATCATTGTATTGCTGAGAATAGCTAAGTCATTCACAGCTGATTAGCTTACAATATTGATATTATTTTATACATAGTACATTTCACTTTACATCAGCTCATGTAAGTCTTTCCAGGGTTTTTCTGAGAGCATCCTTCTCAGCTTTTATTACAGCACAATAGTATTACATCACAATCACACGTAACAATTTGTTCAGCTGTTTCCCAATTGATGGGCATCCCAAGAATTTTCCAGTTTCTCCCAAGATAAGAGCTGCTCTATATATTTTTACATATAGGTCCTTTTCCTTTTTTAAAATCTCTTTTGGGATATAGATCTAGTAGTGGTATTTCTTGGTCAAAGTGTATACATGCTTTTGCAGCTCTTTGGTCTTAGTTCCAAATTGCTCTACAAAATGGTTGAATCAGTTCACAATTCAACCAACAGTGTATTAATGTCTCATTTTTCCCGCATCGCTTCCACTATTTGTCATTTTCCTTTTCTGTCCTATTAGCCAATTGAAGTAAGTATGAAGTAGTACTTCAGAATTATTTTAATTTGCATTTCTCCATTCAATAATGAGTTTGAATATTTTTTTCTTCATACGGCTAAAGGTAGCTTTGATTACTTCATCTGAGAACTATTTGTATCTTTTGATCATTTATCAACTGGGAAATAGCTCTTATCTTTTATAAAATTTGACTCAGTTCTCTATATGTTTGAGAAATAAAGGCTTTATCAGAGAAACTGGCTACATTTTTTTTTTCAGTTACCATTGTTAACTCTATTTCTCTCCATCCTATTCCCCCATTTATCCTATTCTCTCTCTCCTTTCACCTTGTCCCTCTTGAAAAGTGTTTTGCTCCCCTAATATGTCCTCCCTTCTATCATCTTGTCTTCTCTTATTCCCTTTCCCTCCTACTTTCATGTAGGGTAAGATAGATTTCAGAACCCGTACGTATGTTATTCCCTCTTTGGGCCATTTTTGATGAGTGTAAGATTTACTCACTCCTCCTCAGGTCCCCTGTCTTCCTTTTCACTGTAAAAACTTTTTCTTGCCTTTTTTATGTGAGATAATTTATTCCATTCTACCTCTCCATTTCCCCTTCTCCCAGTACATTCCTCTCTCACCCTTTAATTTTCTTTTAGATATCATCCGAGCAAATTCAACTCATACCTGTGCCTTCTGTCTGTATATACTCCTAATTGTCCTACTAATGAGAGATTTCTTACGAGTTACAAGTATCATCTTCCCATGTATGAATGTAAACAATTTAATCTTATTGAGCCCCTTATGTTTTCCCTTTTCTGTTTACCATTTTATGTTTCTCTTGAGTCTTGTATTTAAAAGTCATATTTTCTATTCAGCTCTGGTCTTTTCATCAAGAATACTTGAAAGTCCTCTATCTCAATGAATATCCTTTTTTTTTTTTTCCAGTGAAGGATTATACTCAGTTTTGCTGGGTAGGCAATTCTTGATTGTAATCCTAGCTCCTTTGCCACATGGAATATATTTCAAGCCCTCCAGTCCTTTAATGTAGAAGCTGCTAAATCTTGTGTTATACTGTCTGTGTTTCCACAATACTTGAATTACTTCTTTCTGGCTGCTTGCAATATTTTCTGCTTGACCTGGGAGCTCTGGAATTTAGCTATAATATTCCTGGGAGTTTTTATTTAGGGATATCTCTCAGGATTTGGTCGTTTGATTATTTCCATTTATATTATACCCACTGGTGTTTCAATATCAGGGCAGTTTTCTTTCTTTTTTTTTGCAGGGGGGGTGAGGCAACAGGGGTTAAGTGACTTGCCCAGGGTCACACAGCTAGTAAGTGTTATGTTTTCTTATTTTTTGAAAGATGATGACCAGACTCTTTTTGTTGTCTTGGGTTTCAGTTAGTCCAATGATTTTGCAATTAAGTGTCCTGGATCTACTTTCCAGGTCAGTTGTTTTACCAAGGAAATATTTCACATTGTCTCCTATTTTTTCATCCTTTCCATTTTGTTTTATTGTTTCCTGATTTCTCATAAAGTCACTGGCTTCCATTTCTTCAATTCTAATTTTTCAGGAATTATTTTTCTCAGTGAGCTGTTGTACCTCTTTTTCATTTGGTGTATACTAATTTTTAAGGAGTTTTTTTCTTTGTGATTTTTTGTAAATCTTTTTCCTTTTGGACAATTCTACTTTTCAAGGCATTCTTCTCCTCATTGGCTTTTACCTCTTTTCACATTTGGCCTAGTTTGCTTTTATTTCCTCAGTATCTTTTGTGTCTCCTTTACCAAGCTGTTGACTCATTTTTTCATTTTCTTGTATCACTCTCATTTCTGTTCCCAATTTCTCCTCCATTTCTTTTACTTGACTTTCAAAATCATTTTTGAGTTCTACCAATTGATATTTTTGTTGGAGGCTTTGGATATAGGAGCTTTGACTTTGTTGTCTTCTTCTACGTATGTTTTTTTTTTTTTGATCTCCCTTGTCACCATAGTAACTTTCTATGGTCAGAATAATTTTTTTCTGTTGTTTGCTCACTTTCCCAGCCTATTACTTAACTTATAACTCTTTGGTAAAGTAAGACTCTTCTTCCAGGGTGGAATGGAATTGTTATAAGCTTCAGCGGGTTTGTACAAGTGTTTTCAGAGATACTTCTAGGGACCTGTAAGTTTTCAGCTCTTCCAAGGTGGCATCATCTAAAGAGAGGTGTTTACTATTCTACTGGCTTGTACTCTGGTCTGTGAATGACCACAAGCCCTTTTTTCTGCCCTGGAACTGTGAGGAGGGCTCCTGCTCTCCTGTGGCTCCAAGCTGTGGTGTGCTAGTGCTCCTCTTCACCCTGGGATTGCCACCCAGGGCTACAATCCAGAACTGCTTATAAAGAGATGTCTGTAATCTCCTGCATACCAGTTTTTTGACCCCCTTACCATCTGTGGGTGGAGAGCTCCAGAAGCAGCTTTTGCTGCTACTGATTTAGTGATTCCCAAGGCCTGCTCCTGGTCTACTTTGGCACAACAAGCTATCTGTCCCTATAGTTGTAAAATAAGAGATCTGAATCAATAAACATAAATCATTATTAAAAATACATAAGTTAATAAACATATATGAGTAATTATTCCATATAGTTTATCTGGTGTGTTAGTATATATAAATTATGAAATTAGACAGGAAAATTATAATGGTACATGCATAAAATATGAAAAGCCCTATCTATTCTATATGTCATAGTCAATGTTAATTTAATCAAAATTAGCAGTCTGCTAGTCTTTAGTGAAAGTGTCTTGTAGATGTAAGAAAAGAGCTGCCTGGTAGTCAGGAGACTTGGTTTCTCTTTTCTGATCTATTAGTTAGTCACTCAATAAACATTTATCAAGTGCCTACTTATAAAGTAGTTCAAGGAACTGTGCTAAGATTTCAAAAAATGTCAAAGGACAGTCCTTGCCCTCAAGGAGCTAACAATTTAATGAAAGAGACATGCAAACAATTATATGGGGTAAAAAACAAGCTATATTCAGGATGAATAGGAAATAAAAGAGGGAAACCACTAGAATTAAGAGCTGGAAATGTCTTTCTGTGGAACATGGAATTTTAGTTGGGACTTAAGAGAAGCTAGTATGTGAATATGAGAAGGGAGAGTTTTCCAGGCATGTAGTACAGCCAGAGAAAATGCCTGGAGCCCAGAGATGCACAGTCTTCTTTGTAGAATACTTGGTATGCCAATGTCAATGAATGAAAGAGTATGAGGTGAAGAATAAGGTGTAAGAAGACTGGAAAGGGGTGTGTGTATGTGTGAGAGTAAATCTTATATTTGATCCTGGAGGCAACAGGGAAGCACTGGAGTTTATTAGTGGGATGATTCACATGGTTGGAACTGCACTTTAGGAAAATCATTTTGTTGGCTGAGTGGAGAATGGCAATACAGGCAGACCAATCAGCAAGTTATTATTGCTGATTCTATGTGTGAGGTGATGACGGTCTGCACTAGAGTAGTGTAGGGTCAGAGGAGAGAAGGGCATGTATTCAAAGGAGGTAGCAAAGGTGCAGCTAAGTGGGGCAGTGGATAGAGTGCAGAGTGTGGCATCAGGAAGACCTGAGTTCAAATCCAGCCTCAGACACTTAGCTGTGTGATCATGGGCAAGTCACTTACCCCTATTTGCCTCATTTCCTTCTCTGTGAAATAAGTTGGAGAAGGAAATGACAAACTATTCCAGTATCTTTGCCAAGAAAAGCCCAAAATGGGGTCACAAAAGGTAGGACATGAGTGAAATGAGTAAACAGCAAGCAAAGGTGAAATCAATAGGTTTTGTCAACAGATTGAATATGAGAAGGTGAGAGTGAAGAGTCGAGGATGACATGTACTTTGTGAGTCTGATAGACAGGGAAGATGGTGTTGTCCTTTACAGCAATGGAGAAAGTAAGAAGAGGGGATGGATTTAGGGGAAAGATTATGAGTACATTTTGGACAATTGAGTTTAAGATATTTAGTGGACATCTAGTCCTAGATGTTTGAAGGCAAGATCAGTAGAGAGGTTAAGGCAAAACAGGGAGATTTGAAAGTCATTGATTGGCAACTAAGAGATCATTGGTGATTTTGGAGATAGCTGTTTCAGTAGAATACTAAGCTTGGAAAGCAGAGTGTAAGAGGTGAAGAAGAGAGTGAGAGGAGAGAAAGCAGAGGCACATTGTAGATGGCCTGAAGAGACAGTTTATTGTAGTAGAGAGCTAATCTTAAAGCCAGGAAGACCTGAGTTCAAGTCCAACATCTAAAACAGTCATTGTGTAACCCTGGCAGATTCACTTAACCTTCCTTTCAGTAATCTAAACATCTTCATTTTGGAAGGAAGATGATTGATTACCTGATTGACCGAGGAAGTTCCTCTCTGAGAATTTCCCTATACCAGTGAAATTCCAAGTCCATTTCCTATCCCATGAAAGAGGAATACCATTGACCAGTTGTGTGATTCCTGGGTGTCTCAGTACTTGGAGAGTTAGTTGTAACCACACTAGCTCAGGACAACTCTTATCCTTACCTGGTATACTTAAGTCCTACCTGGAGCCCTAGCTGGACAGGGAAGAGAAAGGAAAAAAACAGCCTTGGACTCTTCTCAGATGTTCCTTTGAGATTTGTATAATAAATTTGGTCAGCTATTCACAAACTAACTGACTAAATAATATATTCACGATAGGTATAATGATTACCTGAGGAGGCTCCCAAGAAGTTCCACAATCACAAATTTTAAAAAAAGAAAGTTTAATTATCCTTGTATACAGATATACTTCTATATAGGTGCAAATTGGTCAAAGGTAAGGAGTTGGTGGAAAAGGAAATCATACAGTCCTTTAGTATATTTCAGAGGATTCTGCAGGAATTTTTCTGTATATTAATATAGTCCCAGAAATAGTATGAGAAACATAAAAATATAAGATTTCTACCTACAACCCAGGTGATCTTCAATACAGAAATGGCCTCAAGCACCAGGGTATAGTGACAACCCTCACATTTTTTTAAGGCCTAACTATCAAAGAAGGAGATAGTAAAAAATAGCCTGCATGAGTGAAATGCCCTTAAAATTAATGTAAGAGATTACACTGCAGTTTATTCAAATCAGTCTCAAAATGTGAGCATAATATTTTGCTGATTAGCATACAATTGCCTTGAATTGAATAGTATTGATTCAAAAAATTCTTTCAATTCACAACATATTTTACATTATAGAGAAAATGTAAGAAGATGTTAAATTTTGACAATTCTTTTTATCATTTTTCTATCATAGATGTAGTTAGAAAAAAGCTGGATCATTTTTGGTAGATTTATATCACTCCATTATTGCTTTAGGCATTACACTATGAAAAAAGTTCCTTTCTGTCTGTGTTCTTCAAGCTCCACAGAGTGTAGCAATATGCGCTATGGAATCACGGAGGAGAAGAAATATTGTCTCCAACCCTTGGCCCAAGTCTCTGCTTGATCTGGGTTATAACCATTCACTTTGAGATTTACTGATTGGCATAGCTGCTGAAAAGTAAAGTTTACAACATTTTTTCAAGGAAATTTAAGGAGTTATAGAATCAAGAAGTAATGATATTCTTCAAATTGAACTAAGAAGCCCTTATAAGTGGCCCTGGAACATGTTGGATAGCATTCTTTATGTAACTTGTAACGTCTCATTTTGCTGAACTGCAAAATAGGGAAAATGATGGCATGTCCCTCATATTGTTGAGAAGGTCAAAGGTGATAATGTATCTAAAAAGTTCAAAACGCTTTAAAAATTTTATGTAAATTAGTTCCTATTATTATTATTATTATTATTATTATTACAGCTTATATAAAATAAGGTTTCTATCTTTTAATCCAGAATAAGCATGGAAGGAGAATTAGCATTGGATTTGGGACACTGGATTTGGAACCAAACTTTTCTATTTACTAGTTATGAAAACTTGGGAAAATCAATTAAATTCTCTAGCCATAATCTCTTTTTGCTGTAAACTAAGTATAATCAATATGATCTCACCATGGCCAAATGTTGGGAGAGGGGTCATTATGAAGTTTTGTTTTGTTTGCTTTTGAAGTTTTTTTCTTTTTCTTATTCCTTCATTGTTCTTAACAAAATTAAACCTCTTAGCTGTTCAGACATGAATTTGACCTACGTTATTCTCTACAATTTCTCTGTACAATGGCCTTTCTTTCCTTACCTTTAAGCCATTCAGTGACAGATATCTACTTCTAAACTCTTTCTACTTTTGAATAGCCCTAATCTTCATAAGACAGGAGGTAGAATGTGTCAAATGTGTCAAACCACCACTACCACTTTGATCAACACTCCTGCTCAGTTTTCAGTAGAGATAACCCATGACCTTCCCTCTACTAGTCCTTGGAATAATATGCCCCACCCCTCCCAACCCCTACTGACACTTAAATCAGGCTACCACAGCCATCATTCACAGCAGCACCCCTTATGTAGCAAGTCTACCCCTTTCCAATTCCTGCCACCACCTATACCAAATACTGACCATGGCTGGGAGAGGCAAATAAACCTACCTAAATAGGAAGGTCCTATGAAGGCAGTAATATTAGGTGGCATTAGTAGTCTGATCAAACTATCTTCCCTCAGACCCCAGTAGCAATAGCCTAAAATACAGATGTCTAAGATCCCAGAGATGAATGACACCATTAGAACTATTTCCTGTCTCACTTCCACAGTCATAATCCAAAAGAGCAAGTCCTATGGGGAAAGTACCTGCCATTCTCCTCCCTAATCACACCCTCACACATAAGGCCATAAATACACACACACACACACACACACACACACACACACACACACACACAATCAAACTGACCACCAATTTCCTGTCTCCCATGGGGAGGTAATCCCAAGAGCCTCATTCAGGGAAGCAACTCCTAGAGAGGAATGACATCATAGATTGTGCTGTAAATACTCCAGCCGCTACCACCATAACAGCCACAATTGTAGAACTGGTGAGGATAGGTAAAGAGAAAGAAAGAAAGGTCTTGTTTCCCACTTCTTTGGCACCATCAAATGGTTCAGCCTTAGGAATGGATATGGTTTTATTAATAAAAAATATTTCAAAGGACGTACATTACCATGTGCCTTGCTATTATACTCTGAAGGCCAAAGATCCTTTCCACTTTACACATGAATCACCTTCCACTTTTAGAATATTAGTTCCTTGGGAGCAGGGACAAACTTTTCTGTTTGTATCCCTAGCACTTAGCACAGGACATAGTAGGTAGTAAATATTTAATACTTTTCTTAATTCCTTCCTTCCTTCCTTCCTTCCTTCCTTCCTTCCTTCCTTCCTTCCTTCCTTCCTTCATTTGCACAATGATCAGAAACTCATAGATCTATAGCTGGTAGTTACCTGAGCATCCATGTAATCTAAAACCCTCATTTTACATCTGAGGAGAGCATAAAATACAAAATATCACATGGGTAGTTTCAGAGACAGAATCTGAACCCTTAGCCTCTGACTCTAGAACTACTACTCATGCTCCTAGAAATTCTCTATGGGAGCCGGAAGACCAAACTAATCCATTTTCCACATGGTAGGTTTTCAAATTCCTTTCTTTAGCTATCATGCCATCACCCACTCTCACCCTTCCCTATCTTCTCTTCTCCAAGCTAAACCTCCTCACTTCTTCCAATCTCCCATTTTATGAGTTTCAATTCCTTCCATCATCCTAGTTGCCCTTTTCTGCAGTCCAGTTCTTCAATGTTATTTATTACAATTGTTGTCTGCTCAAAGTCAAGTATGAGAAAGTCTTAATAAACTCTTTCATTCTGAACATTATTTATGCATCCATAGATTACATTGACCTTTTTGGTTTCCATGTCACATATTGACTCATGTTAAGTCCTCTAAAATTGCCAGATTCTTTAATTATTTTTTTAATCTATTAATTGCTTAGCTATGCATGCTCAATTCAGTATTTGTGTGCTGATTCTATGAACTTGATTTCAGGGCTTTAGATTCATTCTTATTTAATATTTTTCTCAATATTGACTTTATTTGTTTGTTTGTTTTAGATGGTGAGTCTGTTGTCAAATGAATCAGTTATCCCTTGCAGAGATTTTGATTAAAAGCCTTGTGACATAGTAGAGAAAGACATATTTAATAAATATAGGATAGCATGTGATAAATGTCACAAAGTAAGTGATATGAGTTCACAAGAGAAAGGGATCATGTCTACCTGGTGGAGATTAGAAAAAAGCTTCATGTAAGGGATACTATTTAAGTTGATCCTTGACAGAGAGGATATCAGCAAATAGAAATTTGAGGACAGGAGAAGGGGAGGGGAGGGTTCACCAGCCAAATCTCCATAGTGGCAAAGACTTCTCCTCTCCCCTCCCTGTTACCCCAAATCCCAAAGTATGGTACTAACCTTTTTGGTGGATTTCTATTCTCTGCCTCATGGAGAGATTGGAGGATGGAAAGGAGAGGGTAGGGACAGTGTTACAGGTGAAGGGAACAGTATGACCAAAAACTCAGAGGAATGAAAATTCAAACAGTCAATAAGCCATTTTGTCCGTCATCATAAGTATTATGAGAAGTAGGTTAGGGTCATATTGTAGTCCTGAATTTCCATCTAAGGAGTTTGGATTTTATTGATAAGTAATGAGGAATCTTTGAAGGTTATTAAGTAAAAAAAAAATAAGATCAGAGCTATGCTTTCTGAGTGTAAAATTTTAATTTTCCTTCTTGCATGTTTAACAAGTATTGACTGCTAATTTCATTAAATATGAAAATTTAAATAGCTTAACTTTTGGACACATTTGCCTTAAAGTTTGTTCTTGCTACTTTTATTTTTCCCAAACTCACTTTCTTATTCTTTTTCCATGTTCTGTTTACCTCCTTTATTGAAATCTGAAGGGTTCAAAATTCAGTGTGAATTACAGAGGTATGTTTCTGGGCTCAATTAGCCCTCAAAAGACTGGCAATTTTCTTCAATTTAGATGAAAGTGAATATTTTGCAACTTATATATCTGAACTCATTTCATTTCCCCATAGTTTCATATACATCACTATGGATGATTATAAATTTAGAAACTGAAAGAAGTTAGTTTCCATATTCTTAAAACACATATAAAATTTTCCCTATATCCACATTTTGCACTTTTCTCCCCTTTGGAAAATCTTGAAACTCTATTGAGAAAGTCAAAGCCAGTGTAATGTTTATATATTTCCTCTTCTTGAAAACTTTTGTGGCAAATAGGAATCATTTGTTTTTGGTTTACAAATTGGCAAGAAGATACAGATTTAGTTACCCAGTACTCTAATTGCTATTGAATGCATTTTTTCTCCAGACATTGTATTGTGTGCTAAATTTAATTTCTGGACATAGGGAACCATTTGTGCCTAACACATGTCCCCAAGAAAGGTTTTAAACAACTGCACTGTCATTAAATTTAAATGAAGAGGTAAATGCCAGGCACTTTAATTGTTTTTGCTTCCCAAAGAATGGAGTATATTTTATGATGTGAATATTAATTGTCTTGCTCTAGAAATTAATTCATTTTACACTATTTATTACTTACCTTCACAGCCTGTCATGAAAGTGAAAGTTCCTTGGTTTGGCTGGCTATCTTTTGTACTTTCACAATTTTGATTGAATAACAATAAGCAAGAGAAGATGGGTGAGATTTGTATCCCAAGTCCAGAGGCAAAAGAACCCTAGATTTAACGTAAGTAATCATTTGACCCAAGGGTTTTGTGTGAAAAAAATCTGTTTATTTGTTTACATACCAAGAAAGTGGGGTAAGGGAATTTTCTCTTTCCTTTTTCTGGTTTCTTTTTATAATCTGGCAAAATAAGATGGAAATGAAGTAGAAAGAAAATCTTGAATATTTGTACTTATTCAACAAAATAAGCTATATTTGGTTAAATCAACAGAATGTACAATTATCTATGATGTTTTATCTATTCATTCAAAGGTCCAGATATACAAGTTGCATGTTGGAAAGAAAAAAAAAATAGTACCTGTACTTCTGAACCAAAGGTTTAAAGGTCACCTTTGTTTTCAGAAAACTGAGTTTTTGTGATAGGTAATCACTGCTAATTAATACTATAATACAAAAATTTTAGAAATTAAAGCTAAGGTGTTATTATGCTCACATGTAGTTTCAGAATTTAGAAAAAATAACCCTTAACCTTATTAGAGTTCAGAGTAAGCTTTTCATAGATAAAAAATATGTCAGGGAGATATAGAAATAAATTTTTGGACATGCAACAAACTCGTACCTACTTTTAGGCCATAAAAAGATAAATAAAAATAGTTAAACAATCATAATCTCATACATCCTCTAAGGAAAAAGACCTACTTGAACATATTGACCATATCGGTGAACTATAGGACAGCTAGGTGGTACAGTGGACAAAGTGCTGGACCTGGAGTCAGGAAGATTCATCTTCCTGAGTTCAAATCTGGCCTCAGCCACTTAACTAGCTATATGACTCTGGGTGAGTCATTTAACTGTCTTTGCCTCATTTTCTTCATCTGTAAAATGAGCTGGAGAAGCTCATGGCAAATCATTGCAAATCACTCCAGTACCTTTGACAAGAAAGTCCTCAATGAGGTCGCCAAGAGTCAGACATGACTGAAAACACCTGAACAATAATAGGTAAACTAAGTCAAGTTATGGATTAAAAACTATATTTAGAGGGTTCACAATGAGAGAAAACATTTATGTGTCACAAAGTAAAGGGTCAGAGTCAAAGTTACCTAAATTCCCTTGGGAAGGTTTAAAATTTTTGTAAATGCTGTATTTCCTTCTTCCTCTCCTTTGTTTTCTTATCTCAAGAATGTTAAAAAAAAAAATCTTCCCTTGATACTATCATTCCTGAGCCAGGCTTTAGCCAGATGAGGTTAATAGTGATAGGAAATAGTCTTCAGTTGGCCAAATCTCTAAAAGAAAGGGCCCTGAACCCCAGATAATCAAATTGAATAAAATTAAAGTGAAAATTCTCATCTTTTTAATCAAATTACTTTAAAATGGTTCTTTATGTTAAAAAATCAAAATGATTCTGTTACTTTCATTCCCAGCCCATGGTATCAATTTTAATCTTTACCATTTTATGTGCTTTTTTTAACTCTTCCCTTTTTGAGTGATTTTATTTTCAAATTTTCACTCTGTAAATGTGGTCAGAATAATTAAGGGTGGAGATGTTTAGATAAAAAAAATATTGCTTTGTCATTATATGGTTGATGGACATTACAGCTGCCAAAGCTTTGATGCGGATGTTGTCTCTGACTTCAAAAGGTTTCTAGTCTTCATTTATGTTAGAAGCTCAGGGTATATTTCTTGATGTAAGCATTTCCTGGATTTTGCTAAGACATGTTCCCATTGCTGTACATGCATTTGGCACTATCTTACCAAGGTAACCATTCCCATGTTTTTTGCTATTCTTCAACATGATATTTATTTTGTATAGTCATCCCTTGCAAGAAAACAGATGAATTAGTGATGCAGGGTCTGATATCTATCAATTACAACAATAGAACCAGATTTGGAGTTGGAGGGGACTTTATAAATCCATCAAATCCAACTCTTTTTTTTTTTTTAACAGATGAAGAGAATGAAAAGCAGAGAGACTCAGTAACTTCTCCGGTGTCATACAGTCAGAAAGAAGCACTCAGGGCCTCAAACTCCATAACCAGTAATATTTACACTACACTCTGCTGCATCATATCTGTTTGAATGACAAATTATTGCAATGATTCAAGGATAACACTATAAATGTACATCATGTTTTATCTCCCAAAACTCAAGTTGAGAAAGGATGTAAAGTTTCACATGAATTCAAACTATCCCTCCATGCCCTATGATATGAGGTATTTTGAAGAAATTTTAATTAATGTCCCGGTGTAAACAACAACAACAACGGTTTACATTTATATTGTGGCAGTGTACTAGTTGCAAAACAATGTGCCATGAACTTTACCAATATTTCATTTACAACAACTCTGGGTGGGGGGGTAGATGTTATTATTATGCAAATTTTGTAATTATTAAGGAAAATGAGGAAAACAGATGTTAAGGGATCTGCCCAAGGTCACACATCTGGTAAACGTTTGAAACTGGATTTCAATTCAGTTCTTCCTAATTCCAGTTCCTATACTGTATTCAATGCACCATCTAGCTGTCATATCATATCATATCATATCATATCATTCATATCATATCATATCATATCATATCATATCATATCTTATATCATATCACATCATATCATATACTATATCTTAACTTATTTTACACACACATATATAATATCAAATAATATTACCAATATAAAATGTTATATTATCTTACGTAATCCCATGCCATGTTGTAACAATGTTACATTATGTTACGTTATATTACATGTCATATGATATTATATTTTACGTTATTATCCCATTTCATCTTATCCTACCATAGCATTTGTTTTTTATTTTATGGTTTATTTTACATAGCTTTTTCTCTTCCATGAGTATAAATCATTTGAGAGAAAAAGGGTAAGATGCTACCATATAGAATGTAAGCTCCTTGAAGAAAGGTGCTTTTTCCCTTTTGACTTTATTTCTCTACAACCAAAATAATGTCTGGCCCAAAGTAGGTCCTTAGTAAAGGCTTATTGAATACAATCAGTATTGTATTCAATACTTGTTACTTCTACCTCCACAACATCTCTAGGATCTAACTCCTCTCTAGTCAAGCAATCATCTTCAGAGTTCAGGCTTTTATCATCTATTTTCTAGATAATTGTAATAGATATTTATTGGGTTCCTCCTTCAAGTATCTCCTCTATTCCACCCATCTATCACCCTGCTGCCAAAGTATTTTACTTACAGTGCAAACCTGTCCATGTCACCTACTCTATAAATTCCAATGACTTCTTATTGTTTCTGGAATCAATTATAAAGTGATCTCTTTAGCTTTTAAAACTCCTCACAAGCATTCCTCAACTTATCTTTCTAGCATCATTAGACATTAGTCTGCCTCCTGTGTTCTGTGATGTAGCCAAACTTCTGTTCTCTGTTCCTCACAAAGAGCATTTGATCTTCTATATGTGTGCCTTTATATGGGTCTCTCTCTATGGCTGAAATTCACTTTCTCTTCATCTCCACCTAATGAAATATCTGTCTTCTTTTAAGGCACCGCTCAAACACCATGTTCTACAGGAACCTCTTTTGTGATCTTTTAAATTTTTAATCCATTCTCCTGAAATTACCTTGTATTTAATTGACCACTTTGTATTTACTTTCTCTGTATTTATTTTTAATACACATAAAGAATAAAAGAAAAATGAGTATGGCCTAGAAAAATCTACATTTAAGAAGGTTTCTGCTTTCATGACAGTTTTAGATGCTGAGAAACTAGCTGCAGCTTAGTACATTTAGCAAATAATATCTCAGTAAGGAGTGGTTTTCATCTCTGGAGCTAAGCAAACAATAATTTGGATGGCAAAAATGCAGAAAGATGCAATGGAGCCTCCATGATTTAAAATTAAGAAGAAATATACGCATTCATATAACAATGTTGTGCATAGTGACATGACAAATGATATTATGTAATAATATATAACATTGCTACATATTGTAATACAACATTATGTAACATATTGTCCTTACCAAAGTGGAATATAACAACAGAATATAATTTATGATATGATACACACACATAAATACACACATGGATATCATTGCTGCCCCATTAGAATTTAAGTTCCTTGAAAGTAGGATCTGTTTTATTCAGATTCATATCACCACACCTAGCATAGTAGAAACTTAAACACTTGATTCATTAATTTGCTTGAATTTTTCAAGACTTCTAAAGTGGAAGGTTGTGAAATTGACAATTAAAACAAATGTTCGAGTTTCATTCTAACTGCTGTTATAGAAGATGGAAACAAAAATACTTTTAATTTGTGAATACATAAGATTTCCTCTTATGAAAATACATTTAATATAAAAAATTGTGACAGACATTATGTTATGTAGTGTCCTGGACTGCACATAGTGACTGTTTGACTATGGGCAAAGCAATTAATTTCTCAGGGTACCAGGAAACAATCTGAAACTGTACATCACACAAGAGAGTAAACCTATAGGAATAAAACCTTAGGTCTCATGATAGATAGATGACAAGTAGATAGACAGATAGATGAATGAATGAAGAAACGAATGAATGAATGGATTGAATGTATAAATGAACATATAGTTAGTAGGTGAATAGATAAATTGATCAATAAATGAATGAATAGAGGACTTTAAATATAAATAATCAAACTGTATAAATTGGAAGACTGTGATATGTCCACAGAATATTTCTTTGGAGACAAAGAAGATCAAAACATACAACCAGAAGAAGGCAAAGTCAATGCTCAACATCTAAAACCTTCAAGAAAAATATGAATCAGTCCCAGGGCATGGAAGAGCTCAAAAAGGATTTTGAGAAGCAATTAAGAGAAGTAGAGGAAAAACTGGGGACAGAAATGAGAGTGATGCAAGAATATCATGAAAAACAATCTTGCTAAAGGAGACCCAAAAAATACTGAAGAAAGTGACATCTTAAAATAGCTTAACTCAAAAGGCACAAGAGGTCCAAAAAGCCAGTGAGGAAAAGAATTCCTTCAAAAACAGAACTGGACAAATGGAAAAGCTCACTGACGAAAATACTTCCTTAAAAATTAAAATGGAGCAATCGGAAGCTAGTGACTTTATGAGAAATCAAGACATTGTAAAACCAATCCAAAAGAATGAAAACATAGAAAACAACATCAATACTCTATTCACTGTGGCACCTAGCTTTCCCTAGATGTAGAACATTTTTTCATATGACTAGATAGCTTCAGTTTCTTCATTTGAAATCTGTTTATATCCTTTGACCATTTATCAATTGGGAAATGATATGAATTCTTATAAATTTAACTCAGTCCTCTATATATTGTAGAAATGAGGCCTGTATCAGAGACATTCACAATACAACTCGCTTCCCAGCTTTCTGTTTCCCTTTTAGTCTTGATTATGTTGACTTTGTGCAAAATCCTTTCAATTTAATGTAATCAAAATCTTCCATTTTGCATTTCATAATGTTCTCTATCTCTTGTTTGGTCATAAGTTCTTCCTTTATCCATAGAAGTGATAGGTAAACCATTCCTTGCTTTCCTAATTTGCTTATGGTATCACTATGGTATGATTTATATATAAATAATGTTCTCATTTTGACTTTATCTTGGTATATATTGTAAGATGTTGGTTTATGCCTAGTTTCTGACATACTAGTTTCCAGTTTCCTCAACAGTTTTTTATTAAATAGTGAGTTCTTATCCCAGAAGCTGGAGTTTTCGGATTTTCAAACAGTAGATTACTATAGTAATTGACTCTTCTGTCTTGTGTACCTAACCTATTCCACTGATCCATCACTCTATTTCTTAGCCAGTACCAAGGAGTTCTAATGATTTCTGCTTTACAACACAATTTAAGATCTGGTATATTTAGGTCACTTTGCCTTGAATTTCTTTTCATTAGTTCCCTTGATATTTTGGACGTTTTGGTCATCTAGATGAATTTTGTTGTTACTTTTTCCAGCTCTATAAAATACTTTTTTTGGTAGTTTGAGTGGCATGGCACTGAATAAGTAAAACAATTTAGGAAGAAGTATCATTTTTATTTTATTAGCTCGGCCTGAGCAATTGTTATTTTTTAAAAATTATTTAGATCTGACTTTATTTATGCAAGAAGTGTTTTGTAATTATGTTCACATAGTTCACAGGTTTGTTTAGGCAAGTGGATTCCCAAAAATTTTATGATGTTACAGTAACTTTAAATGGACTTTCTCTTTCCATCTTTTGCTTTTGGGCTTTGTTAGTAATAGCAATGCCAGTGAATTCTATGGGTTTATTTTGTATGCTGCAACTTGGATAAAATTGTTTATTATTTAGTTTTTTAATTTTGATTCACTAGGTTTCTCTAAGTACACCATCATATCATCTGCAAAGAATGATAGCTTTGTTTCTTCTTTGCCTATTCTAATTCCTCCCATTTCTTTCTCTTCTCTTATTGCTAAAGCTAACATTTCCAGTACAATATTGAATAAGAGTGGTGATGATGGGCATCTTTGTTTCACCCCTGATCTTAGTGGAAATGCTTCTACCTGTTTCCATTAGATATAATGCTTGCTGATGGGTTTAGATAGATGCTACTTATCATTTTGAGGAAGACTCCATTTTTCCTATGGTATCTAGTGTTTTTAACAGGAATGTGCGTTGTATTTTGTCAAAAGTTTTTTTCTGCATCTGTTAATATAATCATATGATTTCTGTTAGTTCTGTTGTTGATATGGTCAATCATACTGATAATATTCCCAATATTGAGACAGCTCTGCATTCCTGGTATAAGTCTCACCTAGTCATATTGTATTATTCTTGAGATAAATTGCTGTAATCTCTTTGCTAATATTTTATTTAAAGTTTTGAATATATATTCATTAAGGAAATTTTTCTGTAATTTTCCTTCTCTGTTTGGCTTTTTTTGATTTAGGTATCAGAACTATATTTGTATCATAAAAATAATGCGGTAGGATTCCTTCTTCACCTATTTTCCCAAATAGTTTATATAGTATTAGAATTAATTGTTCTTTAATTGCTTAATAGAGTTCACTTGTAAATCCTTCTGGCCCTGGAGATGTTTTTCTTAGGGAGTTCATTGATGACTTCTTTAACTTCTTTTTCTTAAAAGGGTGATTAAGTATTTCATTTCCTTCTCTGTTAATCTGGGTAATTTATATGTTTGTACATATTCATCCATTTCAATAAGATTGTCAAATTTATTGCCATAAAGTTGGGCAAAATAGGTCCTAATTATTCTTTAAATTTCCTTTTCATTGGTGGTGAATTCACCTTTTAATTTTTGAAACTGGTAATTTGGTTTTCTTCTTTCTTGCTTTTTAATAAAATTAACCAAAAGTTCAATATTTTATTATGTTTTAAATGATACCAGATCTTAGTTTTATTTATTAGTTCAATAGTTTTCTCAATTTCAATTTTATTAATCTCTCTTTCAGTTTTCTGAATTTCTAATTTGGTATGTAATTGGGGATTTTAAATTTGTTCTTTTTCGAGTTTTTTTTAGTTGCATGCCCAATTCATTGGTCTCTTCTTTTTCTATTTTATTTCTGTAAGCATTTAGAGATATAAAACTTCCACTAAGAACTGCTTTTGCTTCATCTCATAAGATTTGGTATGTTGTCTCATTATTGTCATTCTCTTGGATGAAGTCATTGAGTGTTTCTATGATTTATTGTTTGATGTACTTATTCTTTAGGATTAGATTGTTTAGCTTCCAATTAATTTTTAGTCTATCTTTCCATGGCTGTTTATTATATGTAATTTTTGTTGCATCATGATGTGGAAAAGGTGCATTTAATATTTCTGCCTTTCTGCACTGGATTACAAGGTTTTTATGCTCTAATACATTGCTAATTTTTTTGTAGGTGCAACGTGACACCGAGACTGAAGGTACCACGTACCACCAAGAACCACCTATTTCTTATTATACACTATAGTACTCTCATATTTCTCTACTACTCTGTCATCTCTATGAAGGCAGTGACTGTGTTGTAATTCAATTTTGTATTATATTGTTCTGCCTCCAGTATTTTGTACCATGCTCTATAAACTATTTTACTCAGATGCACTTATTAACTCATCCATATGTAAGATACCCTTTCTACCAGTTCATATCCAAAACAAGACAAATATTCTCCTTTTCTGTGTTGTTGTTTAAACTCTTCTTTAAAGAATCTAACCAATGCCCTGGAGATACTTCCCTAGTTTTTTTTTTTTTATTTTATAGATAACAGAGCAGCACTTGTGCTGTCAATGTATTTTCCTCCATTCTTACTGTTTGGCAGCATATGTTTACATGTTAAGTGCACACTTTAGACACTTAATGGAGGCTTGTGGAATGAGTAACTTAAGTAATTATTAAAATTCAAGAGCCAAATTCAAGTTTACTTCAATCCAGCATAGGAGTTAATTCTTCAGGAGCTAGACTTAGGCAAAAGGTTTAAGTCAGAAATCTCCAGTGTCTAAAACACAGATAGAACA